>NC_056069.1:9696969-10000000 GCF_016772045.2 Ovis aries
TCAATATGCTTTCCTTTTAAAATGGAGCCAGGATCTTTGTCATAGTGGCATTTGCAATCTGCCGGGCATTAACATCTACTTCCTGGGGTAGGGCAAGCCTAGGTTTGGTGAAAATAGCTTCCTCCAGCCACTTCAATCACCTTGGTCAAAAGCAGAGGATGTGGGAAGCCTGGCACCCTGAACTCATCTGGTTCGCTTTTAGTTTCTCCCCTAACTATAGAACTGTAGAACGCTGGAGCTGGAAGAAATTGTGGAAACCATTTAACCCCACCCAGCCATTTGAGAGAAGAAGAGATTCAAGCTCAAAGAAGTGGAGTGACTTGCAAAGTCCACAGCTTTTTCTCCCCAGGCCAGGACCGACATTCCAGTCTTTGGGGTGCTCTTTCTTCCAACACCACACATCTGTGCCATAGCATTGAGAACAAGGGGTCTATGCTTACTTAGTTTATATTCTGGGAAAATAACACTTGACTCATTGCTCCAAAGGACCGTTTCTAATTCAAATCCCTTTCTTTGTTCACCTCCAGCGTTGGTTCCTCATCCTTCTCTCTGGCTGAAGGGAGGCCAGAGACTATGCAGGCAAAGCAGGAGCAGGGACAGTTCCAGATGTTGCCAAGGACCCAGGGAAGGGCCTTCTACTTCTCACTTGCTTTAGGTATCCAGTACACAAGGAGAGCTAAGGCCCATGTTGCAAATAAACCAGGAAGGAAAATGCGATGACTTCAACTGACACTGAATCGCAAATAACTGACATTGGACCCCTTCCTAAAGCACTTTTTGATAGTCAGGCTGGAAGATGATGCAAAAGGACACTAGCATCCTTAAAAAGGAGGGAGAGAAGTTCTAGCAGAAAGGGAAAGGTGTTTGTGTGTGTGCTTGCACACGCATGTGTGAGGAGGGTGGAGCTAGAAGGTTTCAAAGATGAGCTTTGTCTACAATGACCTGCATCACAGCTTGGTCCTGCCTTGACCCTGTCTGCCCATCTGAGGCACCTGCGTCCTCATCCTAGGCCTGCATGTCCAAGCACTTCCATCCCAGGAGCCAGCAACACAGAATTGGGATAGCAGAACGTCTTCAAACCAGCGAGTACCTAGCCTGCTGTGCCCTAGAGACAAATCCCCGGACTAATGGCAACTAAGCCTCGTGATGGGTTCCTTGTTATAGGAATTGTCATGAAAATTTTCTGTGCAAGGACTTTCAGTATGACAGAGTACATGTCAGAACTCTGTACGATGTTGCAGTGATGACTATATATCATCATACGTTTATCCAAACCCACAAACGTGCACCACCAACAGTGAGCCATACACCATGGACTTCAGGTGACTATGATGGGTCAGTGTAGGTTCATCACAAACAGACCACTCAGATGGAGGATGTTGATAATGGAGAAAGCTGTATGATAATCGAGAAAGCTCTATGTATGGGAAATCTCCATACCTTCCACTCAGTTTTGCTGAAAACCTAAAACTGCTCTAAAAAAGAATCTGTTAAAAAAAAAAAAGAGAGGGGTTTCCCTGGTGGCTCAGATGGTAAAGAATCCACCTGCAATGCAGGAGACCCAGGTTCGATCCCTGGGTTGGGAAGATCCCCTGGAGAAGAAAATGGCAACTCACTCCAGTATTCTTGCCTGGATAATTTCATGGATAGAGGACCCTGGCGGGCTGCAGTCCATGGATTCTCAGTTCATGGTGCCTGGTGTGTTGGCTGTGAATTCCTACAGGGCGTAAAAAGCGGAGGTGGCAGGTGGAGTGAACGAGGCTCAGATGGGAACCAGGGACTCTACCATCTCTGCCTCTCATCGTGTGGCCTTGACCTCCACTTCCATGACGGTAAAATGAGGAGGACAGGCTTGGGGGTTCACAGCTGCATTCTGATTTTACGGTCTTCATTAAAGATACTGCTCTCAGATTCTGTCTTCTTGGAAGAATTGTGCCTTGGAATTAAAGAAAGAAAGAGAAAAAGGTTCCCCTTTTCTCAGCTGAGACCCTCAGGGCTCCATCTGGTTTGGTTGGCCACCTCCAGAAGTACTGCCATGATCCAGCTAAGGTCTTGTCTTCATCTGAGGAGGCCTCGGTGCTCTGGGTTCTGCTCAGAGTATGTGCTGGGGCTGCTCGTGGGGGCACAGAATCTCTTCTCTGCTCGCACAGCAAGCTGGTCTCTCACCAGGAGAATGGTGATCTTCAGCCGTGAGCCTGAGACCAGGATCCTGACAGCAATGTGCGGTGTTGACATTCAGGCCAGGTCATTTCTCCTGGGTCTGTTTGGTTCTTCTTCCTCCCTTTCCTTCTCAGAGCCCTACCCAGGATGCCATCCCTGGGCCAGCAGGAGCTTCAGAAACATGTTTATCTTTCTTTTGCAGCTCCCAGTGGATGGTGAGTCCACCCAAAGCAGAATGTTACTTTTAACATCAGCTGGCAGTCCCGGGTCTCTCAATCTGGGACTCGAGCTTACACTCCAGCCCCTGGTCAGGGACACCTGCTGGGTTGGGATTTCAGAACCTCATGTCTCTACTCCCTTTAAATTCAGCTAGTGCTTGTGAGTCTCACCTACCACGCCTGTTTGGTAGCAGCAGGAGCTAAAGCCCTCCGGCAGCTCCTAAGCCTTTCATCAGTGAAAGCATTGGATAGAATCAAGCAAGTCCTTTTTCACGGTTTTCCTTGTGTTTATTTAGCAAAACACCACCCACCAGCCCTCCATTCCGGATTGCAGGCATGCCTGGATGTCTGTACTCCAATGAGCTGCTGGCTGCCTCGCTGCAGGGAAAAGCCCCTCTATTTAGTACCCCTTGTAATTAGAGTAACTTATTTCCCTGGGTCTCTTTGCATTCAACCTACCACTGACAACTTTCCTTTCCTTCGAATTGTTTTTATACCTTCTCCTCCTTGGAGTTCAGCAACCTCCCCACCAAAGCCTTTCTGCCCAGATCACACACCTGTGGGCTGGTCTTAGGATGTATGAGATGAGTGATCAAGATTCGAGGAGTTCGGAGCAGACCCAAGTGTTATGAGTCCCCTACTCTCCTCACACACACAGTGCTCCCCTCCTCCTGGGTTAGCCTGACAGTGGCCTTGGCAAGGTGTACCCTAGACCAGTGACTGAGCTTTCGGATGAAGGGCTATCCAAGTTCTTTGCTCTCCCCTCTGAGAGAATGTCCCACAGAAGCAGGGAGCTGGGCTGAGGATAGGCTACACAATTTGGCCTAGGTCTTTTCTGGAAATCTGTTGGTGGCTGGTTGCTGGAAAGGATGTAATGACAAGGAAAAAAGCAATTGAATCCACAGTTGGGGGCCGTGGCTTGCCATGTACATGAAATGAGAAGAGCGTTTCCACAGCAAGGAAGGACCTCCCTTCCAGGGGCTGGCGAGGCCTCAGCCTACTCCCTGTACCTGCTCTGTGCTGGGCAGCAGCAGGGGCCTGGGCCTTGCTGAGAGTGCTAGGCGCTTGGTGGTCCAGCCCTGGGACCCAGATGACTCATTGGAGAAGGGGCCCAGGGTTTCCATTTGGTCACTTTCTTCCCCAGTTTATTCCGTGTCATGGGAAAGACAAAGCCTATGGCAAAAAGTTCAGGAGATGGAAATCCATTCAGAAAGGAGCCCATGGGTGTGTGTGTGTGTGCATGTGTGTGTGTGTGTGTGTTGTATGTGTGTATGTGTGCCTGTTGGGGGATACTTGTAACATTGATGGCTTTTATTTCAGGACAATGGAATGCAGCAAAAACATTCTCTTTACTCTTGTTGCTCATACACGGACACACCCATGAATGCTCACTCTACATACATTCCCTGCAAAGAAAACTGTTATTCCTGCTGCGTGTCCATCCAATGGGGTCTTCCAGCGTGCTAAGTCAATATCTTAATTTTTTTTTAAGATCCAGGAAAAGGCTCAGATGTACCCTAGGGAGTGTGAGAGGATGCGGAGGAGCTGGCAGCAGCTTCCTCCCCTCTGTGTCTGCTCCCTCAAAGGCCTCCAAGGAGCCATGAAAGAGAAGAGCCTGCGGCAGCCTGGGGAGCTCAGAGCGGGATGCAGGGTTCATACCGGGGTCAGGGCCAGTGAGCCGAGCAGCTGAAGCTCTGCCCGGGAGGAGAGGCCGAGTCCAGAGCTGAGGGTCAAGGTGAAAAGGTGGCTGGGAGAGGGACAGCTGTGGCTGGTTTACTTCTCTGGAGAAAGTCCTGCAGGCGGGGGCGGGGGGGGGGCAGGGAGGGGGATGTCTTCAGAAACGGTTGCCTGCACCGCTGTCATCCACCCTCCCCCTCCACTTGGCATTCCGAATCTCTCCACCCTTAGAGGGCAACAACATGGCTGCCAGGAAATCAATCATTCCCAACTTCCTGCAAATTTAAGCCAACGTGTTCTCCCTCTCAGGGTCATTTGCATTCTAAGCCTTGGCCCTAGTTGGAAAATAAAAGTAATTTCATCTTATAAAGGACTGACACCCACCAACCCACTGACGGAGAGAAATTTTAGGGACAGGAACAACTTCTGGACTTTGGGACTTCAGTTCTTTCCGACGCCAACCCTGCTCTGGAGAATAGGAGGCTGCTGCCAAGGTCTGATCTATCAACCCTGTCCTCCACTTGCCTTCAAGAGCACCTGAAATTTTCACTATTTGTCTCTTAGCGTTAAAGCGTTTTTCTGCAAAGCTATGTTTCGTCCACTGTTGCCTAGGACAGGGGCATTGCAGTGACAGGATAAGGGACAATCATGTCCATTTCCAGGTCATAGTGACATCTCAGACACAGGACACAGAACAGCTCATTCTGATGTCCAAAAGGGAAGAGAAGCACGATGTGGTATTAATAAAAAGAAGCCTACATTTAAAGTCAGGAGAAATTCAAACAAATAAATTTTAAAAAAAGAAAATAAAGTCAAGAGACCCGAGTCCATTGATAGCTATGTTAGGGGAAACACTGATTGAAACTGCCCACCCTGGTCAGGCACCATAGTAACTATCTGCATGAATTATTTTATGGCAGGAGGCCCTGGTAAGGAATACAGAACCAACAAGCCACCACCAGCTGGGAGAAGTTGGGAAAAGTCAAAAGGAGATTACCTCCCAGAATCCTGCTCACTGGAATCCATCTTGGCTGAGCAATGCATGAGCCACCAGGAAAGACCCTGAGTCAAAGTGATTGGCCAGAGACAGTCTAGAAACTGACCCCATCACCATAAAACTCACAACTGTGAGCCACATGTCCAAGTAGCTCTCCCGGGTTTCCTCACCCTCCTGCTCTCGTTCCCAAGGGCGCCCCTTCCCAACAAAATCTCTCGCTTTGTCAGCATGTGGGTATCCTCTGACAATTCATTTCCCCGGGTGAGACAAGAGCCCCCTTTCAGGCCCTGGAAAGGCTTCCCTTTCCTGCAACGGTTATGCAGTCTTATATCCTCATCTGAAAAAATGAGATGCAAGCTGGTTTTCATGTGATGGTTGTGAGAGTCAAAACAGAGAGTTCATGTGAAAGAACGTTTAAAGTTGTAAGTCCTATAAAAATGTAAGTTCTTGTAATATTTGAATCTGTGAGACATAACCCCTTCCTTTTGCTAATGGGTCCCTCCAAGGCACTGATGATGTCCATGTGTAGAGCTGTCTCTTGTGATGTTGGAAGAGAGTGTTTGCTATGGCCAGCATGCTCTCTTGGCCAAACAGAGGTTCCTAACATCGTATAAGAGGCGATGATCAAGACCATCCCCAAGAAGAAGAAATGCAAAAAGGCAAAATGGCTGTCTGGGGAGGCCTTACAAATACCTCAGAAAAGGAGAGAAGCTAAAGGCAAAGGAGAAAAGGAGAGATATATCCACCTGAATGCAGTTCCAAAGAATAGCAAGGAGAGATAAGAAAGCCTTCCTCAGTGATCAGTGAAAAGAAATAGAGGAAAACAACAGAATGGGAAAGACTAGAGATTTCTTCAAGAAAATTAGAGATACCAAGGGAACATTTCAGGCAAAGATGGGCACAATAAAGGACAAAAATGGAATGGACCTAACAGAAGCAGAAGATACTAAGAAGAAGTGGCAGAATACACAGATTAACCATACAAAAAAAGATCTAAATGACCTGGATAACCATGACAGTGTGATCACTCACCTAGAGCCAGACATCCTGGAGTGTGAAGTCAAGTGGGCCTTAGGAAGCATCACTACGAACAAAGCTAGTGGAGGTGATGGAATCCCAGTGGAGCTATTTCAAATCCTGAAAGATGATGCTGTGAAAGCGCTGCACTCAATATGCCAGCAAATTTGGAAAACTCAGCAGTGGCCACAGGACTGGAAAAGGTCAGTTTTCACTCGAATCCCAAGAAGGGCAATGCCAAAGAATGTTCAAACTACCACACAATTGCACTCATTTCACACACTAGTACAGTAATGGGCAAAATTCTCCAAGCCAGGCTTCAATAGTACATGAACTGTGAACTTCCAGATGTTCAAGCTGGTTTTAGAAAAGGCAGAGGAACCACAGATCAAACTGCCAACATCCACTGGATCATAGAAAAAGCAAGAGAATTCCAGGAAAACATCTACTTCTGCTTCACTGATTACACCAAAGCTTTTGACTGTGTGGATGACAACAAACTGTGGAAAATTCTGAAAGAGATGGGAATTACCAGACCACCTGACCTGCCTCTTGAGAAACCTGTATGCAGGTCAGGAAACAACAGTTAGAACTGGACATGGACCAACAGACTGGTTCCAAATTGAGAAAGGAGAATGTCAAGGCTGTATATTGTCACCCTGCTTATTTAACTTGTATGCAGAGTACATCATGAGAAACACTGGGCCGGAAGAAGCACAAGCTGGAATTAAGATTGCCGGGAGAAATATCAATAATGTCATATATGCAGATGACACAACCCTTATGGCAGAAAGTGAAGAGGAACTGAAGAGCCTCTTGATGAAAGTGAAAGAGGAGAGTGAAGAAGCTGGTTTAAAACTCAACATTCAAAATAGTAAGATTATGGTATCTGGTTTCATCACTTCCCAGACTTTATTTTCTGGGGCTCCAAAATCACTACAGGTGGTGACTGCAGTCATGAAATTAAAAGACGCTTGCTCCTTGGAAGAAAAACTATAATCAACCTAGACAGCATATTAAAAAGCAGAGACATTACTTTGCCAACAAAGGTCCATGTAGTCAAAGCTACGGTTTTTCTAGTAGCCATGTACGGATGTGAGAGTTGGACCATAAAGAAGGCTGAGTGCCGAAGAATTGATGCTTTTGAACTGTGGTGTTGGAGAAGACTCATGAGAGTACCTTGTACTGCAAGGAGTCCCTTGGACTGCAAACCAGTCAGTCCTAAAAGAAATCAATCCTGAATATTCATTGGAAGGACTGATGCTGAAGCTCCACTACTTTGGCCACCTGCTGCAAAGAGCTGACTCACTGGAAAAGACCCTGATGCTAGGAAAGATAGAAGGCAAGAGAAGGGGATGACACAGGATGAGATGGTTGGATGGCATCACTGAGTCAATGGACATAAGTTTGAGCAAACTCCAGGGGATGGTGAAGGACAGAGAAGCCTGGAATGGTGCAGTTAATGGAGTCCCAAAGAGTTGAACAGGTCTGAGCCTCTGAAAAATAACCAGGGCACTGGGCCTGCAATTCAGATTTCTGCCACTAGAGGGACGGAGTTACCTATAGCCTGCAAAAACCAAGCGTTGTACATTTCCTTCAGTTCAGTTCAGCTCAGTCACTCAGTCGTGTCCGACTCTTTGGGACCCCATGAATGACAGCATGCCAGGCCTCCCTGTCCATCACAAACTCCCGGAGTTCATTCAAACTCATGTCCATCGAGTAGGTGATACCATCCAGCCATCTCATCCTCTGTCATCCCCTTCTCCTACTGCCCCCAATCCCTCCCAGCATCAAGGTCTTTTCCAATGAGTCAACTCTTCCCATGAGGTGGCCAAAGTACGGAGTTTCAGCTTTAGCATCAGTCCTTCCAAAGAAATCCCAGGACTGATCTCCTTCAGAATGGACTGGTTGGATCTCCTTGTAGTCCAAGGGACTCTCAAGAGTCTTCTCCAACACCACAGTTCAAAAGCATCAATTCTTCGGCGCTCAGCCTTCTTCACAGTCTAACTCTCACATCCATACATGACCACAGGAAAAACCATAGCCTTGACTAGACAGATCTTGAATATTCTATCTAAGTTGGTCATAACTTTTCTTCCAAGGAGTAAGCGTCTTTTAATTTCACTTCTGCAGTGACCACCTCCAGTGATTTTGGAGCCCCCCAAAATAAAGTCTGACACTGTTTCCACTGTTTCCCCATTTATTTCCCATGAAGTGATGGGACCCAATGCCATGATCTTCGTTTTCTGAATGTTGAGCTTTAAGCCAACTTTTTCACTCTCCTCTTTCACTTTCATCAAGAGAATTTTTAGTTCCTCTTCACTTTCTGCCATAAGGGTGGTGTCATCTGCATATCTGAGGTTATTGAGATTTACCCCGGCAATCTTGATTCCAGCTTGTGTTTCTCCCAGTCCAGCGTTTCTCATGATGTACTCTGCATACAAGTTAAATAAGCAGGGTGACAATATACAGCCTTGACGTACTCCTTTTCCTATTTGGAACCAGTCTGTAGTTCCATGTCCAGTTCTAACTGTTGCTTCCTGACCTGCATATAGGTTTCTCAAGAGGCAGGTTAGGCGGTCTGGTAATTCCCATCTCTTTCAGAATTTTCCACAGTTTATTGTGATCCACACAGTCAAAGGCTTTGGCATAGTCAATAAAGCAGAAGTAGATGTTTTTCTGGAACTCTCTTGCTTTTTCCATGATCCAGCAGATGTTGGCAATTTGATCTCTAGTTCCTCTGCCTTTTCTAAAACCAGCTTGAACATCAGGGAGTTCATGGTTCATGTACTGCTGAAGCCTGGCTTGGAGAATTTTGAGCATTACTTTCCTAGCGTGTGAGATGAGTGCAATTGTGCAGTAGTTTGAGCATTCCTTGGCATTGCCTTTCTTTGGGATTGGAATGAAAACTGACCTTTTCTAGTCCTGCAGCCACTGCTGAGTTTTCCAAATTTGCTGGCATATTGAGTGCAGCACTTTCACAGCATCATCTTTTAGGATTTGAAATAGCTCCACTGGGATTCCATCACTTCCACTAGCTTTGTTCGTAGTGACTTGACTTCACATTCCAGAATGTTGGCTCTAGGTGAGTGATCACACCATCATGATTATCTGGGTCATGAAGATCTTTTTTTGTACAGTTCTTCTGTGTATTCTTGCCACCTCTTCTTAACATCTTCTGCTTCTGTTAGGTCCATACCATTTCTGTCCTTTATTGAGCCCATCTTTGCATGAAATATTCCCTTGGTATCACTAATTTTCTTGAAGAGATCTCTAGTCTTTCCCATTCTGTTCTTTTCCTCTATTTCTTTGCACTGATCGCTGAGGAAGGCTTTCTTATCTCTCCTTGCTATTCTTTGGAACTCTGCATTCAGATGCTGATATCTTTCCTTTTCTCCTTTGCTTTTCATTTCTTTTCTTTCCACTGCTATTTGTAAGGCCTCCCCAGACAGCCATTTTGCTTTTTAGTATTTCTTTTTCTTGGGGAAGGTCTTGATCCCTGTCTGCTGTACAATGTCATGAACCTCCATCCATAGTTCATTAGGCACTCTGTCTATCAGATCTAGCCCCTTAAATCTATTTCTCGCTTCCACTGTATAATCATAAGGGATTTGATTTAGGTCATACCTGAGTGGTCTAGTGGTTTTCCCTATTTTCTTCAATTTAAGTCTGAATTTGGCAATAAGGAGTCATGATCTGAGCCACAGTCAGCTCCCGGTCTTGTTTTTGTTGACTGTATAGAGCTTCTTCATCTTTGGCTGCAATATAATCAATCTGATTTTGGTGTTAACCATCTGGTGATGTCCATGTGTAGAGTCTTCTCTTGTGTTGTTGGAAGAGGGTGTTTGCTATGACCAGTGCATTTTCTTGGCAAAACTCTATTAGCCTTTGCCCTGCTTCATTCCACATTCGAAGGCCAAATTTGCCTGTTACTCCAGGTGTTTCTTGACCTCCTACTTTTGCATTCCAGTCCCCTATAATGAAAAGGACATCTTTTGGGGGTGTTAGTTAAAAGGTCTTGTAGGTCTTCACAGAACCGTTCAACTTCAGCTTCTTCAGTGTTACTGGCTGGGGCATAGACTTGGGATACTGTGATATTGAATGGTTTGCCTTGGAAACAAACAGAGATCATTCTGTCGTTTTTGAGATGGCATCCAAGTACTGCATTTTGGACTCTTTTGTTGACCATGATGGCTACTCCATTTCTTCTGAGAGATTCCTGCCCGCAGTAGTAGATATCATGGTCATCTGAATTAAATTCACCCATTCCAGTGCATTTTAGTTCACTGATTCCTAGAATGTTGATGTTCACTCTTGCCATCTCCTGTTTGACCACTTCCAATTTGCCTTGATTCATGGACCTAACATTCCAGGTTCCTATGCAATATTGCTCTTTACAGCATCGGACCTTGCTTCTATCACCAGTCACATCCACAACTGGGTATTGTTTTTGCTTTGGCTCCATCCCTTCATTCTCTCTGGAGTTATTTCTCCACTGATCTCCAGTAGCATATTGGGCACCTACCAACCTGGGGAGCTCCTCTTTCAGTATCCTATCATTTTGCCTTTTCATACTGTTCATGGGGTTCTCAAGGCAAGAATACTGAAGTGGTTTGCCATTCCCTTCTCCAGTGGACCACATCCTGTCAGGCCTCTCCACCATGACCTGCCCATCTTGGGTGGCCCCGCGGGCATGGCTTAGTTTCATTGAGTTAGACCAGGCTGTGGTCCTAGTGTGATTAGATTCACTAGTTTTCTGTGATTACGGTTTCAGTGTGTCTGAAACCTCTGATGCCCTCTTGCAACACGTACTGTCTTACTTGGGTTTCTCTTACCTTGGACGTGGAGTATCTCTTCACGGCTGCTCCAGCAAAGCGCAGCCGCTGCTCCTTACCTTGGATGAGGGGTACCTCCTCACAGTCACCGCCCCTGACCTCCGGCGTGGGGTAGCTCCTCTCGGCCACTCCTGCACCGTCACAGCCTGGCGCTCTCAAATCAAGGTCCCACAGTAGTTATTTGGAAGTCTCTGTGCACCCTGAGACCCCTGGCTTGGATAACAGCTTCTTCACAAAGAATCTGAACTTTATGTGCTTTGCATCAGAACCTGGAACTAAGTCCGTACTTCTTTTTAAAGGCTCCCAGTCCCCGAAAGCCATAAGGGAGCCCAAGAGTAACTGTTTTTAATGAGTCAAGTCATGGACTCTTCTTGATGTCATCCTGATAAACTGAGTTGCTTCACAGCCTGAAAACAAGGCTGCCGGTTCTATCTTGCTCTTGGTTTCACAAAGCCAGACTTTTCTATCTTAGCTGAGCATGTAATAAGCAAGACTTCCTTTAAGCTTTACTGAGACCATCCCAAATTGTCCAGTCAACATGGTTAGGCCCAAAACGCACCATCACAGGTCACTTCGTCCCATGTCTACTAGGCAACATTTGTGTCTCATTTAGACAACTTGCTGTCATAGTACAGGCTATAAGCCCTGAAACCCATCTCTCAGGGGATTTGGCTTTAACAGTAGAACATGAAGAACAGCTATCAAACCAATCGGTTGGATGCAGGACTCCAACTTGAGGGTGGCCAGAGTAGCAAGGTCAGAGCCCAACACAGAGATACATGCAAGGAAAGTCCAGCTTTCTCAGGCTGTGGCAGGGGATTAGACAACTCAGTGATTTTTCTTTTTTACCCTATTCTCTGCATTCCTGTTTTACTCTGTCTCTAGGCTACAGTCTCCAGAGAGCTGGGGGTGGGGCCGTCAGCTTTTCCAAAGTCTCATTCCTGCCTGAGTGCTGTGGACTGAACCTCTGGGCTCCTGAAGCCTGAGCAAAAGTTTAACTCTCGTTAGAGATGTCCCACGGGTCAGGAGCTGTGTGGAAACCTGAGCTCTGTAGGGCTGAGCCTCTAAGGTAAGAGGGCTCTACTGTGCGTCTGCATTTTTAAAAATTATTTATTTATTTATTTATTTGGCTACATCAAGTCTTAGCTGGGGCATGGAGGATCTTCACTGGGGTATTCGGGATCTTTTGTTGTGGAGCACAAGCTCTCTAGTGGTTGCGTGCAGGCCTCAGTAGATGCAGCATGCAGACTTTGTTGCTCCAAGTCACGTGGGATCCTAGCTCCTCAACTAGGGATCAAACCCATGTCCCCTGCGTTGCAAGGCAAATTCTTAACCACTGGACTACCAAAGGAGTCCCAGCTCCGGGATTTCTAACGCATGTCTGTAGAGCAGAGGAAGAGCCCCTTTTCGGAGAGGAAAATCAAGCAGTGGTTTGCCGCCAGTTCTTTTCGGAACAGAGAAGACCTGAGACCTGTCCATCTGGCTCCAGGCTGTGTGTTGTTTCTTAATGGAACTCCTCGAGTCTCTGTAAACTTCCAGGAGAATGTGACATCATGTCTATAGCTTGTAACTGGTCACGACGAAGGTATCTGTACCACAGAAACTGGCAAGTGCTACAAACCAGTGTCCCTTCTTGCCCCAGATGACAGTTGTTAAAACATTTTCCAGCACTCCCTGCATGAAGCCATCAGGGAAGGTGCAGTAGATAAGACTATAGCTGTTTGCTGTTACTTATTCTTAGCTTTGCCCTTAGAACACAACCGCTGACACTTTCTGGGGGTCCAGTGGTTAAGAATCCACTTTGCAATGAATGGGACGTGGGTTCGATCCTCGGTCAGGGAAAACTAAGACACCACATGCTGTGGAGCAACTACAGGCTTCCCTGGTAGGTCAGCAGGTAAAGAATCCACCTGCAGTGCAGGAGACCCGGTTTCAGTCCCTGGGTCAGGAAGATCCCCTGGAGAAGGAAAGGCAACCCACTCCAGTACTCCCTTGCCTGGAGAATTCCATGAACAGAGGAGTTGGGCAGCTTACAGTCCATGGGACTGCGAAGAGTCAGACATGACTGTGTGATTAACTTACGGAGCAGCTAAGCCCACGAGCCTCAACTAGAGAGTCCATGTGATGCACAGATTCCGCCTGTCACAGCTAACACCTGATGCAGCCAAATAAATAAATAAGCCTTGGTTTAAAAAGAAAAACCACAAAAACCCAACTGTTTTGTTTATGATTGCAACTAAGCCAAAAATCCACACAGCACAGCTTCCCTGGAGGCTAGAGTCACATGACCCATTTCTGACCAATAAGAAGGAGCCAGAAACCAGCTGGGAGACGTCTGGCTTCTTTCTGCACGCATCTCTCTTTCCTCCTTAATTTTTGCTGCTTCTCTATCCTACCTGGAATGGTGACTGGAGGTCGACCCTCTTAGACTGTGGAGGGACACATTCCAAAAATGGCCAGGCAGAGAGACTAAAGGGGCTAGGGCGTGAATGGCACCATGGAGCTGGCAGCCCCCTGCACTACGCACTTGCAGACTTCTTAGGTGAAAAGCACCCCTTACTTGGTCAAACTCCTCAGCTGGTTCTCTTTATGTGCAACCCAGTGCAATCTATTACCAAGAAAGAAGACTTTCTTTAAGGAGTGATGTTTGCTCTGGTTCAATGGGAAGAGGCAGGAACAACATGTCAGTTAAATGGGGCATTTATTTTGTGCCAGGTGAGCAGGTTTGCTGTGTTGCATAGCACTCAAATTTGCACCCCCTGAGCTCCTGATGGCTCCCTGCTGCTAATGCCTAGAATTTGCCAGGTGAAAGGGAAGGCTGTGATGAGGTTGCTAAGGGGATCGCAGCTTTGTTTTGTCCCTAGGGGCATCATTTCATGGATTAATTGGCAGCCATGGGCTCTCATGCAGCAGGATGAAGATGAATTTAAGCTCTAACCAGCCAACCTGGCACAGCAAATAGCAACCTCTCCTACCCTGGTCCACCAACAGCCTTCCAGTCTTATTCCCAAATTCTCAGCCTCCAGGAAAACTAGCCCTCTCTTCTGCCTGCCACAAGCTGCTTTCCCAGGGAGGGGCCTTTTGAATTCAAGTACAGAAAATCCTCATATTAAAAAAAAAAAAAAGCTTTCAACCGGTTACTAGGGTTTCCTGCTTACCAAGCCCTCTTAGGAAAGCGACTCGTCTCTATAGAGATAGCCACGTCACAGGCTGCCGCTTCCAGCACAGGCTCCTATCAGAGGCCCTCTCACTGAGGTGTGTGTCTGGGGGCTGGGAAGGGAGAGGACCCTGGAGTCAATGGTGGCTTCAAGAGCATCTCAGTCTCTCTCACTTTCTCCTTTGTATTGCAAACAGAGAAGGCATTTCCAGTAATAAAGAGCATTTCTCTCTGTGTTTCTCCTTTTCTTCTGACCCATGGAAAGATTGGGTTCCTACAACACCCACTTATGCAAATACACGCACACTCACACACTCTGTTCCAACTGGATTAGTGGCAGCTTAGAGGGGGTGCCTTTGATAGAATGCTCAGGAATCCCATCTTATTCATGGGGACTCAAGGCTTACTGAGGCCCAGGTCCCCAAAAGCCCTTGAGTCAATGCAAAACCAGTGTCTGAGGTGTGGGGGACCCTCTTCCATATCTTAGAGAGGAATGCAAGGTCATCTAGGCAAAGCAGTTATCCCCCTGCACAAAGATGCCATATAAATAGAGTGATTATATCTTTTATCATCCAAATCTGGACATTTATAAGAAGAATTCTTAATAATTATATTAAATATAGGACAACAATCATACACCAGGAGTGTCTGACTAAATTAGGACTTTCGCCAGTCCACTTAAAACTTGGAAATACATGATTAATAAAGAACACACACAAGAAAATGTCTTTCTAAATCTGGTTCTCCCTGGAAGCCTCCATTGGTCCTAAAAATGATGAAATCTGGAAAACTGGAAGCTTTTGGAGATCCTGTAGGTTCAGAAGTGAAAAGGGAATGGCATTATTGAAGGATTACAGGAGAGATTTTTAAGAATAAAGATCCTTGTATATTTGATGTTTTATACATAGTCTCTGAGGATAATTACCTACCAGCAATATATGAATGCCTGTGTCTACACACTTTCATCTACATGTCTTCTTAAGTCTTTGAAGCCATTGTCTCTCCAACGTTCTTTAGAACCAAATCGTTCTTCTGATGTCTGGCCCAACTTTCTCTGTTCACAGCCAGACTCTGTCCACTCAAAACTTTAGCGCTGACTTGATGAAGACAAGCATAGTGACTGGAGATGAGTTTGGCCTATGTTTGAGGAAAGAGCCACAACAGCAAGATGGAAGGAGCTGGCTTTCTCCTATCATGCTACAAAATCCTGTAAGGCTACACTACCATGTGTTACACAGCTAGCGGGAAGCTGCTGTGTAACACAAGAACTCAGCTTGGTGCTCTGTGATGACCTACAGGGGTGGATTGGGAGGGGTGAGAGGGAGGCTCAAGGGGAAAGGGTCATATGTATACTTTTGGCTGATTCACAGTGTTGTACAGCAGAAACCAACACGACATTGTAAAGCAAGTATCCTCTAATGAAAAATAAAAATTAAAAAAAAAATAAATGTAAATAAAACATGTATCTCAAAAAACAAATCCTATAAGGTATCTACTACTCTCTTCTTTCAGAAATTCTGGCTTTATGCTTGTTAGTTTTTCTAAGCAGATCTTAGCATCAGTGAATTGCTTCCAATTTTTTTTTTTTTTCCCACTTGAAGTATTGTTTGAGGCATTAACTTTCAGGTTAATGTAGGGGAAAATGACATCTTCATGTTAAGTCTTCCTATTTTCTTACACAAGAAATTGGTTTACCTTTCCAATTTGTTTGTCTTCTTTTGCGTCAGGGTTTTTTTGTGGTTGTTGTTGTTTTGTTTTTAATACAAGCTCTTGAACAACAATTATGGATAATCTGATTTAGTGTACTTGGAGCTGGGCCAGTGAAAAGACCATCAGGGGTACAGAGAAAAAGCCTGAGGGCTCAAAAGACAAGCTTAGCATAGTTGATTTCACATTATTAGATTAAGGATCATTTCACATCCTGCAGTCTGCCTCCAATTCTGAAATTGGGAAGCAAACATTTTCCCTAAATTGCAGTGTTAATAATTGTGGGTAAAACAGCCTTTCATGTGTGGATCCAGGAAGCTGGCCAACAGTGCTGATGTGGAAAGAAACTGACTGGGCTTGGAGTCCAAAGACACGGGTTAGCAATCTTCTTCTATCGCTCACCAGCTCCGTGAACTTGGAAAGTTTGACTTAGTTTCTCTTTTTTCTCCACCATCTGTTAATGCGGACTCATAATACTCTCTACCCAAGTTGTTGTGACGAGCAAATGAAATCACATTCCATTTATGCTTGAACATCTGAACAATATCTAAAAGCTACATGATTAAAAAGTGAAATGTATTTTTATAATTTTTGTTTCTAATGAGAAACTATGTTTTAAGTTACAAACACCTGGCCTGTAGTTTTGGAAATCCAACAGGCCCTTGAAATTGGGATACTTATAGACTGCGAGAATTCATAGCTATGTTTCTCACATGCTTCAGGAAAGAAAACCCGTCTCGGCCAGATTATCTTTAAGGATCAGCAAACAGAAGGTGACTACCTGGGTGCCCGGTAGTGGCATCCTGGGGATCTCAGAGCAAGGTACCATGAACTCAGTGTTGTCAACAGCAATACACATGGGGGGTGTTTTGTTATTTAAATGCAATTCACTAGTGGAAAATTAAAGCACAGACTTTTCCAAAAATGACATCTCCCCCTACTCCTATTTATCAACAGGGTCAATAAATAAACCCCAGGGCTGGCAATCCAAAGATCTATGTTCCACCAGTTGCTGGAAGTGTGAGCTGATTTCCCACTCTTCTGATGGGAAAAGTACCTAACCACCCAACCAAGGACTCATCCAAATGCTTAAAAATAAGTTGGAAGAATATGAGGACTGAAGAACCAGAAAGTATCAGTTGTAAAGCTTCATGGCCAATAGGTTAACTTATGGAATGACTTTGTTGGCTGCTCTGAAAGTTAAAGAAAAAGGCTATAATTTAAAAAGATACATGTAGGATTTCTCTGTATGGCAGAAAGTGAAGAGAAACTAAAAAGCCTCTTGATGAAAGTGAAAGAGGAGAGTGAAAAAGTTGGCTTAAAGCTCAACATTCAGAAAACGAAGATCATGGCATCCAGTCCCATCACTCCATGGGAAATAGATGGGGAAACAGTGTCAGACTTTATTTTTGGGGGGCTCCAGAATCACTGAAGATGGTGATTGCAGCCATGAAATTAAAGACACTCCCTGGAAGAAAAGTTATGACCAACCTAGATAGCATATTCAAAAGCAGAGATATTACTCTGCCGACTGAGGTCCGTCTAGTCAAGGCTATGGTTTTCCAGTGGTCATGTATGGATGTGAGAGTTGGACTGTGAAGAAGGCTGAGCGCCGAAGCATTGATGCTTTTGAACTGTGGTGTTGGAGAAGACTCTTGAGAGTCCCTTGGACTGCAAGGAGATCCAACCAGTCCATTCTAAAGGAGATCAGCCCTGGGTGTTCTTTGGAAGGACTGATGCTAAAGCTGAAACTCCAGTACTTTGGCTACCTCATGCGAAGAGTTGACTCATTGGAAAAGGCTCTGATGCTGGGAGGGATTGGGGTCAGGAGGAGAAGGGGATGACTGAGGATGAGATGGCTGGATGGCATCACGGACTTGATGGATGTGAGTCTGAGTGAACTCCGGGAGTTGGTGATGGACAGGGAGGCCTGGCGTGCTGCAATTCGTGGGGTTGCAAAGAGTCGGACACGACTGAGCGACTGAACTGAATAGAACTTAAAGTGGATAGGAATCTGCCTGCCAGTGCGGGGGACACAGGTTCGATCCCTGATCTGGGAAGATTCCACATGCCACAAAGCAGCTAAGCCCACGTGCCACAACCAATGAAGCCTGTGAGCCCTAGAGCATGTGCTCGGCAACAAGGAGAAGCCGCCGCAATGAGAAGCCCACAAAACAACCAAGAGACTTGAGTAGCCCTTGCTCTCTGCTCTCTGCAACTAGAGAAAGCCCATGCTCAGCAACAAAGACATAGAGCAACCAAAAAAAAATGCACCCAATGTTCACAGCAGCACTATTGACAATAGCCAAGACACGGAAGCAACTTAAATGTCCGTCAACAGATAAATGGACAAAGAAGATGTGGTACACGTACACAAAGGAGTATTACCCATCCATGAAACAGACAAAATAATGCCATTTGCAGCAACTTGGACGGGCCTAGAACTTATACTAAATTAGCCAGACTGAGAAAGACAAATATCACATGATATCACCTGTATGTGGAACCTAAAAACAAAGATACGAATGAAGATATTTACAAAACAGAGAGACTCACAAACACAGAAAACAAACTTAGGGTTACCAAAGGGGGAAGAGGGAGAGGGATAAATTTGGAGGTTGGGATTAACATACACACACTACTATATATAAAAGAGACAACCAACAAGGACCTACTGTTTAACACAGAGATATTACAAAATCAATAATATCTAAAGGGAAAATAATCTAAAAATGAGTATATATATATATATATGAATAATATATAAGTGTATACATAGGACTGCCCTGGTGGCTCAGACGGTAAAGCATCTGTCTACAATGCGGGAGACCCGGGTTCGATCCCTGGGTTGGGAAGATCCCCTGGAGAAGAAAATGGCAATCCACTCCAGGACTATTGCCTGGAAAATCCCATGGACAGAGGAGCCTGGTCGGCTACAGTCCATGGGATCGCAAAGAGTCGGACACGACTGAGCGACTTCACTTCACTATGTATGCATATATATAACTGAATCATTTGCTATACACCTGAAACTAATACGACATTATAAGTCACCTATACTTCAATAAAAACTAAAAAAGATGCAACAGCCTAAATAAGCCTCCTACATGGGGGTCCATGTTAAAGAGATATCCTACTTATCTAAGCCCCTTCTGGATTCACCTCATGGTTTCAAGACTACTTATGTCCTATTTGTAAGGGGTCCTTAAAGCTATTCTTCATGCTTCTTTCTCTGTCAATAACTCTCCTATCCTGCCTTTCTCCTCTTGAAAATATAAAATTCTATTTTATTTTCTCTTAAAAAGAATCACCTCCACAACAGTGCTTGCTGACTTTTTTTTTGGAAATACTAACAGTGTTTTATGACAAAACCCACAAAAGTGTTCATATTCTTTGATCTATCAATCCTAACCTTGGGAAAGGGTCCCAAAATAACACCTCAAAAGAGGCAAAAGGAAAAAACCACACCTTAAAAAAATCTACAGGAAAACATTGGGAAATGTCCAATGATGGGGTCAAATAAACTTGTGGAGAATTTACAAGATAAAATATCACAATTTTAAAGGAGAAAAGGGAAGACTTTGTAGAAACATTTTTAAATTGTTTATGATCAGTGAAAAACAAAGACCATGGAACAGTATTCATATTATGATCCTAATTTCATAGCAATTATATTCATAAATGGAAATAACTGCAAAATCAGGAGAGAGCAGAGTGAGAAGGGGCACAGCCCTATGGGGCTGCTTTAATAAACGGCACTGTAAGGAAAGATGCGCTCACTGACTCCCACCGAGTGGCTCACCTGCCTTCTGATCTCCCCAGCCTATTCCAGAATATTGTAAGAACAAGAGAGGATTCTACATCAGATAATCTCAATATTTTTATTTGCTAAAGGCTAAATGTGAGTTTTTCACAGCTTGCCAGCTGCCTCTCCAACCCCGCCAGCTGCCACTGGGATAGGAACATTCTGTGACTTCCCATGGGCTTCTCTAGTGGCTCAGACAGTAAAGAATCTGCCTGCCAATGCAGGAGACCCAGGGTTCAATCCCTGGGTCAGGAAGATCCCCTGGAGAAAGAAATGGCTAACCACTCCAGTATTCTCGTCTGGAGAATCCCATAGACAGAGGAGCCCGGTGGGCTACAGTCCATGGGGTCGCAAAGAGGTGGACACGACTGAGCGACTAACCAGCGAGCGTGCAATGTCCGTGGCTTCTTATAAACATGTCACAGGTGGCAGTAGATAAAAGTATTTTTTTAATTTTGGAAACTGCTGACTTGATTTCCCTGAAGCAGGATCCTTCCTCAGGCTTAAGATGAATGGTGAGGATGAGGTATGTCAGAGAACTGGTTACATGTTAAAAAAAATTTTTTTTACTCAAATGTCATAAACACTGTTCCCAAACTTCGGCAGGCTCAGGGTCCCAATCATACCATGAATCAAAAGCACAGTCAGACTACAACAATATGCTGGTGCCCAAACATAAATATTTTTATGTTTAACAATACATAATGTTTTATGTTTAATATTTTATAAAAATTTATTTGTTGAGTCAGAAACATAACTTTAAAAAGATAAGAAAACTATTGGACTAAAATCTACTTAGTAATAAAATAGTGCAGGAGAATTAAAATATTCTATAGAAGGCAGAGATGTGTTATTCTATTCAAGTTTCTATAATCAAATCATAATTTATTTCCCAAATTCTTTGGATTTACATCTATCTTGTTATAGGCTGGGGTGAGGATATGTTACTTACTGCCTACCAGTAAGAATTTGTCTTACTGCTAAGCAGTGAGTGCGCGTGTGCTAGTCATTTAGCTGTGTACAACTCTTGAGACCCCATGGACTGTGGTCCAGCGGGCTCCTCTGTCTATGGGATTTTCCAGGCAAGAATACTTCCAGGGAATAGTTTGCCATTCCCTTCTCCAGGGGATCTTCCCAAGCCAGGGATCGAACCCAGGTCCAAGCAAAAAGTACTTTATGTGAACTAACTCATTTAACTATCCTAATAACCCTATGAGGGCGTCCCTGGTGACTCAGCTATAAAGAATCCACCTGCCAGTGCAGGAGGTGTGGGTTTGATCTCTGGGTCGGGACGATCCCCTGGAGAGGGAGATGGCAACCCACTCTAGTGTTCTTGCCTGGGAAATCCCATGGACAGAGGAGCTTGATGGGCTACTGTCCATGGGGTCACAAAGAGTCAGACACAACTTAGCGTCTAAACAACAACCCTAAGATGTTGGTAGGATATTATCCCCATTCTACACATGTATAAATCGAGGCCCAGATAGGTCACACTACTAGCAAGTTGCTGAGCCAGGAGTCAAACCCAGGCCTGAAGTGGGTGTTCTAACCACCACGCAGAGAAGTCACCTCTGTCAAATCAGTATTCGGAGCTTTGACCCTGTAGCGCCCTGGCCCAGTTCTCCAGGGGAGTTCCAAGAAAAAAGCAGGGTACTACCAGGCAGAAGGCATGCAAGGAGAGGAGCCAGAAGAACCACGGCCAATCGGGGCAATACAGTTAAGCCTGTTTGGGTCTTAGTCTCCTTGTTCTTAAGCAAAATGCTTACCCGCCTGGGCTCCTGGTTTGGTTGTGAGACAGGATTTGCAAGCGTTTACTAAACTGCAAACTCTGCAGTCATCAAGCATCATTTTGAACTAAAAGTTAAAATTTCCAAATACCTACATTTCAATGGAAATGTTGCAAAAAAGTATCACAAATTTGCAGCCTTCTCTAAAGAGCTCAAGGCTTTTTCTTGATGACTCAGTTTCAAGTTGTATATAAAGAACTATTTGCCGTACACTAAATGCCCCCAATTCTTACAGCTGACTTTGTTTTTCTAATTCATCAGCCCCTGAGAGGATAAACATAGGAGAGCAGCTAGGAAGCCACAATTCTTCTCTGCCTGCTATCTTCCCTTGTCAGTCTCCCGGCATTAAAATTTCTATCTCTAATCTTCTGTGGACTGGGAAACAATGAAACCAAACTTGTCAGAATGGTGCTTGAGACAAGAGTAAATAGTTTAAAGATGAGGGCCACATCTTCCCTCTTCTGATTAAAGTTCATGAGCTTCAGTATTTAGATTGACTTATTTCACTGTTCTAGGGCTTTTTCTTTTGCACTGCCCTGTGGCTGTGTGGATCACAATAAACTGAAAAATTCTGAAAGAGATGGGAATACCAGACCGCCTGACCTGCCTCTTGAGAAACCTATATGCAGGTCAGGAAGCAACAGTTAGAACTGGACATGGAACAACAGACTGGTTCCAAATAGGAAAAGGAGTACGTCAAGGCTCTGTATTGTCACCCTGCTTATTTAACTTCTATGCAGAGTACATCATGAGAAACGCTGGGCTGGAAGAAGCACAAGCTGGAATCAAGATTGCCGGGGGAAATCTCAATAACCTCAGATATGCAGATGACATCACCCTTATGGCAGAAAGTAAAGAGGAACTAAAAAGCCTCTTGATGAAAGTGAAAGTGGAGAGTGAAAAAGTTGGCTTAAAGCTCAACATTCAGAAAACGAAGATCATGGCATCTAGTCCCATCACTTCATGGGAAATAGATGGGGAAACAGTGGAAACAGTGTCAGACTTTATTTTTTTGGGCTCCAAAATCACTGCAGATGGTGACTGCAGCCATGAAATTAAAAGATGCTTATTCCTAGGTTATGACCAACCTAGATAGCATATTCAAAAGCAGAGACATTACTTTGCCAACAAAGGTCCGTCTAGTCAAGGCTATGGTTTTTCCAGTGGTCATGTAAGGATGTGAGAGTTGGACTGTGAAGAAGGCTGAGCACCGAAGAATTGATGCTTTTGAACTATGGTGTTGGAGAAGACTCTTGAAAGTCCCCTGGACTGCAAGGAGATCCAACCAGTCCATTCTGAAGGCGATCAGCCCTGGGTGTTCTTTGGAAGGACTGATGCTAAAGCTGAAACTCCAGTACTTTGGCCACCTCATGGGAAGAGTTGACTCATTGGAAAAGACTCTGAAGCTGGGAGGGATTGGGGGCAGGAGGAAAAGAGGACAACAGAGGATGAGATGGCTGGATGGCATCATGGACTCAATGGACGTGAGTTTGAGTGAACTCCGGGAGTTGGTGATGGACAGGGAAGCCTGCGTGCTGTGATTCATGGGGTCGCAAAGAGTCGGCCATGACTGAGCGACTGAACTGAACTGAACTGAACTGTGCCAAAAGTTGATATAAGGAACCCAGGTTAAGTGGGATGGACTGTATGCCTGGTCTAAATTTACACTGAAACATCAATTTTTGCAAGATTACTTTTAATAGCCTCGTGACCACCTCTTGGCCAACTCCTGACTTGTCTGCTACCTGGGCTGTAGGTTCTGAATATCAGAAGACAGTTGGGCCATCCCTGCACAATGTCTGCTCTCGCGAGCACCGCCTCCTCCCTGCCACAGACAGCCATGTCTGTCCCCGGCGACGCCCCTCAGGCCACAGTAGACAGAACCAGGCTCTATCCCATGGAGAACCCTCCCTGTGTGTACTCAGAGGCATGGAACAATGTTCACTGGAGCATTATTTGTAGCAGAAGACTTTAAAATGGCCCAAATATCTATCCCCAGGAGAATGAGCAATAAGTTGTGACATATTTATTCTTATATTAGAATATTATACAGCAGTTAGAGTGAATGAAAAACTCTATATGTATCAACATAGTTAATTTTCAAAAACCATAATTAGAGCAAAAGCACAAGCTGTAGAAGAATTTTAAAAGCAGGTTGTAGAATACCACTTACCTGAAACTTAAGAGTATGTAAACATATCATATGTTGTTTATAGATGGATATATTTGTTGTAAAAAATAAAGAAATTCATGGGAACACTAAAAACAACATCAAAATTTTAGATTCTAATTAGCTGTGGTGAGTAAGAAAGGAAATTAAATATCTAATATCTTTTTCTTGAATTAGATACATACATATGAATGTTTATTATACCATTCTCCATATTTTATTGTAAACAAAAATTTTCAAAAGGTTGTAAGTGGAAAAGAGAAGGAAAAATGCTGTAAAAAATATTTACAGCAGTCAGATCTGAGGGATAGGATTGTAGATGAGATTCCCTTACTTTTCCTGTAAGAATTTCCCCCAATTTGTCCATTATTATACTTATTTTACTACCATCAGGTTAATTAAAATATTGGGCTTCCCTGGTAGCTCAGTCGGTAAAGAATCTGCCTTCAGTGCAAGAGACCCAGGTTCGATCCCTGGATAGGGAAGATCCCCTGGAGAAAGGAATGGTTACCCACTCCAGTACTCTTGCCTGGAGAATTCCATGGACAGAGGTGCCTGGTAGGCCACAGTCCATGGGGTTACAAAGAGTCAGACATGACTTAGTGACTAAACCACCACCACTCTTATTTTATGGCAGAAAAAGAACTTTTATACATAAGAATGAAGTCTGAAAATTTCTCTAACCAGGCACAAAATCTTTCTTCCCATAATGAGGAACTAAATTATACACACAGACACACACACACATATATATGTATATATATATATACAGACACATACACTATATATATGTGTATATATACACACACATATACACAATATATATTGTGTGTATATATGTATTTATATTTTCTATATAATGTATATATACTGTATATATAATGTATGTATATATAATGCATGTATATATACTGTATACATAATGTATATGTATATAATTGTATATATAATTGTGTATATAATGTGTGTATGGTACTGTATATATAATGTATACCTACTGTATGCATATGTATATTTATATATATACTATATATGTATGTGTATTCTAAATATATGGAATGTGTACTCTAGACACTTATTTATATAGCATATATACATACAATATATAATACTGTACACACGGGAAATCATATATATACCTCTTACTAAGATGTAAATGATTGATACTTAACTGGGCAACTTCTCTGGTGTCTCAGACGGTAAAGCATCTGCCTACAATATGGGAGACACAGGTTCAATCCCTGGGTCAGGAAGCTCTCCTGGAGAAGGAAATAGCACCCCACTCCAGTACTCTTGCCTGGAAAATCCCATGGACAGAGGAGCCTGGTAGGCTGCAGTCCATGGGGTCGCAAAGAGTCAGACACGACTGAGCGACTTCACTCCAAAACTTCTTTTTAACTTAGCAACAACTGCCAGGAGAGAAGGGAGAATAAGAGCAAGAGAGCATTGAACACCTGAAAGATCGTGAGTGCGTGTGTGCACGCGTGTGCGTGTGCATGTGCGTGTGCACGTGTGTATGCTGGGGAAGTGTGTGTAGGCGCGGGAGGAGACAGGAGTTGAAGTGAAAAGCACAGTTAGAAACGACTATCACAGGAGGAAACTGGAGACCCGAGAATGAAGGGGCCACTGCCACCTGTGACTGGCAATTCCGGGGCCCACACTCCTTAGGTGGGGCCCTGTGTTCCGTGCAGCCATGGAGAATACCAGCAGGTCCCCAGGGCGGGGCCACTCTGCAGCAAGGAAATAGAGGCCTGGATGTGCCAGGATGCTTCCCTTACCTCCCAAGACAAGGATGGCTCGTTCGCACCCGAGTCCCTCCAGCTGCCCAGCCTGCCGAGGCCTGTGGCCTCTCACCAGGATCTGCTTCTCTGGAATTCTTTGGCAGAAGCATCTGTTTTACCCTGATCACTGTAAACAGAAGCATTTGACTTTTAATTAATGGAAGCGGATGCATTTATTTAATACACAGAAGGAAAAGATTGATTTATGCCTTTTGCGTACGCACAGGGACAGCTTAATTTAATGGAGCTGAAGCAGGAGGGGAGAGGGTCTTAGCAAGACCCATCTGGCCCAGCTCCGATTTAGCATGGATCACTTCCCACTCACGACAGAGATGCTAATTGTGAATGCTACTTCCAAACACCATAGGATGCAGTGTAATTACACTGCTCATAAAAGAATTCCAAACAGGGCTCTGTTTTGAATTTGATGAAACATAATGAGAAATCTCTGTGGCAGATGACAACAGTCTTCTTTCAATTAATGGGACACTTGCTCAGAGTCATCCCCCAAACCATTAGGAACTGATTAGAGAGATTTATGATCTCTGAAAGGACCAAACACAAACATTTTTCAAGTAGAAAGTGCAGTAACACTATCTCCTTTGAGGACATCAGAAAGGACATTTATTTAAATGAAATGCGAATAGAAAGAATAATTTTCTAGAACACCTTCCACCCAGCTCTGAAAGCCAAATTGCCCAAAGCAAACCACAGTAAGCCATTCTATGAGTTTCATTTATTCCGTCCCCTCTTCAGTCATTCATTCACAAAAGGGATCCAAGAGGTATTTATGGAACATGATCATGAGTAAGGTGTAGGGCTTGGCTGTCTTACACAGCAGTGATGAGTCACAAGGGGAACTTTCGTATTAGAAGACTCGGCATGTTTGAAAAAACAAATGTGAAGTTAGAAATCCTTAATTCAAGTTCAAGCTTTCCCTATTACTAGGTATGTGCTCAGTCAGTCACTCAGTCATGGCCGACTCTTTGCAACCCCATGGACTGTAGCCCTCCAGGCTCCTCCATCCTTGGAATTTTCCAGGCAAGCATACTGGAGTGGGCTGCCATTTCCTTCTCCAATTTCTAAGTATATGACTGGGCAAATCATTTAACCTCTCTGAGTTTCAAAGCCTTCAAAGTGAAGATAAGAATGCTTGCCTTTCTAACCTCATAGAATTGCTCTGAATAAAATTATGTGCACAAATCTGACTATAAGTGCAAGAGTCTACTGATACAGAGATACTGACTGCCCAGGAGTGGAGATTTAAAGCCCGTAGAAAAATACCTATAATACAAGGCAAAAAGTCAATGCTAGTTTGATAGAGGTACAAATTTATTGATTCAAAATATCTATTGAGCCCTAATATGAGCCAGATGACATGCTCACATGAAGCGCAAAGGAGTTCAGAAGAGGAAGAATTACCTGCTTGCTCTTCAAATGCTCCCTGCCAAGATTATGCCCCAGACCTGACAGTCACCCTAATGTGCAGCTCAGTCTTTCCAACTATTGTAAAGTTCATCGTGTGGTTGGATTTCCTTTCACCACCATGATCTCCCATCAGTCTGAAAATGATTTTCCCCAGCCTATCCCTCCTCTTCCTCTATTTTTTGCTCACCTGAAGATGAGAAGACTAAATTGGAAACACACTGACCTGGACTCTGCCTTGTCCAAACTCTGTGACCTGGGAACACTCCCTAAACTCCCTGAGTCTGGTGATGTCCGCACAGCGGGGTGAATAATACTCATCTGGTCATGTCCTTGGGCTGAAAAGCGTGGAGAGCTCCCTGCACCTTGCACATGCTTAGCCAGGGCAGCCTAATGTTAGCATTGGAACAAAGGCCATTTCCCCACACTCTCCTTTTTCCCTTCATTTATGGATTGACTCGGGTTTTGACAGAGGATTTGATTCAACGGAGTCATAGCTATTTTCTCGTTTCATTTATTGATTTGGGAGGAGAAAAGGGAGTGTGGTGAAAATTTTTTCAGTAGCTTCAAGCCTGTTGTCAAAAAAAATAGACATGAGGAGATGGCCTGTTGTAGGCAGAGCACTTGCTGCTTCTTTTACGATCGTGGAGCGAGAATCCGCTCCTCTTTCTGAGCTACTTTTAGCCTTTTCTCAACGCTTTCCCATATGGCCTGGCTTCTGTTTCTTCCACCAAAGGCTGGGGATGTCAATTTACTTGGTTTCGCCTCTAGTTTCAACAATTCAGTTTACAATTATGTCTTACGTTTAAGCACATGATGGGGTAGAAGTGGAAAATTATCCAATTGCTTTAAAGCAAGGTTCTAGCTGAGACTCCTTGACCTGGCAGACACACAATGTAACAAGAAGATGGGTGAGGACGTGCTTTCAGCCCATCAAGACCACCTCGAAAGTGCAATGGATTAATGCTTTTTCATGACTCCCTCTGGAAGTCAGAGGAAGTGCTGCCCTTAGTGATCTCAGAGAGGCTGTGGAGATAGGATTTGGGCCAATTCTCTTCCAATCAAGATTCAGAAACACAAGTTCAATTATCGTCCCCTACCACTTGGCAGGGAAACTTCCCAGTCGTGGCATAGAAGAAGAATTTGACCTGACAAGTATAAGAGCTCCCACACAAGTTAATAGAACTTGGAATTATGGAGACACTTGAAAATAACTTTGGACTAAAGATCTTCTCTTTGACAGTTACTCTTGTTTCCTTGAATTTCTGAAAATGTCCGGAAAGAGGATATCTGAACACCTTCCCAATCACTTCTCTAGCCAGGAATGGATGGTTTTTTTCACTTTTTTTTGTGTGTGTGGAGGCATTTTATTTACCATTTGCTAAGCAGCAGCCTGTCTTTTTGGGTCCTCAGAAAAGCAGATGCCAACCAGAGTAAGACGTGCAGAAAGCAAGTGTTTGGGAAGGGTACAGGGGAGAGGGAGCAGGAGTGGGCAGGGAGAGGCTTCAGACCCCTAGGCAGGGCTGACAGCTGTGTAAGGAGAGGACAAGAAGGAGAAGTGGGTAGGAGGAGGTTTACACTGCAGAGAAACTCAGATACAGGCTAGGCCAGGCCAATAGGGAGCCCCAGTGCAAAGACTGCCCATTCAAAGAGCCCCACATCAGGCAGCTATCACCCGACTCTGGTCTCCTGACCAGGCTTACAGCCCCTGGAAAGCAAGGCCTAAGCATGAATGCTGTGTTGGACCCCAAGGTGCACAGCTAGAAACTGCCCATGCACTCCTCTCACTCGTCTTGAAGGGAGACCTCCATAGCTGCTGTGTTCACTCAGTTCCATTTCTTTACATGTGTTCAGCAAGCAGCATCTCCCCAGTTCCCACTGGCATCTCCTCTGGAGGGAAAAATTAGAAGAGGTTAGTTGGGTGAACTACATCCCATCTCTGCAGTCCCACGACCCAAGTAAATGGCAGTCGGTCATTGCCTCTGCTCTCCACTATCCCTTCTAAGTTTCTCTTACCTTCAGCATCACCTGCGGAAGTCTTGATGGTGTACCCAGGGATAGACCCCCAATATTTCACTCCTAAAGGGTCCGAGCCCTTAGTACCACTGAGCAGAGACTCTGAAAAGTGCCAAGTGATGTTTCACACACATTCCTCTCTGTTTCACACATATTCCACCAAAACGATGATTCCTTTCAGCTGCTGATCCTTGGACACTAGAAGTTCAAAATGCCCAGGTGGAAGGACTTCTCTGGTGATCCCAGTAGCTAAGGCTCTGAGCTCCCTGTGCAGGGTGCCTAGGGTTCCTCTCTGGCCAGCGAATTAGATCCCACTCGCCACAGCTAACGGTGCCACCTGCTGCAACTAAGACCCAGTGCAGCCAAAAGAATTAAATTTTTTTTTTTTAAAGAAAACAACAACAACAAAATGCCCAGGCAGGAAGAGTAGCTTGTAATACAATGGGATGCATGATGCGTCCTCTGACAATACTGCACCCTCTCTAGAAACCAGAACCTCTGTCCTTGCAAAGCCCAGAATTACAGGGATGGGAAACAGAAGGCCCCGTGCGGGTCACTGAGAGTGACGGCAAGTGGAGCTACTCTTGCTCTCACCCTCTTGGTTTCTAGAGGTTCTGCTCTATTCAGCTTATATTATGACACTGAGTGGGAAAGTTTACCGTAGCCCTGGGGCAAAACTAAATAAATATTGTTGTTTGTTCAATGTAAATGCAAACTGCTTCTGCTCTTTTGGTTTTTTGATTGGAGTAGAAAGAATGCAGATGCCAAATCAATAGCCATCTACCCGAGACCTTATTAATCAACTATAGAAAAGATACTGTGTCTGAAACAGCATTGCAACCAGGTCTACTTCCTGGGTGAGCTCGTGGTAGTCTACAGCCATTCTCCATGATCTACCTTGTGTCTTTAGTGTTCCGACTGGCCAATTAGATGGAAATGTGATAAGGCCGACCATCCCTGCATCCTTTAGGTCTTAAATGGTTGTCCTAATCTTCATCATCCATGTCCTTCCCCTCAAAAACCAAAACACAAAACCTTTGGACCTGATAGTGTTTTCACTAACTCCAGAATTTTCCCCTTGACCTTCTCACCATGCAAGCTCTTAACCACAGGCCAGGGGTTAAAGTAAGGGTTATTTTAACAACCAAGTATAGGTCTGTGGACCCTTGAACCCATGGAAAACCAAACTAACCAAGCCTCCATTCATTAGGGAGTTATAAAAACATTTTGGGCCCTTGAGAGTTAATTTTAACTTGAGATGCTGGGTCTAACACATATTGAAATGTCTAGGTGTTCCTCTTTCCCAGTGTACTGCTGCTGCTGCTAAGTCGCTTCAGTTGTGTCTGACTCTGTGCGACCCCATAGACGGCAGCCCACCAGGCTCCACTGTCCCTGGGATTCTCCAGGCAAGAACACTGGGGTGGGTTGCCATTTCCTTCTCCAATGCATGAAAGTGAAAAGTGAAAGTGAAGTCGCTCAGTCGTGTCCAACTCTTAGCGACCCCATGGACTGCAGCCCACCAGGCTCCTCCGTCCATGGGATTTTCCAGGCAAGAGCACTGGAGTGGGGTGCCATTGCCTTCTCCTTCCCAGTGTACAGTCACTCATGTAAACCGCCACAAGTCTTTTTGAGGAAGGGAGTCACTATAGTGTATAGTTTTTGTGGTGTTGTAAGGATGTTCCGTCTGGAGATCTGGCCACCTCTTTAGTCAATGGAACCCAAATCAATGTATTAGCCCAAGACTAGTAATTGAGCAAGTTATCATGACCTTTTATTACAGTAACTGCCTTCAGTTTCCTCCTCTGTTCTTATCTTCTTCTGATTGTCTGTGTCCAAAGAAACTGGGAAGTATATCTGTTAATAGAGAGAGGTAGGCTGCCTCCAGTGTTCTTGCCTGGAGAATCCCAGGGACGGGGGAGCCCGGTGGGCTGTTGTCTCTGGGGTCACACAGAGTCAGACACGACTGAAGCGACTTAGCAGCAGCAGCAGGCTGCCTTACCAAGTTTTAATGGTCCAAAGGAGTCTACATAGCTAAAAGTCTTGGGGATATTCCCCTAGATATCCTTATGCAAAGTTTCAGAGTCCAGGGCTTTTCTAGTCAGGGTATTGACCTTAGCATAACAGCCCCATCTTGGTTGAGCACTTAAATGTCTGAGAAACTTGTGGATTCTGAGGCTCCCTTCAGGTATGATCTTATTCCAGTGGAGATAAAAGACTCTCTGTATTGGATTGACCAACAAGTTCATTGGGTTTCTCCATAAGATCTTACGGAAAATCTGAAGGAACAAACATTTTGGCCAACCCAGTAATTGTCCGAAGAGGCTTTCTGGCTCTCACACTTAGCCTGAATTACTTGTTAATGGCCCTCAGTTTCTAATTATCTGACTACAGGGTATCAATACAATACCTTGTAATATTGCAATTGTTATTATTGTTCTTGTAATCATTGTTCTCTCGTGTATTTCAAAGGCCTGAACCACTCACTGTATTGGCAAAGGCATTCCCCCCATCAGGACGTTCTTCCAGTTCTCCCCTCCCCACCCAAGCCATGAAATCTTCAGCATCTGAGCCATACCATTTTACTCCAGGGACTATCCATGCCCCACATTTCACTTGGGTTGGTGTTCTCTTTGCCAGCTATGTGGTGAATAAGCTAGTTCCCAAACTCCATTCTCTGTACCAACTATGTAAGTCTGAGTCCTCCAAGCGTGGACCCTCCTGCCTGTCATGTGTGACTCTGTGACCGCATGGACTGTAACCTACCAGGCTCCTCTGGTGCTTGGAATTCTCCAGGCAAGAATACTGGAGTGTGTTGCCATTTCCTTCTTAAGGGGATCTCCCTGACCCAGGGATTGAACTGGGGTCTCCCACACTGTAGACAGACTTTACCATCTGAGACACCAGGGAAGCCCCAAGAGTGGACACCAAGTTGGGATGAGATGTGCTAGAGATTTATTGGGCAAATATTCACGAAGGAGCAGGTGTGGGTGGGAATTGCCTTCAGAACATGCAGGTGAAAAGGAAGAGGTAAGGAAAGAAGACCCCAGACTACCTGACAGATCTAAGAAGGTCTCAGCTGGGCAGACAGGGAGCCCCAGAGCAATGATTTCCCGTCATAGGAGTCTTGAGTCAAACAGGTATGGCAGACATGAGTCTCCATGGTCGACACCTCTCCCCACAGAAGTGGGAAGCCAGACAATGTATGCTGTTAGTGACATACCTGTCTTCCACTCAAACACGACTCTAGAGTCCCTGCCATGCTCAGTCCTGGCTGATGTCAAATCGGGAGAACATGGCCTCAGCAGGAGCGCTCCTCGAGATCCCATCTGCGGCATCTGGAAGCCACCTTCCAGGTACCATCTTGGCAGCAATGTATCTGAGCAGCACACTTCCATGGTTGACACATTTTCCCACAGAGGTGGGAAGCCAGGTATCTGGACATAAAACCAATGACCAACCTCCAGTGGGACAGAAGTTTGGAGAACTGAATTTGCTCCCCATTGTCTATGCGGAGGAGTTCAAGCCATCATTGAGGCCTTCCTTGGGCCATTGAGGGGGAAGGTAAGGTCTATACCTATGGTATCAGCTGATTTCCTTTGATCCTATCTGGATTCTTATCCCTGTAGGTTGAGCTTCTATGTACAGAACAAGATATTCCCATCTGCTATCTATGCAGCTGTGACTCAGAAATCTCCAAGAGTGTGAGCTGGATTCAAGCCCATAGTAGGATTGGCTTATTGTGATAAGATACAGAAAATCTCCTTCTAGACACTTGATCTTCAGTCAGTTCAGTTGCTCAGTCATGTCCGTCTCTTTGAGACCCCATGGACTGCAGCACACCAGGCCTCCCTGTCCATCACCAACTCCCAGAGTTTGCTCAAACTCATGTCCATTGAATAGGTGATGCCATCCAACTATCTCATCCTCTGTTGTCCCCTTCTCCTCCTGCCTTCAATCTTTCCCAGCATCAGGGTCTTTTAAATGAGTCAGTTCTTTGCATCAGGTGGCCAAAGTATTGGAGTTTCAGCTTCAGCATCAGTCCTTCAATGAACACTCAGGACTGATTTCCTATAAGATGGACTGGTTGGATCTCCTTGCCGTCCAAGGGACTCTCAAGAGTCTTCTCCAACACCACAGTTCAAAAACATCAATTCTTTAGCACTCAGCTCTCTTTATAGTCCAACTCTCACATCCATACATGACCACTGGAAAAACCATAGCCTTGACCAGACGGACCTTTGTTGGCAAAGTAACATCCCTGCTTTTTAATATGCTGTCTAGGTTGGTCATAGCTTTCCTTCCAAGGAGCAAGCGTCTTCTAATCTCACGGCTGCATCACCATCTACAGTGCAGCATCTGCATCCCCTTGATCTCGGACTTCACTTAATTCTTATACTGAACGCGTTCTATGTCCTCTCTGGGGGTCCTGTCTTCAAAGACTAGAGGACTAATTTGCTCGATTAAGAAAGCAAACAAATGAAGGCTTAGACATTGAAAGCAAGAAAGTCAACTGATTTCTCGCTAAGATGAAGCTGATGGAAGAGACTATCTGGGCAATGATCTTTAAATCCTACTGTATGGGGTAACGGACTTGGGGAAACACACTTCAACACAGTTATAAATAAAACCCTCCAAGTTCAGTTCAGTTCAGTCACTCCGTCGTGTCCGACTCTTTGCAACCCTATGAATCACAGCACGCCAAGCCTCCCTGTCCATCACCAACTCCCAGAGTTCACTCAGATTCACGTCCATCGAGTCAGTGATGCCATCCAGCCATCTCATCCTCTGTCATCCCCTTCTCCTCCTGCCCCCAATCCCTCCCAGCATCAGGGTCTTATCCAATGAGTCAACTCTTCCCATGAGGTGGCCAAAGTACTGGAGCTTCAGCTTCAGCATCATTCCCTCCAAAAGAAATCCCAGGGCTGATCTCCTTCAGAATGGACTGGTTGGATCTCCTTGCAGTCCAAGGGACTCTCAAGAGTCTTTTCTAACACCACAGTTTAAATACATCAATTTTTTGGCGCTCAGCCTTCTTCACAGTCCAACTCTCACATCCATACATGACTACTGGAAAAACCATAGCCTTTACTAGACAGACCTTAGTTGGCAAAGTAATGTCTCTGCTTTTGAATATGCTATCTAGGTTGGTCATAACTTTTCTTCCAAGGAGTAAGCGTCTTTTAATTTCATGGCTGCAATCACCATCTGCAGTGATTTTGGAGCCCCAAAAAATAAAGTCTGACACTGTTTCCACTGTTTCCCCATTTATTTCCCGTGAAGTGATGGGACCAGATGCCATGATCTTCGTTTTCTGAATGTTGAGCTTTAAGCCAACTTTTTCACTCTCCTCTTTCACTTTCATCAAGAGACTTTTTAGTTCCTCTTCACTTTCTGCCATAAGGGTGATGTCATCTGCATATCTGAGGTGATTGATATTTCTCCCGGCAATCTTGATCCCAGCTTGTGTTTCTTCCAGTCCAGCGTTTCTCATGATGTACTCTGCATAGAAGTTAAATAAGCAGGATGACAATATACAGCCTTGACATACTCCTTTTCCTAAAGAAATACCACAGTCCTTAGTGAGCAGGCAGACAAGTGGGGAGTCTAAAGTGCGTAGTTGGGCAGCATATTACCAGGATGTGCATGGTCTTCAGAGAGCTGGCTCGGCTCTCCTTCCAGCTTGCTGGAAGACCATGGGCAAGTTGTTTGATGCCAGTGAGTCTTTGCTTCCTCATTTATAAGATGAAGTAAGAAACACATCTCTTGTTCATTATGTAGTTAAAGGAATTAAGAAACACAAAGGAGAACAGCGCAGTAAGAATGAGTTCTGGAGTCAGAAGTCCCAACCCTCCATCAGCAATTCAACTTCTTTGATGAAGCTGCTGAATATCTCTGCATCTCAGCTGCCTCTCTTTAAAATGAAGGCCATGATAGCAAGTCATAGAGTTTGCCTGTTAAGTAAAAAACGCATAAGGAGCATTTAGCACAGTGCTCCATGTGGATGCTGTTGGTGACACACCTGCCTTACACTCAGACAGCATCTGCCCCACCTGCAATTTTCCAACTGCCAACACCTGCATTTCTTTTCTGTGGGATTTTTCTTGCTGCTGGACCAGATTTGCTGCTCAAGAAGTGGGACCAACTTGCCAGAGAATGAATGTCCCCCAAGGAACAGCCCTCAAACAATGTCTAATGGTAACTATACAAATCACCCAGTAATCTTCCATCTTGGTGGTAGCTCAGTCAGTAAAGAATTTTCCTGCAGTGCAGGAGACCTGGGTCCCATCCCTGGGTCGGGAAGACAGCCTGGAGAAGGAAATGGCAACCCACTCCAGCCTTCTTGCCTGGAAAATCCCATGGACAGAGGAGCCTGGTGGGCTACAGTCCATGGGGTCACAAGAGTCAGATGCAGCTTAGCGATGAAACCACTACCAACCTTCCATCTCAGGTAGAGCAACTCAGGCTCATGTCTCATGTCCCCACATGTAACTAGCCAACAAAATGCACCTTTTACTGGCTGACTTTCCCTCCCTGTCTTACTTCCCTACTCTCCTAACAGATTTTCTTCCCTCTCCTAAATATAAAAGTGCTTACACATCCCATCAACAGACAAAAGAAGATGTGGTATATATAGACAATGGAATATTTCTCTGCCATAAAAAGAATGACATTTTTCCATTTGCAGCAATGTGGATGGACCTAGAGGACATTATGCCTAGTGAAATAAATCAGACAGAGAAGGTAAAATGCTATATGATGAGACATATGTAGAATACAAATGAACACATATGAAAAAGAGAAACACACTCAGATACAAAAAACAAACTAGTGGTTCCCAAAGGGGAGAAGGAAGAGGATGAAAATTAGGGGTTTGGGATTAACAAACACAAACTAGTACGTATAAGATAGATAAGCACCAGGGATATCCTATATAGCACAGGGAATTATAGCCATTATCTTATAACAACTTTTAATGAAGTATAATCTGCAGAAATACTGAATCACTATGCTATACATGTGAAACAAATATATTATTGTAAATCAACTATACTTCAAAGAAATACTTGCGCTTGAATTCATTTCTTAGAGCCTGCCTTTAGGGGAACCTGACCAAGATAATCAGGCGTACACACGCAAAACATTCAGTAAAGCTGGCCAAGAATATTATAAGGAATGTGCTTTGTAAAATATAGATCATTATGTAAATATTAGCAGTGATAAAATAATTTATCAAATTCTGAGTAGGAAAAGAAGGCATCCAACACTATCACAGTTAAGACATCTAGAAAGAACCTTGAAAGTCACCTTGTTTATTTCCACCAGTAACTTCCCACTCATTCCCATCCCTACATCCTCCAGAACAAAATGTAAATTCATGTGACACCTTGGAACCCTGCCCTTAGAATAGTATATGATTGCAAAGCTTTCTTGGAAGAACTAGAAGAGAGAAAGAGGTTTTCACAACCACTTTTTATCTTCTCAGGTCAACTTCCTATCTTTTCAGCCCAAGACAGATTTGGATGTAGCTACTCCAAAGAGAAAACAAAGAGTTTAGCTACTCACGAAAAGCTGACAGGCCCTAGGGTGGGTGGAGTAGCTGGGTTTAAATTTCCATCCTAGCAGGAGGCCTATTCTCCTGTAGCCCTTCAAGTCTGCCCAGACAGCTCTGTAAAGCACAGCTTTAATAGGCCAGTCTGGGGCCCAGCCTCTGCAGACTGACCAGATCACAGGTTCTGCAGCAGCTTCACCGCTGCCCCCACCCCCGCCCCCCGCACCATCTGCCCAAACCAAACTTGTCCCCAAGGAGCCCATTCAAAGCCTGTAACTGAATGAATCCTGCTTTATGTGGAAATGAAATATGGCCCAGAGGGGTTTTCTTCCAAGGCCCCTTTTCAGTTCAGTTAGCACATCTTGGCCTATGAAAGTGTTAGTTGCTTCAGTCATGTCCGACTCTTTGCAACCCCATGAATGGTAGCCCACCGGGCTCCTCTGTCCTTGGGATTCTCCAGGCAAGAATACTGAAGTGGGTTGCCGTTCTCTTTTCCAGGGGATCTTCCTGACCCAGGGATTGAACCTGGGTCTCCAGAGTTACAGATTCTTTACCATTTGAGCTACCAGGCCTATAGGAAATACCAAATGCCAACGCATCATCACTTCCCAACCATGGGCGCTGGCCTGTCTCCACATCTTGGGAATATCTACCATCAAAACAGCAAGACGGCTGATAGGAAAGGGTGAGAAGGTGTGGCACCCCGAGCCATTTTCTACAGCAGGGGGAAACCATGATTGCAGAGGTTCAATTTAGCGCATTGGGATTTTACTTACATATCCAATGTATAGTCTAGAATTAACCTTCACAAGGTCAGGAACATTTTTGTCAGTTTGTTTACAGGTATATCCCAGCACCTGGAACAATGCCAGATGTATAGCAGAAACTCAGTATTTTCTTGTTCTTTTCTTTAGAGGAAAATCAGCTATAATTTATCTAAGGAAAAATGTGAAAGGGAACAGGACTTGCCCCTCAACCCCCACCCCACCATGTCTCTTGCCTGCCTTTTGCCTATGGAAAACTTTAGTCAAAAAGTAAGTTTAATCAGAGAAGTGAGAAATGCTAAAACAAAGGAAAAGAGTCTAAGGGAACTAAATAATAATATAGTCATTAAGCATATTCAAGGACTTTACTTCTTCCTCAAGGGCTATAGATAATATTCTGAGCCATATCCTGTGAGCTAGATATCAAAACACCAGGTGCAGAGACATGACCGGGCTGTACCCAGGGCTTGAGCTGCCACAGTTTTGAGAATTGACCACAAAGAAATGGGAACAAGCGCACCCTGGAGCTGAAGATTAACTGTACCTAAAACAACCAAGATGATGCTAGTCAGACCACTGATGACCAATTGTAAGATGACTGTTAGAGATGTTTCTGCATGTAGCCCCCTACCCCACTCTATCCATAAATGCTCTCACTCCCTGCTTGTCAGTGGAGGAGTCGGCCTTTGGACAGATGTCTGCCAGCCTCCCCTCAGGTTGCCAGCATCTGAGATAAAGCAAACTTTCCTTTCCACCAACCTGGCCTGTTTATTGGCTTTGAGTGGTGAGCAGCCGGACCCCCCATGCACACCTTTCAGTTACAAATGCGCAGACCTTAAGTGTATAATGAGTTTTGACAAATGTATGTATCCAATTAATTTAAACCCTCCTCAAGACTGAGAATATCTTCATCACCCCAAAATGCTCCCTAAGGTCTCCTCCTTGTCAATCCTCTAGTCCTTCCCAGAGACAACTGCTATTTGGATTTCTATCATCATAGATTAGCTTGGACCTTATATAAATAGAATCACAGTACAGTTTGTACTCTGTGATGTCTGACTTCTTTTGTTCCACTTAATATTTTTGAGATTCAGCCATTTTCTTACAAGTTTCAGTAATTTATTTCTTTCTATTGCTAAGCAGATTCCATTTATGAATGTATCACAACTTGTTTGTCTGTTCTTCTGTGGGTAGACATTGGAGCTGTTTCCAGATTTTGGCAGTATACGTATTCTTACACAATTGTTTTTGTGAGCATATGTTTTCATTTCTCTGGGTAAATAGATAGGAATGGAATTTCTGGGTCATAGGATAGATGTATGTTTACCTTGAAAAAAAGAAACAATTTTCTGGAAGGACTGTATCAGTAACATATATTCTCACTAATATTTGATATTGTTCATCTTTTTCATTTTAATTATCCTAGCGGGTGTGAAACGGAATCTCACTGTGGTTTTAGTTTGCACTTCTCAGATGACCAATAATATTGAGCATATTTTCATATGCATGCTGATCATCTGCATATCTTTTTTATGAAGTGTCTATTCAAGTCCTCGGTCAGTTTTTGTATCGGGTTGTTTGTTTTCTTACTGATTCTAAGGAGTTCTTTCATTATTCTGATTGCAACTTTTCTTTTGTCAGAAAATAGATAAGTATGCCTCAGACTGGGAGAAAGCTGAGCAGAAACTTTTAATGCTGATTAAGCTCAATTTTTAATTGTGTGTACATGTGTGTGGTTAGTGTCTACTATGTTCTGTCTAAAAAATCTTTGGCTCCCCTAAGTTCACAAAGGTATTCTCTTTAAGTTTCTTTAAGATGCTTCATAACTTTAGCCATTCAGCTCTATGATCCATCTGAACTTACATCCAGGGGGCTCAGATGGTAAAGAGTCTGCCTGCAAAGCGGGACACCTGGGTTCAATCCCCGAGTCAGGAAGACGCCCTGGAGAAGGAACTGGCAACCCACTCCGGTATTCTTTCCTGGAGATTCCCAGGGACAAAGGAGTCTAATGGGCTGGAGTCCGTGGGGTCACAAAGAGCCAGACATGAGTGAGTGACTGAACCACAATGGTCTAAAGTAGTATTGGAGGTACATTTTTTTGCTGCACAGTTATCTAGTTATTCCAGCATTTGTAGAAAAGGCTTTTCTTTCCCTATTGAATTGTGATGGTGCCTTTCTTTAAAAAGAACAAACAATTGACTATATCTATATCTGGAATCTCAGAGAAGGCGATGGCACCCTACTCCAGTATTCTTGCCTGGAAAATCCCATGGACGGAGGAGCCTGGAAGGCTGCAGTCCATGGGGTCGCGAAGAGTCGGACACGACTGAGCGACTTCATTTTCACTTTTCACTTTCATGCACTGGAGAAGGCAATGGCAACCCACTCCAGTGTTCTTGCCTGGAGAATCCCAGGGACGGGGGAGCCTGGTGGGCTGCCGTCTATGGGGTCGCACAGAGTCGGACAAGACTGAAGTGACTTAGCAGCAGCATATCTGGAATCTGAATTCTGTACCACTGATCTGTTTGTCTATCCTTATGTCAATACCAACTGTCTTAATTACTATAGGTTTGTATTTACTCTTGAAAGTAAGGAATGTTAGTTTTCCGACTTTGCTATTTTTTTCCAGATTGTTTTCACTAATCTTATTCCTTTTTAATCTAAATTTTGGTACTGGCTTGACAATTTCTACCCAAAAAAAAAACCTGTCAGAATTTTAGTCGGGATTACATTGAATCTTTGGATTAAAGTGGGGATAAATGACATTTTAACAATACAGGACCTTCTCATCCATGAACACAGTGTATCTTTCCATTTATTTATGTCTTCTTCATTTGTTTTAGCAATGTTTTATAATTTACAGTTTACAGTTCAAGAATCTTGCATATCTTCTGATAAACAATATATTATATGCTTTGTAATGCTATTGTAAATGCAGACTTTTATATTTCATTGTCTAATTTTTATTCTTAGTATATTGAAAAACAACTGATTTTCAGATAACGACTTTATGTCCTTGCTAAATTCACTTATTAATCTTAATAGTTTTTGGTAGATTCCTTCCAAATCAGATTATCTATGTATACAACTCTATCATCTGTGAATAAAAGTTTTACTTCTCCTTTCCAATCCTTCTTTCTTTTTTTTAATCTTTTACCCTGCCTAGGATTTCCAGTACAATGCTGAAATCAACTGTGAGAATGGACATCCTTGCTTCATTTTCAATTCAATATTTTACTTTTATTATATGATGTTAGCTATAATTATTTTGTAGACAGCCTTTATCAGGTTGAGGACATGCCCTTTTATGCCTAATTTGTTGATAGCTTGGATTTTTGTAATGAATAAATGTTGGAATTTGGTCAGATGATTTTTCGGTATCTATTAAGCTAATCATAATTTTCTCCTTGATTCTGTTAATGTGCTTACTAACTTTTATTGATTTCCAAAGTTTAAACCAACTTTGCCTTCCTGGAAAAATCTTCCGCTTGGTCTTGATATAAGCATCTTCTTTGTATCTTGCTTGATTCAATTTGTTAATATTGTGAAGGATTTTTGTGTACAGTTATAGGAAGAATGTGGGTCTGTTGCTTTGTTTGTTTGTTTTGTCAGCTTTTGATATCAGGATTATGCTGACCTCACAAAATCAGTTGTAAAGTATCTCCTTTTTCCTCTGTTCTGAAAAATTGTGTAGGATTGGTATTATTTCCTATGTAAAAATGTTGGATAGAACTCACCAGTAAAACCACACAGCCTGGAGTTTTCTTTGTGTGAAAGTTTTTATTATTAAATGTCCTTAACAGATGTGTAGCTATTCAGATTTTGTATTTCTAGGGTTAGTCTTGCTAAGCTATATCTTTCAATAAATTTACCTAGTTCATCTAAATTACCACATTTATGGGCATTAAAACACATTCATAATATCCTCTTAATATCCTCTGTCTATAGGAGCTGTAGTGATGTCTCTCCCATTTCTGGTATTATTTGTATTTTCTCTCTTGTTTTACTTGGTCCATTGTGCTCTGGATTCATCAGTTTAAAAGAAAATCTTTTCCATGAAACAACTTTTGGCTTTGTTGGTTTTGCCAATTATTTGTAGACTTACTGTTTTAGTGATTTCCAGTCATCTTTATGTTTTTGTATTTTTATTATTTTGGTTTAATTTGCTCTTCTTTTCCTAGCTTTTTAGGTAAAAGTTTAGATTATTGATCTTAAATCTTTCTAGTTCTCTAATATGTGCATTTAATGCCATAAATTTCTCTCTAAAGATTTAGATAGCTGCATCTCACAAAGTTTGACTCCCATTTTCCTTCATCTTAAAATATTTTAAAATAATTTATTTATTTAAAATAATTTCTCTCACGATTTCCTCTTTGATTCGTGGATTATTTTAAAAATCCATTACTAATTCTCCAAATAATTGAGGGGTTTTGTAGATACATCTTTTTTATTATTGATTTCTAATTTCATCATATTGTGGTGAGAGAACAACAATATGATTAACAATGTTCATGTGCCCATCATTCCAGTTCTGAGTTGGCAATGATGAAGGCTGGTTAATGTCAACTAACTGAATCATTTTATTTGTTTTATTATTCAGTGGCTCTTCTGTTGGATGCTTTCTGGTGGGTGTTAAAGTGTGATACAGAAATCTTCACACATTGTTCCCACTCCCATGTGTCCATGCACAAGCCTCTACTCCACCAACACAGCCTTGCTCTTCCTGTGTTCCTTCCAGGCCACAGACCAGCCAGCCAGGCCACCGGATGCCGTCTAGGAACCTTCATGTACACTCTTACCTCATGCTGCTTCTCTTTCGGCTCAAAGTGAAACGCCACGTGTGTCACTTGCAGTTCTGTCTACAAGGAAGACTTTCCCTCTTCACTTTCTTTCAAGGTCACCCTTGAATGTGGATGTAATGCAGCACTATCTGTCTTCATCTCACTTCCATGAACTGAGATGACTCAACGTTATCCCAAGTTCAGGCTTTTTCCTCCTCCCTCAGCTAATCATATGAGATCCTCCCTACAGCCACTGATATGAGCTGGGAGACGGCTGCTGCGGCAACTATAGTGAGCGACGCAGAAGTGTGGGTGAGCTGCCCAGTGCAGACACCTGTGCTCTCTGTGCTGCTTAGGCCTGAACCTAGACTGTGTGCTGTGCTAAGTCACGTCACTTGTGTCCGACTTTGCGCAACCCAGCAGACCATATCCCGCCAGGCTCCTCTGTCCATAGGACTCTCCAGGCGAGAATACTGGGGTGGGTTGCCATGCCCTCCTCCAGGGGACCTTCCCAACCCAGGGATAGAACCCACATCTCTTACATCTCCTACGTTGGCAGGGGGGTCCGTTACCACTAGTGCCACCTAGGAAGCCCTGGAACGTATCCATTTATTGTAGACCAATACTAGGCCTGTCCAACTGTATGATTTCATAGATCTGATAGACCATAGGTCAGAATGGATAGTCTCAGGTACAGGGTCATTTGGTGCTCCAAATAACCAAGCATTCTATCTCTACCAGGTCCCAATATCATGCCAAGAGCTGTTTTTCAAAAGGTGTCTATTTCTCTGCTGCAAATGCTACGACCTTGCTCCAGAACCCCAGAGGCCTGCATTGCCATTCTCTCACAGAGGCTTGCCATAAATTCCACACTGCATCTTTTCCCACCGCGGACACCTCCAACACCATAGAGCCTGCGAGACTGTATGACCTCCATAGGAAGACTGCATCACAGCCCGGACTTGTGCAGAGACTTTTCCTACTCGGCCACACTCAGCCCTGACAGCCTTCCGTGTCACTAGGTGTATGGGCCTGGGCAATATCCCTAGGTGTGGAATGGGTTTTCTCTAGAACCCAAATGACCTGCTAAGCCCTGTTCTTCCTTCTTTGTGATAGGGGATACAAAATGCTATCAGTTTTCTTTTACTTTGGTGGAGATATTCCAGCACATTCCTGACCACTATCCCCTAAAAACTTTACTGAAGCATCAGGTTCTTCAATTGTCACAGGGGTTTTCTCTCTCTTTCTGAACCCTACGGGTTTTAAATGGATTTCAACACACTACCTCCTCTTGCTCATTTTTCCTAATCAGTAATAGATTAATGCAATGTCCCACAGGATGTCTAGACAGTCCAGATCTCTTTGGAATATATTAGGAAAGAGAGTGGGGAAGTTAACATAGCCCTAGGGCAAAACTGGAAATGAATATTCATTGTCCATTTCATATAAATATGAACTCTTTCTAATCTTTTCTGATCAGAATAGAAAAGAACACGTTCACAAAATCCACTGACTTTAGGCCATATGTCTGAGGCCTTCTTAATCTGCTCGAGCAAGCATCCCCAAGTGTAGCACAGCAGCTACGGTTAAGATTCTTACAGTCACAGAAGAACAAAAGAGAAAGGAGGCGAATAGAAAACAAACAGCAAAAAGGCAAATCCAAACATGTTAATTATTACATTAATGTGAAAGTACTAACACTCCAGTCGAAAGATATAGATATACAGACTGGATAAGAAAGATAGACCCAAGTACATATTGTCTACAAGTGTTTCAGGGTGACAGATTTTAAAACTTGATTATGATGGTTGCAAAATGTGGACATTTTCCCAAAACTGATCAAACTGAACACTTTAAAAAGGCAAATGTTACTGCATATAAATTATACTTTAATAAAGATGTGAAAGAAAATGTTACAAAAAGAGGACAGGCCCAGCTCATTCCTTGCGTCTAGACTTACCATGATAATATATATAAACAAGGAAAGAAGGAAGCAGGCAGGCCAGAAGCTGATAAGAGTAGATGCAAAAATCCTAAGTTAAATATTAACAAAGTGAATTCAGCAATGTGTAAAGAAAGAGAAAACATCACGACCAAGTTGGGTGTCCCAGGATTATATGCTTGGTTTAAGCTTTAAAAAGTTGGTCAATGTAATCCATCATATTAATAAATTATGAGTGAGCCCATATGACCATCACAGGAGATGCAGAAAGAGCATTTGATAAAATATAGAAAGAGACTTCCTAAACATAATGCTTAAGATCATGAAGATCTGCTTTCATTACTCATTTTCCTATACTGGAGATCTTAAGGAATACATAACTGTCACTATATATCAGTACTATGATTGTTCACAAAGAAACCCTGAGAATCTGTAGATAAATTATTAGAATTAGTAGCAAAGCTTTTATATACAAAATCATTATTAAAAAATCAACAGAATTTCTATATATTAGATAAAATTAAAAATGTGACTTATGTAAGGATGTTATTTACAATAACAATAGCAACAAAAGAAGTCCCCCAAAGAAATTTAAATACAGATATATATGCCCTTTATGGAAAAAAATCATAATTATAAAAATTTACTGGTCTTCCCTGGTGGCTCACGGGTGAAGAATCTGCCTGCCAGTGCAGGAGGCGTGGGTTTTACCCCTGATCCAGGAAGATCCCATGTTCTGTGGCTCAGCTAACCAACCCCGTGTGCCGCAACCACTGAGCCTGTGCTCTAGAGCCCAGGAGCCACAACTACTGAGCCCACCTGCCACAACTGCTGAAGCCTGTGCGCCCTGGAGCCCCTACTCCATGACAGGAGAAGCCAGCACCACGGGGAGGCCATGCACCACAGCGAGAGAGCAGCCCCGCTCGCCACAAGAGAAAGGCCCTCACAGCAATGAAGGCCCAGCACAGCCAGACAGAAACAAACACGTGTTAAAGATAAATAAATGAAATTATTTTTAAAATTTACTGAACGAGAAGAGCTAAGTAAAGAAAGCAATATTCCATGTTATTGGCTAGAAAGACTCAATGTAATAAAGGACTTCATTTCCATAAAAAAAAGTATCTGTAAAATTAATCCAAGTCCCATCAAATCCCCAACTGAGTTTTTCATGAAACTCAACAAGCTGTGTGTGTGTTCATATTCAGAGAACAAAGAATAATGCTTCTGAAGAAAAACAAGGCGGGGGAAGGGAGATACTAATCCCTAGAAAGATTTATTATAAAGGTATACAAATTAAGACAGCAAGGTACGGGTATAGGAATAGACAAAAAAGATGGCTAGGAGACTCATGTATATATGGAAACTGGGATTTATAACAACAGGCATTACACATCAGCAAGGTAAGGATGAGCTATATAATAAATGGAGGTTAGACAGTTTTTCATACAGAAAAATGAAATTGGATCCCTACTCATATCATACATGGAAATCAATTCCACGTGGAACAAAGACTAAAATGTGCATGGTATAATGATGAGATTTTTTAGAAGACAATATAGGAAAAAGTCTTAAGTATTCAGCATAGACAATTATTTCTTACATAGGATGGACAAAGTACAAACCACCAAGGAAAGCACACCCCTCTCAGTGCAGGTCTAGCAGAGCTCACGGTGGCCTCTGGTGTCAGGGCCAACGGCTCCTGCCTCTTGCCATTCGGGAGACTTTAGAGCAGGGCAGTCAGGGCTCCAGGGAGGTTCTGAATGAGCAAAAAAACACGGCTGCTTCCATCCTGGTAATCTCCTAGCAGGAGATTGGCTGCATCTTCCCACAGAAAGAATAAGGGTTCAAAAGGCTGGGCAACACGTCAATGTAATTTAGAAAGCACTATTCCAAAGGCAAGTAGTTAAGCTTTGAAATATTGCTTCCCCGGTGTAATACCTGCCAGATGAGCAGCACATTTTCTTTGATGCAGAGCTAACGAGAGAAGGGCAAGATGACATGATGAGGAGTGAGGATGAAAGAGGACGTATAAAACGGGTGGGAAGGAAGGACCCCACGAAAGGGATGCATCAGAAGTGACCAAATCTCCATGGCGGAAAAAGGGGACGTGCATCTCACTCCTCACTACCCTAATGCTGCCACACGATAGAGGACGCCCCTCTAGCCAGCTGGGGGGATATGACTGTCGTGACTCCCAGGGGCCAACTGCAAGGGAGGGCTCTGGTTGCCCCTCCTTCCTGCATCCTCTACTGAGAAAAGCAGGAGAACTATGCAAAGGAACCAACATATTACAAGGAAGAAGGGGATCAATTCTAAAACACAGAACAACTGGCTTTTCTACCACTGCTTTCTACCAGATTATCATTTACCCTTGAGAGTCTAGAGTTCTACACTTGAGTAACAGAATAAATCTCTGCTGTTGGACAGGCACCTCCAAATTCACTGGGATCATTAACATCCAACTCTCTCAGGAAGCTAAATGTGGCACCTGTTGTCTGGTAGAGGTTCAGAACCAGTATTAAGTCTCGTGGCTATTTTACAGGGCTATCAGCTTGCCACCTGTCCTTGTTTTCAAGACTAGCACATTTTTAACCATGGCTCCGGTGTATCGTCATCTTTGGAAGATTAGCAAAGCATTTCAGGCATTTAAACCTGCATGTACACTGTCAGCAAGGTACGGGACAATGGCTCCAGTTGCTAGAAGGGAATATGCAATGATTATACCTGCTCAATAGACTGTATTTTTCACTGCCTAAACGACCCTGGTGATAAGCTAGCCATTCTCACAGGCACTATAATTCTGCTGAATAGTACTTTCCTATTCCCAGCACCTCAAGTTTCTGTCTCACTGTGACTTCATTTGAACATGCCTCTCTCTGCCCGTTCAAGCAGTCATCCATCAGCTGACTATATATGTTTCATCTGACATTTATAAAAATCCCCTCCATGTGTCAGACTCTTTGACATTTAGGAATAGATGGAAGATAGAAACCAAATAGTCCTTGTCAAGGAGAATCTGAGCACTCTGTGAGAAGGACCAAAGATAAACACACACACAGAGTTTTAAGAATGTGGACTTTGGCATCAGATGACATGGGTTCAAATCCCACCTCTGACATTTCCTAGTGGTGTGGCCTTGAATAAGTCACTTAATCTTTCTAAGCTTCAGTATCATCCTCTGTAAAATGGAGACTCATTTATCTAACAAACATTTCTGAGGACCCATGTTATGCCCAGCACAGGCTATGTGCTAAGGCTCCAGCGCTGGACCAGACAAAAGCCCTCACAAGTGAGGCTGGCATTCAGATACTGACAAATGGGTATTAACAGGGAAACCTAACACGTTGGGATTGATAAAGCGCTATGAAGGAGAACAGGGCAGGGTGAGTGGACAGTGAATGAAGGCACAGGCTGCCGTATCAGGTGGTCAGGCAACACCTCTCTGAGGAGGCAGCCCTGGGCAGAGACACAGGTGATTCGGCAGAGAGCCCACTTGACAGTCTAGGGGGAGGGCATTCCAGGCAGAGAGAAGAGCAAGGTGGGGGCATGCTTGGTGTGGCTGAGGTTGTGAGCAAGGAGAAGCGGGGGCTGATGGGAGAGCTAAGGCTGGAAACAGGTCACACTGGGCTATGTAAACTCAGGTAGGAACAGTGTTAATGGAGGCCCATAATAGCAGCTTCCTTTAGGGTTGGTGTTTGGGTAAGGCAAGGTCGAGGATAGGAGGGTAGCATTCAGTAAGCCCTCAGTGTGTGTCAGCTGTTACACCCATAGGAGAATATCACAGAGCTAGGAGGCTGGCATCAGGAAAGCATAGCAGAGGGCTCTGAGGAAGGGCACCAATATGAAGCTGCTTGTGCCCTCAAGGAATTTACAGTCCAGTAGGAGAAATCAGATGAGACCCTGTATATACACCTACACTACATAAAATACGGCATGAGCCACTGGGAAAGCTTGATCTTCTATGTTTCAGGAATAAGTACCATGGTTTTCTTTTTCCCTGAAGATCCAGGTGAGCAGATGTGGGTCTTTCTTCACTGCAGGGTCCCTGAGGCCTAGCACAGGGTGACATGCACTGTATGTACTCAATATTTGATTTGACAGGAGCAATCATATATATCTACACATGTTCAGCTTCCTGGTACTGACATATTGGTTTCTTAAACCTTCGGACAAAAAGGAAAATGATTTTTTTAAAAAAATAACTCCTGGGGCCAATCTATCGAATGTTTAAGTAGGTCACTGAGATTCTTAGAAATTGATGACAAAGAATCTCTTTAAGGCAAGAGAGTCGTTATGAGGAAAAAACAGTTGCTCTCTGAAAGAGGATGATAAGCTTTCCTGTGAAATACATCCCAGGTGTACCCAGTGGTCACCCTGTCACTGGTGACCCCATCTGATTCACTTTGTTTGAGACCAAGATTCATAAAATGAAAGGAGAGCAGAGGCCCTCAGAGGTCATTCTGGCCGATTCTCACAAGCAAGATGCTTGTATTATGAGAGTAATCAACGTGGAACTTTAAAAAAAACAAAACCAAAAGCCTGTCCTATAGTATTTTCCGGCCCTACCATAGCTGAGGACCACTATTCTTCACCTAGATCCAGAGTTAGGCATTCATCTAGATGCAGGGCCCATGATGTCCTCAAATCATTTCTATTTTTCATCTGACATTTATAAAAAACCCCGCCATGTGTCAGACTCTTTGACATACTCTTTAAGATACTGACATGCTCTTTGAGATACTGTTCAATTCATCTCTCTATTGTTCAGGAGCAGCCACCAAGGGCCTCTTTCAGTGTCCAGCAATGAGGGTTCAGAGTCCAAGGGAGGTTGTGGAGCTGAAGCTGAGGCATGTAAATATTCATACAGCTGGTAGAATAGTTCTTCCCAAGCTGGAGGAGAAAGTCAAAGCTAGTGAAAGAAGAGGAAACTAGCCCAGCAAAGTCAGCATCAAATTGAGTTGCTAGGAAACAAGAAGATCCTGATACTGTGGGATCCTGGGAATCATGGCTAGGTAAGATAAGAGAAGGGAAAAAGAGGAAACAAAACATGATTTCAGAAAAACATAAGGGGGATGCTTACATTGTCAAGGTGCCAAGCTCATTTTAAAAAGCAATACCAAAAAATGAAACGGTGCCTTTGGAAAGAGATGAGACACTTGAGCAACAGAAATGGGTGAAAGTTCAAGGTAAGCTAGTAGAAGGGCCTCCCACTGCACAAACGTGCCAACACTTGTCCTCACTCCCCTGAGCAGCCTGATCCCTCTCTCACACCCACATCTAGAGGTCCTGACAGTACTGCCATGGGAATTTTTGTGATAAACAGCGAAGCCTTGCAAATCTCTGAAACTGGTGTTCAGAAAGAAGAGAAGATGCGATAACTAGCTGAGGGAAGCTGAACTACAAAGCCAAAGACCAGCCTGAATCTGAAGTCTTTCCCACAACAGTCCCCAGAGCTTTCTACTTAGGGAAATAGCTTCTTATACTGTCTGAAATTCTAGTGGTTAAAGATGCATGTACACCACTGTACATCCTCTTTTTTAAAAAGCAAAAACTCCTAGGATGCTATTGGAGATGTTAGTGATCATTTACACATTAGTATAAACTACTAATAAAGCGTGTCCACTTATCTTTCATTTGCTGCAAGCAAAGGGAAGTTTCAGTTAAGGGTGAAAGTTAATAAATGACTCTCTATTTCTTCATGTCTTTTGCTCTACTTTGTATTCCTGCTACTTCTAAAAAGAATTTGGGGCAGCAAATATTTCTGGATTTTGAGGATTTTATGGAATAATGTGGACCAATTTTGCCCTCCTCACCTCCTCTCCCTCCCATACACACATAAAATAGTGATACAGTGCTTGAATATATAGTTGGAACATAGCTGAGGGGTTAGAAACATTAAATTGAAGTGATCTCTGGTAACATTGTTTCCTGCTAGTTAAATTACAACCCAATTGCTCAATCAGAACAGAGAGAGTGATACTACATCAGTTATAAAACAGCAGTCCTACTGGGAAATCAGATTTGGTTCTAATCTAATTGAAGAAATCACAAAGGATCTGGAGGTTTAAGAAAGGGAGAATAAATGAAGAAAGCCCTGAGTTTTGATTATACATGCTGTAACCAGAGGAGAGAAGAGTGGAGCCTAAAGACGTCCTGCCCAGCCCTGTGATAGCTGATGCCCTGATCTAAGTGAGGCTCACCACACAGCTTGCTGATTGCACTCTAGCTCCCTTTGCAGATTTGCTACCAAGGAGGAAACTGGTAGCACTGGTGGCAACATGCTTATCCAGAGACTTCATAGCCAGTAATGCTATTCTGTTTGGTACATCAAGCTGGTATAAGTTTGTTTAATAGAGGTCAGACCCTAAACTCTAACCCTTTTTGGCTCTAAGGGCACAAGAGACTATTTGCATGAGACCTGACTATTATGAACCACAGCCCAGGACTAGAACTGTATTAATAATGGAGGGTGAATAAAATCCTCCATCCATGCCCATTTCTCTTCCTATCCCCCCAACTCCTCTGTATACCCTCTCATGTACCACACAGATATTCTGTTCCTAGACCCCTAATTTGCATTATAATTCAGCTTCATTCTGGATAAAATGGCTTCAAAGGGATATCTTGAGTTGCTCTCCACTCCCACCCAGAACCACCATTGTATATACAAGAAAAAAATAAGAAACATTGTTAATTCCAAGAGTTGATTCTCAAATGAATTTTGGACCATGACCCAGTGATAACTCGGGGACATTTTGTTCCCGTAAATTGGTCTTTCTAGCCAGCATCTGGGAGCTGGCTGGGAAATGCACTTAGTAAATCACTCCCAGTGGTTTGGGGAAGGACAGAGAAGGTTCTAGAAGAGATGAGTCAGGCTAGGGGGTGGATAGCACGGAGGGGAAAGGAACAAAGAGCCAAGCAATATTCTGAAAATGGAATTTGTGCCCAGCCAAAAATAACTGTTTGATCAGGTCTAGCTAGAGACTTTCTGAAATGATGAAGCAAATATTAAGAGAGGAATCTTTAAAAGCCTCTCTCAGTGAAGATTACATTCTCATCAGTGATAAGCCAGGTGGGTGTACAAATATCATGCTCTGCCACCAATCTTGATAAGGCCTTGTTCTCCTCTCCAGAGTTGGAAATTGATGTTTTATATTTCAAAAATACAGCATCTGATGTGGAAAGTAAAAGTGAAAGTCGCTCAGTTGTGTCCAGCTCTTTGCCACCCCATGGACTATACAGTTCATGGAATTCTCCAAGCCAGAATACTGGAGTGTGTAGCTTTTCCTTTCCCCAGGGGATCTTCCCAACCCAGGAATCAAACCCAGGTCTCCCCATTGCAGGGGGATTCTTTACCAGCTGAGCCACAGGGAATCCCGATGTGCCACACCTGAATGCTCCTGCCCAGTGACTTGGGATGGACATGATGACATCATGCTGACTCTACCTAAACAGAAGGATGACAGTCAGCTTCCTCCCAAGTCCCTCAGTGGAAATGCTGGACTGAGGTAGGAATAGCCCAATACCAGGCTGCCTCTCACCTAGCTAGTGTGTGAGTTTAAGTGTGTGGGCTTGTCTTTGGCAGGCATGCGAGGGGTTTGGGATGAAGCTGCAGCTATGGAAACAGACAGAAGTCAGTGCAATGTAGTTGCCACAATCCTTCTAGACTGAAATTAAGCATGCAGCTCCTTCCCGAGGGGATCATAACAGCAGTTCTGTCAGAAGGCCATAATGCTACAGACACACTGAAAGCCTCATTCATTCATCCAACAAACATTTATTGGCTGTCCACAATGTGCCAGAGACTATTGGCCTAGGAGAGGCAGCAGAAGGTCGGTTGCAATCTTGTAGGAAGGGAAAGTGTGTCCAAGGGGCTTCAAAAGGACAGATGACAGCCACACCAGGGGGAGTAGAAACAAGAGATGGCTCCGGGCCACTTTCACCCTGACTGGTCAAACACTTACGGAAGGAAGAATGACTTCAAAGGGGGTCAGGGCAGGAAGGCTGGATCTGATTCTCTCTGGGGAAGAAAGGAAATGAAAACACTCAAAACTGAACCCAAACTGGCCACACCAAAGTGACAGTGGCCCAGAGTGACAGGGAGCTGGGGCTTTCACATAGAGAACAAGGATTAGCCTGACAGGGCAGGACACACTGCAGTTTTGACCATGCCTGTCAACGTCGATTTACTCACAGTGTCCCCTCCACTTGAGAGAGTTGCTGCAGCTTCCCAAACAATCTGACAACAGGGAAGACAGGGCAGGGCAGTCATACAGAGGGAGGGACTGGGTTCATGTTGGGGCCAGGGCGAGACTTCCAGCTCTGGGTGCAGAGCTGAGCTCAAGCAGAGCTCTACCACTTACTTCCTCTGCATTGGGACTCAGGGTCCTCATCTGGAAAACTGGGAGAACAACAGGATCTGCTGCTCAGAATTGCTTCAGAGCAAGGATGAAATAAAATAATGCGCCGAAGGCTTCCCTGGTGGCTCAGTGGTAAAGAATCTGCTTGCCAATGCAGGAGACATAGGTTCAATCTCCCATCTGGGGAGATCCCACAAGCCGCGGAGCGACTAAGCCCTGGTGCCACTACTGAGCGTGTGCTCTAGAGCCAGGAGCTGCAGCTACTGAGCCCACGTGATGCAAGTACTGAGCCCACGTGCCGCAAGTACTGAGCCCAGGTGCCACAAGTACTGAGCCCACGTGCCGCAACTATTGAAGCCTGCTGCACCTAGAGCCGTGCTCTTCAACAGAGAAGCCACTGCGGTGAGAAACTGGTGTGACAAGAGAGTAGCCCCCCTCCCCCACTCACGCTCCGCAATTAGGGAAAAGCCTGAGTGGCAGCGCAGACCCAGCACAGCCAAAAATAAATGAACAAATAAAAATTTAAAAAATAATGTATCATGTTAGCACATAATAAGTAGCCACATATTAATATATTAGCCATTGTGGTGGCCAACAGTAAAGGAGGGCTACTCTGACTTGGTGTCTGGGAAGGCAGGGCTACCCTGGTATCGTGGGATGCAGAGCTGCAGTTTTTAGATAAGACGAAAACAAGCCAGGGACGGGACACCTTCCCTCCTCACCTGGCCAAGCCCCTTCTCCTGGGGCCATACTCATTAAGTAAGGGCTGGTAATTGTTCAGCCCCAGGTCCTGCCTGCCCTTTCCCCAAAGACCTGCCAACACACTTGCAGACAAGTTGCAATGCCACTGGGCACAGGAACTGAGGGAAGGAGGAAAATTGGGGGTGGGGAGCAACCAGCAGGCCTCTTCCTGAAGAAAATGTTTCCTCCTAGCATGGGAGGCTGAGATTTAGCCAGAAAACACCCCCACAGATTTAATACACCATCCGAGAATGAGGGCAAAGGTACAGCAGATTTCCCAAGGTCTCTGAGGAGAGGGGACACTGAAGCTTATAAAAGACCTTCAGTGACATGAAGGGATCAGCCAGCTTGTTGGTCGGACAGGAGCCAAGGGCCTCTATCCCGGTGAGGCCACAACCAGAGCTCCCATAAAGACCAACGGCAGCAGGTCAGGAATTGTCATTGACCGGAATATAGAATTAAGAACAGTCAGAGATCTTGTGAAAAGAAATGCAGAGGATCCGGAAAGCAAGCCAAACATGAGGAGAGGACGGGGAGAAGGCGGGAAATGCCGGGACCCGGTTATGGCCCCACAGGGAGAATGAGAGCCACCACTCTGATTTAGAGGACAGCAAGAACCGCCTGCACTAATTAATCTGGGGATGTTCTTTTCAATTAATTCATTTGAAAAAAGATCTCCTCAAGAGCCGGGGAATTAATGCAAAACAAAAGATTGCAGCCGAGATAGAAGAACTAACTCAGAGCATCTCAATCATCTCAATCAATCAGCTTCTGGACCCCACCCCATTCCAGGGAACAGATACATCATACCCAGAGCATTGCCGAGACCTGCCCAAGCAGAGCCACTCTCCTGCTTCCTGGCCTTTCGAACCCCCGAAGGGAAGGAAGATGGTGTTTGGATTCACAAGCCTTACCAGGCACACCTGAGCGTGAGGACTGAGAACTTTTGGCCTTTCCTCATATTTTATAATAATCCAAAGACCCTGTTAGAACCCATCAGCACAACTGTAGCTGGCCCAAATGTTAAGAAGTTAGAGGCTCAGAGATGATGGTTGCTGCTGCTGCTAAGTCACTTCAGTGTCCGACTCTGTGCGACCCCATAGATGGCAGCCCACCAGGCTCCCCCGTCCCTGGGATTCTCCAGGCAAGAACACTGGAGTGGGTTGCCATTTCCTTCTCCAATGTATGAAAGTGAGAAGTGAAAGTGAAGTTGCTCAGTCATGTCTGACTCCTAGCAACCCCATGGACTGCAGCCCACCAGGCTCCTCCGTCCATGGGATTTTCCAGGCAAGAGCACTGGAGTGGGTGCCATCGCCTTCTCCAGAGATGATGGTAGGATGACAAAAAGAGGGTAAGTGCGTGCTATGGTTGGCCCCTGACTAGGGTTTTTAATCAACTCTCAAATTCCTAGTTTCTTCTTCAATCCAAAGGATACCAACCAAGGTAAGCATGTTGACATAGAGATTCTTAGAGTAGAAACCTTTTTATCAGGAGACAATGATCAAAGTGAAACCCAGTTTAACCTTGCTGCATCCTTCTCTGCCACTTTCACCACCCCACATCCATCCCAAATCCTAGCTTTAGACTCTTTCTTACAAGCAGGACTCTGCACATTGAGGAAAATTGATGTAATAAATAATGGATGTATCAGATTTTTCTACAACCTATCTGAGACAGCTGGCCTTTGCTGGGACCCCCAAATCACTTATCCTGGGGAAGGCAGAGCAAGGTTGGGAATCTGGGGGTGCTCAAGAGATCCCATGACAACTAATAGCTGGTTAACTTTTATCATGACAATATATTACATGGGTGTATTAGAACTGTTTGGAACCCCAAGGCACCAGAAGATAATAGAAGCCGAAGCAACAGTAAGGGACATCTGGAAAGGGAAGTCTTCTTCACACTGCTTTTATCATCATATCAAGATTTTCAGAAATGGGGGAGAGTTGATTGTACGTTCAGAACTAACCTATCCCTTGCAAACAGCGCTTCCATTTCACACATCTTAACATTGAAGATACAATCTGCAAACTGAGAGAAGGTATTCCCCAAAGCAGAATCATTTTATGACAGGGAATTCAAGGCACTCTGATTATTTCAAATTAGTAAGATGCTTCAAGATCTTCTCAGGAAAGTACATTATCAGGAAATATTCTGGGTCCAGAGCATTCTGCAGAATCCCCCCCCAGTAGAAGATGAGACATGTCAGACACCCATCGACTGAGGGCAATAAAGTGTAGATAATTTAAAACTCCTAGATATTATCCTGCCTTCTCATCATGTACATCTTTAATAATTAATTCAGCTCAGTCTTTAAAGGAATTCTCTTCATATTGCTTAAATCATTGTGTTTCACCTGTTAACAACAGGAGACCATTTCCTGTCTAGGACTCGTCCTTCCTAAGTGAGGTGCATTTACTTACACAGGAGACGTGTTCCGGCTGCTGTCCGTTTCCATGGAAGTGTTGTGCGCCTGCTCAGTGAGCATCATGGTTCGGATCAGAATTCTCATTAAGGTACTCACCACTGTCAGAAACTGTTTTAGTGTCTAATATCTAGACACTAAATTGCATAATTTTCACAGCAATCCTATTACCTCCCATCATTTCTTTGTTTTATAGATGAAGAAAATGGTTAAATAACTTGAATGCTTCCATCACACCTGCCTATCTCCAGCAGATAAATCATTGCCTGACATATTCACCATGGGAACAAGGCTGTGCAGAATTCCTATCGTGGTGTTAAGTGGGCTTAATTTTTTGTAGAAGAAAAAAGCTGGCCCCTTTAAATATCTGATTACTGAGTCTTGCTAAATCATTCACACACAGAAAGCCTTGGGGGATGGGGAAAGGGAAGTGACAGGGTAATTGAAAATAGCTGAGGAATAGTGACATCAAATGCTTCCAACAGAAAAGACAGAGGACACCAGCCGCAGGAGAAGATTTAGAAGTGGAGGGAAAGGAACTGGAGCATGCTTATGTTTTGCAGAATGCAGTTTGCTCCAGAAATGGAAATTATTCCAGGAAGGTCAGAGAGAAGACACTGCTGCAGTTAGAAAGGACAGTTGAGCAGGAACCCCAAGATCGAAAAAAGAATCACATCAGGTAAATCCACAACTGTGTAATTCTATGTAATATACTGATGGCAAAGTGGAATTTACAGTGTTTCGGCCCTGAGGTTCTGCCTATTAAGAAATGGCTAAGAAGGTCATAGCCAAGGTGTCATAATATATCTTTTTTATTGTACACCTTTATTTTAGTGTTTCTCTTGCATATGTTACTTATTTTTGGTTTTTAAAAACCGAATATAAAATACATAAAAAGTGTAATGTGTGAAGGACACAAATCTCACCTGCGTAGCTTCATGAATTTTTATAGGCATATATCTATTTCAGTGTAACCAATCTCCAGATCAAGATACAAAATATTCCCACCACCTCAGAAAGTTCTCAGGCAATACCCACCAACCTCTGCCTGAACGAGAAACTATTCTTTCTTCTAACAGCATAAGTGAGTTTTGCCTGTTCTTGGTAAGTTACAGAAATGAAATCAAGCAGTATATAATCTTTGGGTTCTGGCTCTTTCACTCAACATAATGTCTGTAAGTTTCAACCACATTCTTGTATCCATCAGCAGCTTGTTCTTTTATATTGTGGTTCCCTCTTCCATTGTGTGAAGATACTCCTAACTCATTCATCTTTTCTCCTGCTCATAGACATTTGTGTTGTTTCAAGCTTGGGGCTGTTATGAATAAAGCTGCTATGAAAATTGCTGTATCTTTCTTTGTTGTTGTTGGACAAAGGCATTCATTTCTCTTCCGTGTTTACCTAAGAGAGGAATGTCTGGGTGATAAGGTCGGTATATCTTTAGCCGCCGTTGATAATTTTGCTGGACGCTACAGCATATCCTTCATTCTCCTTCAAGACATTCCTCCTGGCTGCTGGGACGAGAGCCAGCTGTCAGCCCTCCTTGGAAATGGCTGCAGCTGAAGAGTGTTTTCCCTGCAGCTCATACCTGTGGCCATATGGGGGATCCATTATGACCAGGTAACAAAGAGAAAGAAGCCTAAGTTCATAGATGGGTGGGTTTGGATGTACATGAGTGTGTGCATATGTGCTAAGTCATTTCAGTTGTGTCTGACTCTTTGCAACCTATGGGTTGTAGCCCACCAGGCTCCTCTGTCCATGGGAGTCTCCAGGCAAGAATATTGGACTGGGTTGTCATGCCTTCCTCCAGGAGATCTTCCCAACCCAGGGATCGAATTCACCTCTCTTACGTCTTCAGCATTGCCAGGCAGGTTCTTTACCACTAGCACCACCCAGGAAGCCCAGGTTTGGATGTGGGTCTAAGCCAAATCTGGGTGAACCTGAAGATAGTTGTGAGGAAATATCCTCTCAAAGGGCAGAGCTTGGCAGCGAATCTGGCCATCTACTTTGTGTGACAAGAGAAACGCTCAGAAGTTAGAACTTACAGAGAGACCCATAGGCAGGGGCAGATGGCATAGCCAGCAGATCAAAGGTGTGGGAGGAGACAGATGGGAAGGTCAGGGACAAAGAACAAGTAAGAGGGCAGAGGGATGTGGATAGACATGGAAATGAGCTGGAAACATGGAGACTTCAGTATTTCATGTTAATAACATTGGCCATGCCAGCGCCAGTACAATGCACGTATGAATACAGTAATCATGGTAGGGTGAAGACTGTATGGTACCAACAGCATCTCTCCCCCTTACAAAGGCTGACCTTGCCCATGCTGCTGTTGAATGTCCAACTTGCTAGGCTCAGGGACCAAGGATATGTCCCTGATATGACACCATCCCTCAAGAGGGCCAGTCACTTGGTGGCAGGTTTATTACATTGGACCTCTGCCATCCTGGAAGGGGAAGTACTTCACTGACAATAACAGACACATACTCAGATATGGGTTTTTCTTTCCTGCCCACAGAGTCTAAGCCAACTCTACTACCAAAGTTTTACAGACTAAGTCATCACTATACAGCAGAGAATCTGTGTGAGTGGGCTCCACCTGATTATATCAAATGCCATACGATTCAGTAGCAGCTAGGCTGATAGAGTGATGGAAGACTTACTGGAGGAACAGCTAAAGTGCAAATTTGGAAATGGTACCTTGCAACCATGTGATGTCATCCTTTAGGACACAATGTATGCTCTAAATCGGTGACTTTTTCATGGTGCTGTGTCCCCAGTAGATTGAATACAGTGGTGCAGAAACCAAGGACTGGAAGGAGGAAAGGTCTCATGGAACGTGACTCCCAGTGATGCACTGAGAGACCTTGTGCTCTCCTTCCCTGCGGCTCTGGGCTCTGCAGGCTTAGAGGCTCTGGAACTTTCCATGAGGGGACACGCAAGAGAACCAGTGAGCTAGGGCTGCTGCCGGGGCATTGCATGCTCCTTCTCCCCAAGAGAGCAACTGGCAAGAAAAGGAGCCACTCTTCTGGGAGAAACAACTGTCCCAGGTCATCAGGAGGAGGGCAAAGAGGGATATAATTGACATGCAGACAACCCATTTGATGCCTCTTGATACCCCATGCCAATTTCAGTGGTAAAATGACGAGTGCGGTGACCATAGCCTGAGAAGGGGGTGGTAACCAAGACTCAGGAACGAAGGTCTGCGTCATAGCTTCAGATAAGCCACTGAGACTAGCAGAGGGGATAACTGGGAGTGAAAGGAAGACTGGGTGTAGGGTATGAGGAAGGTATGTGTCCCAGCTGAAACAGCAGAGATGGCAGTTTGTGCCAAATGAAGTCCATCAGAATTCTGGAGAGTTTATGAAATGAATTCAAAACTTTATGAAATGAATCCAAGCGGTGCAAGCGGTGGACTGTGGTGAAGCTGTGATGTGCCCCTCAGACTCCCCTCAGAGCTGAAGGACTGTTTTCCTAGCTGTTGGGTGTGCAGCTGGAGGTCAACCCTCTTCAGGGATTGCCTTGGCTAAGGAAAGGGCCACCTCCTTCCTCCTAAGGTCACACAAGGTCACACATCCTTCTCAAGCCAGCCCACATCCAATGACTTATCAGTCATCGATGACTGAAGTGAAGTGAAGTGAAAGTCGCTCAGTCATGTCCAACTCTGCAACACCATGGACTGTACAATCCATGGAATTCTCCAGGCCAGAATACTGGAGTGGGTAGCCTTTCCCTTCTCCAGGGATTAATGACTGATCAGGGGTATAAAACTGAGGTCCCTTGCCCCACCTCCGAATAACTCTGAATGGTCATCTATCCCAGCTTTAGAGCTTCTATCCTGAGGCTGCCTTGTAGCCCAGCTTTTCTTTCTTCCCAAAGCTCCTTTCTGTTCTTCCTCATCTTTCCCTTTCCCTGGTGTTGGTTCCAAAAGTGCTCCCTAAAAAACTTCCTACATGCTAATCTTCATCACAGAATTTGCTTCCGGGGAAGTTCAACCTCCAGAGTTTTCCGAAGCGGCTTATCCAATTTACATTCCCTTCTGCAGTACATCAAAATCCTAACTGCTCTACATCCTCACACTTGGTACTGTTAGTCTTCTCAATGTTAGTCATTCTTATGGATATGCAGTAGTATCTTATTGTGGTTTTCGTTTCCATTTTCCTCATGAATAACCATGTTGAACACATTTTCAAATGGTCACTGGACATTCAGATATCCTCTTTTTCTTACTGATTTATAGCTATTCCTTACATATTCATATTTATATATGAGACCCCTTGTCAGATAAATGTATTGCAAAAAAAAAAAAAATGTTCCCAGAAAGTGAAGGTTGCTCAACCATGTCCAACTCTTTGTGATCCCATGGACTGGACTGGAATTCTCCAGGCCAGAATACAGGAATGGGTAGCCTTTCCCTTCTCCAGGGGATCTTCTCAATCCAGGAATTGAACCAGGGTCTCCTGCATTGCAGGCAGGTTCTTTACCAACTGAGCTACGAGGCAAGTCTGAATGAGGAGCTTAAATTTCACTCTCTTAATCACAGTATGTTAGTTTTCTTTTGAAAAAAATTAAGCCTTCTACCTTTGAAATAATTATATATTCACAGGACACTGCATGGAGAGGTCGCCCAGTTTCCCCACTGGTCACATCTGACATTCCTATAGTACAATATCAAACCCAGGAAATTGACATTGTATAATATGTCCACAGTTCTGGGTCATTTTATCACATGTATTGTTTTGCGCAACTACAACTGTAGCTAAGATACAGAACTGTTCCACCACTATCAAGCTCTCCTTTCTGCTATCCCTTTACAGTTATACACATTCCCTGTAACCTCTGGTGATCACTCATCTGTACTCCATCTCTATATAATTTAGTCATTTTAAGAATGTCACATAAATGAGATTGTACAGAATATAACCTTTTGAAATTGACTTTTTTTTTTTTGCTCACCATTATGCCCTTGAGATCCATCTCAACCTTTTTTACATTTAGAAAATTATGTTACTCAGACTACTTTGCATTTTTTGAGTTCTCTATTTATGTTTGGTAAGGGAAAAAACAGTTTTTGTTATTAAAAATAAGATTCTCATCTTATATATCCCACGCTGGGGTGATAATTCCTTGGAGGCTGTGTCCAGGCCACTCTGCCAGGCCGTATGCTCCATACACTCCTCTCCCACAAGTCTTGATCACAGCTTCCATTATTGCCTGTGGTCCATAGGGCCCCTGACTTCACAGGAGGTGTGTAGAATAAGAACATATGATGGAACCATTTGAAATTTCTCTTTTTATTGTTCAGGGATGGTGAGAAAAACAAATGATTCGTTTTACTTCTAAATATGATGAAACAATTTTTTTAAATGGGGCATATTAATAACCTCCTTCATTATGATTACTTTCAGAAGAAATTAGAATATCACCTCTGAATGCACAAGTGGTGTTTTTACCGCAGGAGACGATATTCCTCTGAAGCCTGGTGTCCCCTGCTGCCCTCCAGGCCTCTGCAGCTTCCTCCTTCAGGCCACCGTGTCCTCGCACCTTCTCTAAGTTGTCTGCCGTGAGCACCGACTCTCGAGCCTGGGTCTGTGACTGTGCATGCTAATCAACAGCCTGCAAAACACCTCTGCCCTTCACTTTGAAAGGGACACACTTGGTGGTGCCTTATTTCAGTTGATTCTCTTCGCATTTCAACTGTATATTGCAATATCACAGAAGGTCACCAAAATAAAGTGAGAAGTGGCTGCTTCTGCCACTCCTCCCTCAGTCAGAGCCAGGAAGACGTGGGAGAAGATGGACTGAGCGACGTGTGCAAGGAATAGAACATTTCTAGGTTGGCTTGCGTGAGTGTGGGGCTTGTCTGGAAGACTGCCTGTTGAGCAATAACGGAAAGAACATCTCAAGAACTTCTCAGAAGTGCCTGGGGGCCAAGCTTCCTGGATAGAGGAGCTGGAGGGCAGCATGGGGTCCCTGCAGGAGGGCTTCCTGGATCTTCACTCTGCAGCTGTCTAGTCATGCCTTAAGCACACTGTGCCTCTTCTCTGCTTCTATTCTATTTTTCTCTGCATCTTTACTTCAACAACCAAGTAAGTTTCTGTACTTCCTAGTTCAAATTTTGGAGGGACTTGATTGGCTGACCTAATCATTTTTTTTCAGGCCAGCCTATGGGTCAGCTGTTCTTAGGTTAGGTGTCTGCCCTTGGTCCAGTCAGATGTAACTGGAAGAAGTTGGGTTATACGTAGAATGTGGCTGCCTAAGTCTGTCCCTCTGCCAGTGGCCGCAATCCATTTTATTCTACATGGGTGTGGCAGTCATCATGGCTGACAAGTCTAATACAAAAGAAAAAAGGGAAAGGATGGATATGCAGTTGGTTTTCTCTCCTTCCAAGAGTAGTTTCAACGTGTGGCTCCAAGGGGAAAGACACTGGATATTAACTGGGACTGCAGTGAACTGACCTGTCCTGATCCACAGATAGCTATTGCCTGTCAACTTGTTATTCTAAGATGATAACTACAATTTCCCACCACATTTGTGAATTTTCAGGTGATATTTCCTGTGTGGATTCATCAGCTCTTTCCGTAATAACGCTGCATATCAACTCCAACAACCTCAGTGACTTAAATAACAAACACTTGTTTCTCATTCATAGATCTGATTTGAGGCTCTGTTGGGATCAGAGTGGAGTCAGTCAGCTGTGACCCGAGGCTGGAAGTCAGAGCTGGGTCTGGTCCCTGTGTCTGGCATTTGGGGACAGGCTAAAGAGGATCCCAGGGATGTGTTCTTTTCACAGCGGGTGGAAAAAACGCATGAGACCAAGCCGAACTCTGCAAGCACAATTAGAGCCTCTGCTCACATTGTATCTACCAATATTTTGGTAGCCAAAGCAGGTAACATGGCCAAACCCAGCGTGGGCAGGGAAGTATACTCTTCCCATGAGCTGGGGGAAGGTGTCAGGGAGAGTGAATATTTGCTGGCCAGTAACATATCTACTGGACCATGCGTTTCTCCTTGCTGCCCTAACATGGTAGAATTGCTGAATAAGACGCATGGTGGCACATTTGCTGACACTGTGACCTCCCCAAATGAAGAAACCATACCTCAACTTATTTTGTGCCTAATTTCAAAGTATCTAACCCCATGTATCACTCTCAGAAGGTGCCCAGTAAAATTCCCTTTAGTTGACACAAATTATCGGAATTCTAGACTAGGATCAATATCAATCCACATGTGACTATAGTCAAATAAATTTGTATTTTCTCTGCTCGAAGGACTGTGTATGTGGAAGATGAAATGGCAGAATGTAGCAGTCAAGAGCATGAGTTCTAAGATCAAAAAGCCTGAGTTCCAATCCTAATTCACAGCGTCCTAGCTGTATGATGGGGGACAAGTTGCTTAGCTTGTCTATATCAGCTTCCTCATCTATAGAGTGAGGATGCTAATAGGAACTTCCTGATAGGGTTGTTCTGAGGTTTACATGGTGTATTCATGGAAAGACCACACAGGAGGGCCTGACTCATGGGAATTATTTCACTGTTGTAACATGACTGGAGCGACTTAGCACACGTGCATTCACACAAGCAAGCTAAAAAAACAAAAAAGCAATGTCTGCCTTTTAAGAAAGCTGGGACCTGGAGTTAAAAAAAAAAACACAAAACTCATGTTGAGTCCCAGCTCCTCTATTCACACTACCTGTGATCTTGACCAAGTCCCAGTTTCCTTGCCTATGAAATAATGGCTCCCTTCCCTGTCCATGTGGGAATCAAGTAACACATGTGAAAGCACTTTTGGAAAGTGAAAACCAATAGAAAATGTGAGCTGCTTTTATCAAATTATTCCACCTTTTGCGTTGCTTATCTGATGAGAGCCAACGGCCGGTCAGTGAAGAGTCAACTCATTGGAAAAGATCCTGATGTTCGGAAAGATTGAGGGCAGGAGGAGAAGGGGGTGACAAATGACGAGATGGTTGGAGGGCCTCACTGACTCAGTGGGCATGAGTTTGAGCAAACTCTGGGAGATGGGGAAGGACAGGGAAGCTTGGCGTGCTGCAGGCAGTGGGGTCAGAGTCGGACATGACTGAGCAACTGAACAACAATGGCTAGTAAAGGGGTTCTCTGCTGGACACCACTGATCCCATCTTTACAGACATAAGAATTTCTCTGCAGCTCTCAGTTGGGTGAATCATCCCCTCCCTGATCTAGCAGACACCCAGCAAGCTGATCTCACAGACACCCAGAGACAAGAATGAGCTCCTCTTTGCTGACTGAATACTGGGACTTCTCATAATTCCACTGCATCAACAGTGAACGCCTTGAGGCTACTTTTTGGCCTTCACCTCTCGTCTACCCTTCCTCTCCTCCCATCCCCTCATGAGGCCCCTGTACTTTCAATTTTCCACTGCAGCTGCTCTAGTCAAAGTCACTGTTGACTTCAGCACTGCCAAAGCCAGTGGTCATTGCTCAGCAAATCTGACTCAGTCCATCAGCAGTTTTGATTTGATGGTTGATCACTGCCTCCGTCTTGGAAGATTTTCTTTAACTGACCTCTGAGACACCACCCTCTTGCTTCCCCTCCTCCTGCCCTGGCTGCTCCTTCTCAAGCTCCCCTGATGTCATCCTCAGATCTCATCTCTATGTGCCCTCACTCTCAGGGTGATCTCATTCAGCCCAGTGGCCTCAAATGCCAGCTCCATGTTGACAACTCCAAAATTTAATTCTGTAGCCCAGACATCACCCCAAACTGCAGAGTCGTAAATCCAACTGCCCACTTGTGAACCTCTACTTGGATGTCAAAGTGACATCTCAAATGTGGTGTGTCCAAAGCTAAGCTCCTGCTGTCCTGACTTTAATCTGCTTTCCTCTAGTCTCCCACTTCTCAGTAAACAAGCAATGCCTTCTTCTTGCTCAGGACAGAAACATAGGAGCCATTCTCACCTCCTCTCTCTTGTGCTCTACAGGCCATTTATCAGTTAAACTTTAGGCTCTGCCTTTGAGTTACATCTGGAATCTAACACACACACACCCTTTTTTTTTAACCACCTCCACCGCTGGCATCCTCACCTGAGTCAGCGTCATACCTTGACTATGTCTACCCTTGTGCTACTGGCCTCCCCCCTCCCAAGAAGCATCAGTCATATTACGTCACTTCCTTGATAAATACCCTGCAGTGGCTCCCTGTCTCACTCAGAATGAAACACCCAGTCCTTGCTCTGACCTGCAGAACCTCTCAGTTCTGCCCCCCATTGTCTCTCGGACCGTCCCTCCCAGCATTCTCCTTCTTGCTGTTGGGTTACTCTGCTCCAGCTACAGCAGCCACCTTGCTCCTCATGGGACACACCAGCCTGCTCTCACCACACAGCCTTTTCACTTTCCATCAAGCATCGTCCCTCTTTTGAAACAACCTCATCAGACAAAGGCAGATGTTATCAGTGTGAGTCTCCAGAGGAAGGAGGTAGCAAGTTACTATTTTATCCTTTGTGCTTAAAAATTTTTATAATTATTTTCAGTGAATATTGTTTGTAATTTATTTTGTAATCAGAAAATAAACATGATTTAAATTAAAGCCAGAGTCATGTTTGAAGAACTGTTGCTTAGATACCATGAAAGATGGCTGCCTCGTCTCCAGGGCAGACTCCTCACACAGCCCAGAGGCCAGATCCGCAGATGGGCCCACTCAAAGCCCACAGGTCTCCTCCACTGTATCCTCTCTGCTTCTTCCCCTTTCTCCCCAGTTAATGAGCTTCACACCAGGGTGACGATAACTGATCTCTGGATGAAAATTCTGACTCACCAGTTAAATTGCAATGAAATGCTTTTTAATTCCTAATCTAGGATAATAAATAAATTGTTATTTTCCCCTTGTGAGTGGCATTACCTGTCATTATAAAAATTAATCTTATTTAAGAGATGCTTAAAATATGCAGCAATATTGGTTCTTGAGACCAAGCAGTTAAAGGATAATTTAATCTGTGTGAATTATGAATCTTGATATTTTTCAATGCTATTTTCCTTTAGAGCTATGAGCGACTCTCTTCTTTTCTCAGTTGTGACTGAGATTTACGTTCTGATTTTACAGAGTCCTCTCTATAAGGTAGAGAAAACACTACTGACCTACTTGAACTTAAACAACAAACATTTCTTTTGGTGTAGTAATTGAAAAAGTTCAGGACCCCTTAGAGGAGGGGTCTCCCTAAGGTGTGGCAGGTGGGTGTCAAGAACATGCCAAGAAGGTGACTCTTACTTCCTTTGAAAGAAAAATGACTTGATGTACCAGGCATCATAGCATCGCTAGAAGTCCTGGTTGCAATTTCATTTTTAAACTCCACATGTTCCCTGGAAGATAACTGGACAAAGAATTGTGGCAAGTGGTGAGAGATGGAGTGAAGATATCTATTTATCATGGATTTTATTGTGTGTTTCAGACCTTTTGTGTATGTCTTTAAGGCCCTTCAGAAGTATTAAATTGAAATCTGCTTTTAAATGTCAACAGTCCTAACACTACTCTGCAGTTTGTTGTTTCTTGGAGAGATTGGTAGAGAGGAGCAGACTTTATAGCCTTGGTTCAGCTCCAGGCCCTGTTCTGTGTTTGTATCTATGGCTGCCTCCCAAGGCCTGGGAGCCTATGACATAAAGATGGAGATATTTTTGCTGGCGTTAGCATAGCTCAGCCATCCTGTGTTAGAAGTGGGACAGAAGCACACCGTGGGACTAGTCCTGTAGTTTCAACAACCCCATCAGACCTCACCTAATTGTACTGGCTCTGCTCAAGAGAAACACCAGATTTGGACTGTCTCCCTTTCTGCAGGGAGTCTGACCTCTCGGCTGCTATAGGTAGCTCAGAACCTCTATGTTCCTCTTCATAAGTGGTCTGTGCTCCACCTTCCCTCCCATAATGCTGCCACCGGACCGTAACGGCCTGTCAGCAGCCCAGGAACCACATCTGCCTCATGTATTATTGTAACCCAGGGCTCAGCACTGAGTTTGGCACGTGAAAATGCTTGATTATTTGGCGACTAAATGGATGGGTGAATTGACAGATGAATGCTGTCACACCTCCTGGGCAAGTCCCAACAAACGCATTCTCTAAGCTTCCCTCCAGGTTGCCAGCAGCTCTACACTGTGTTCATATGCGGTCTCCTTGGAGGAGGCTGGAGCCAGCCAGACCGTCTACACTGGCCTCTCATCACTTGGGCTTGGTCTCTACAAGCGCAAAGAGCCCTGATCCTGTCACTCCTAGCCAGGCTCAGAAACTCTGCATGGTAGTTCCCAATGAAATGAAACAAAACCAAGGGCTTTGTAAGCATGTAAGCAATAACCTGACTAATGACTCAAAATTTACTAGACACACACCCCAGCACTGCCATCTAAGCCCTCACTGTTGCTCCTTTTAATTACCACAGGTGGTTACGCTGGGGAGGCCCCTCAGCTGGCGTGAGGCAAAGGGACCCAGGAAAATTCATATCCTGGTCTATTCTGTGACCCTAGTCACCACTGGAGTCTGCTCTTATCACGTGTTCCTGAATTTTTATTGCATCCTGGACACGGGTGTCTCTCCTCTAGTGCTCATTTTGCAACCAAGATTTCATTCTGAACATGATTAGAATGTGATGGAATCTCCAGCTGTCATCACGCGCAACAGCAGTACCCAAGAACCTCTCATCAGCAACACCAGGAGAGCTTCCCTGGTGGCTCAGATGGTAAAGCGCCCGCCCGCAATGCGGGAGACCTGGGCTTGATCCCTGGGTTGGGAAGATTCCCTGGAGAAGGAAATGGCAACCCACTCCAGTATTCTTGCCTGGAGAATCCCATGGACAGAGGACCCTGATAGGCTACAGTCCATGGGGTCGCACAGAGTCGGACACGACTGAGAGACTTCACTTTCACTTTTCTCCCGCATTGTAGGCAGATGCTTTATCGTCTGAGCCACTCAGGAAGTCATCCCCATAGAGCCTCACTCTTAAATTCAATGTCTCTAATCTACATATGTTCTCATTACCCGCCTAGGCCCCTCCCCACCATCTCAAGCTCATCAGTTAACACTGACACTAATATTGATGGAGCACTCATTGTCAGGCAGTGTGGCAAATGGTTTTACACTCAGTACCTCATTTGATTTTCACAGTTACTTTTAAGTATATACGCTACTATAGCCCCTCATTTTGTGGAACAGGAGACTGAAGCCAGGCGAGGTGAAGTAACTTCCCCAAAGTCTCCCAGCTGAGCCCGTAGCTGTGCCAGGATTCCAGCCAGGTCTGAACGGCCTTGAGATCAATATCCTGTGTTTTCTATGGAGGCTCTCTGAACCACACCCTCAGCACCTATTGCTGACCTGCTTGACAATCTTGACAATCATGACCTCCAAGACAACCTTCCCTTTAACACCTCTCTACTAGTTCTGTTTCTTTGCAGCCCACTGAGGTCTTTTTCCACCCAGATCTCTGATCTCCAGCCCCATTCACCACACCCAGCGTGTGAGTCACTGGAAGACGAATCCCACTATCTTATTTTCATTTCTTTTGCAGTCCCTCCCTGGACACTAGAGACACAGCATACCCACCACACGTACACTGACTTGCTCACTTGGCCGTGTCACTTGACACAACCAGAGAGGGCCAGCTTGTCAGGGATGCCCCTTCACTACAGCACTGTGGTCCTTTCTTCTCATTAGCTTTTCCTCCCTTGGCTCGACGTTTGGGTTTACCTTTGTTCAGGATAAATGTCCCCCTCCTCTGTGGCCTGTACAACTCCACTCTATAGGGTCAGCGGGCTCTAGTCCAGGCACCGGCCATCACCCCAGACCTGGAGACTTTACTGAAAGCATTCAGAATTCTCTCCAGATGTAGACCAAGCATAGTGGTCAGAGCAGCTCTTCTTCAAAAAGGAAAGTCCCAGAGGAAATCAGCTCTAAACTCCAGAAATGCAGAAGAGAAGAAAGCCAAGTTCGATTACCAGTCCACACTAAAAACTACAGAAGCAATCAACCAACACACTCCTAACCAGATGGTGAGAGCAGAGTATCCACACAAGACCCCTTCCCTTGGAGGTAGCATTTCCCAACAACCCCAAACAACCTGCTTTAGAAACCTTCCTATTGCAGATGTCCTGGGCTAGACACACAGCTGAGGTTCAAGCATATCCCTGTAAACGAGGCTCATCTCCTTTCACTGATGCCATCATTTCTATGCACAAAGCATATGTAAGAGCCAAGCTACCTTTATGCTGGACTTGCATCCTCAGCAGTTCATTTAGCCAACATGATAAAGTTGCCAAGTCTCTTAGCCTTGTGCTTCCATTCTGGGGCACATCATCTCCCTGCAAAGCAACCTTTCAATTGATCCATGGTTTATATTCCCCTATATTGCCTGTTTAGGGATATATTTCTGCTATTTTTATAAGATACTCTCAGTCAATATTATTATTGACTAGATTATTCTTAGTGACATACAATAAAAATAAAGTCACAGTCCCTGTCCTTCCTCGTGATGTCTATCTGATAAAGATTTTGCAGATGAAGCGAGGTGCATTGACTGATATGCTAGGTGCCCTGTGCATGTCATTAGGCTGAGGACTGGAATGTCCAGAGCATTTATAAGAGGAATCATTACCCCAGCACTGCCTACTTAGATTATATAAATAAATATTTGCCCATAATATGGCAGATTTATGAGCTGCATTTAATACTATAATGAAAAAATCTATCACTGTGTGAGAGAGCAAGAGAAAGGAGAAGAGTTAAGGTTGCCATGGGAGCCTTTGGCACTTCAGAACCTTTATGATTACGAACAATAATTAGCAGTAATGTTTTACGGTGGCGAAGCTCCTCATGGGCTCCTGATAATTGTAAAGTGTTTGGCAATTAACTCACCCTCCCTGAGATTCAGGTTGATGTAATTAACCCCACAAGGAGAAGCAGCCTCGGGGAAGCAGAGTCACGTGGGGGAGAGTCACCCCTCTTTGCGGTGGCACAAACAAAGGGACCTCCTCAGCTCTTGCCCACACCCGCTCCATCACATATCTCTGCCACAGACTCCTTCCTGGCCAGAGGCACTTTGCTCATGGCTGGGTTGGGTCCATGGGAATGTTTGCCTGCACTGTGGAGAGACGGGTAGGATCAAAGCCCAGGCATCAGTCAGGGTTTCATTTCCCTGGGCGTGGACAGGCAGCCCTGCACAGCTGTGGCAAGAGGAATGCAGAAAGCCACCTGGGGTAAAGGAAGCTGGAGATATGCTGCTTTGCTGTGATCAGCTAAATCTTCATGAAACCAGTACTCCTGTCCTCTCTTTCCCAAGAAGCTCCAACCTGGGATCTGTCTTTAGTCAGCCAACTTCTCTATTTATTGTCTCATGACACAAACCTGCTATTAGACACTGACAGGAAGCTGGAGAGCGTGGGTTGTCTTAAAGCAAAGTGTTACTGACATTACATGAAGTGAAATGAAGTGCAAGTCACTCAGTCGTGTCTGACTCTTTGCGACCCCATGGACTGCAGCCCATCAGGCTTCTCCATGCATGGAATTCTCCAGGCAAGAATACTGGAGTGGGTAGCCATTCCCTTCTCCAGGGGATCTTCCTTACCCAGGGATAGAACCTGGGTCTCCCACATTGCAGGCAAATACTTTTTCCCATGTGGCAGGGAAGCCGTATGCATATCAGTTCAGTTCAGTTCAGTTGCTCAGTCATGTCTGACTCTTTGCGACCCCATGAACTGCAGCATGCCAGGCCTCCCTGTCCATCACCAACTCCCAGAGTTCACCCAAACCCATGTCCATCAAGTTGGTGATGCCATCCAACCATCTCATCCTCTGTCTTCTCCGTCTCCTCCTGCCCTCAATCTTTCCCAGCATCAAGGGCTTTTCCAATGAGTCAGCTCTTCGCATCAGGTAGCCAAAGTATTGGAGTTTCAGCCTCAACATCAGTCCTTCTGATGAACACCCATGACTGATATCCTTTAGGATGGACTAATTGGATCTCCTTGCAGTCCAAGGGACTCTCAAGAGTCTTCTCCAACACCACAGTTCAAAAGCATCAATTCTTCGGCACTCAGCTTTCTTCACAGTCCAACTCTCACATCCATACATGTCCACTGGAAAAACCATAACCTTGACTAAAAGAAAGAAAGTGAAGTCACTCAGTCGTGTCCGACTCTTTGCTACCCCGTGGAGTATAGCCCACCAGGCTCCTCTGTCCATGGAATTTTCCAGGCAAGAATACTGGAGTGGGTTGCCATTTCCTTCATCCAGGGGATCTTCCCAACCCAGGAATCAAACCCAGCTCTCCTGCATTGCAGGCAGATGCTTTAACCTCTGAGCTACCAGGGAAGCTAGATGGACCTTTGTTGGCAAAGTAATGTCTCTGCTTTTGAATATGCTATCTAGGTTGGTCATAACTTTCCTATCAAGGAGTAAGCATCTTTTAAATTCATGGCTGCAGTCACCATCTGCAGTGATTTGGGAGCCTCAAAAAATAAAGTCTGACACTGTTTCCCCATCTATTTCCCATGAAGTGATGGGACCGGATGCCATGATCTTCGTTTTCTGAATGTTAAGCTTTAAGTCAACTTTTTCACTCTCCTCTTTCACTTTCATCAAGAGGCTTTTTAGTTCCTCTTCACTTTCTGCCATAAGGGTGGTATCATCTGCATATGTGAGGTTATTGATATTTCTCCTGGCAATCTTGATTCCAACTTGTGCTTCTTCCGGCCCACTGTTTCTCATGATGTACTCTGCATAGAAGTTAAATAAGCAGGGTGACAATATACAGCCTTTTCCTATTTGGAACCAGTCTGTGGTTCCATGTCCAGTTCTAACTGTTGCTTCCTGATCTGCATACAGATTTCTCAAGGGGCAGGTCAGGTGATCTGGTATTCCCATCTCTTTCAGAATTTTCCACAGTTTATTGTGATCCACACAGTCAAAGGCTTTGGCATAGTCAATAAAGCAGAAATAGATGTTTTTCTGGAACTCTCTTGCTTTTTCCATGATCCAGCAGATGTTGGCAATATGATCTCTGGTTCCTCTGCCTTTTCTAAAACCAGCTTGAACATCTGGAAGTTCACGGTTCACGTATTGCTGAAGCCTGGCTTGGAGAATTTTGAGCATTACTTTACCAGCGTGTGAGATAAGTACAATTGTGTGGTAGTTTGAGCATTCTTTGGCATTGCCTTTCTTTTTCCAAATTTGCTAGCTTATTGAGTGCAGCACTTTCACAGCGTCATGTTTCAGGCATATATGTATATGTATATTTGACGTTTAGTTGCTAAGTCCTGTGTGACTCACTTGCGACCCTGGACTGCAGTCTTGTGACCCCATGGACTCCAGCCCACCAGGCTCCTCTGTCAATATGTAGTATATTATAGTATAGTATATGTCTCTATATTATATAAAGACATCTATGTCATCATATCATTTGTTTTATGTATATTGTATAAATATATTACATATATATGTGTGTGTGGATATATCAGGTAAATCCCTAAAATAAGCGGGTCATATGCTTTGGCTTTATATCAACCAAACCTAGCTCTCCATTTTCTCCAAGAAAAATGGCTTATAACTCTTGAAAATATCACCCAACACCCTCTTTTGTTTCAACTTAAGGTTCCCTAGGCTAGCTGAAACATTTCATTTTCTTGGTTGAAAGCTACTACCTTTTGTATCTGACAGATTCCAATGAGGGAAGGTGTTGGATTACTGCCACTGACAGACGTCACCCCATTTCCCAATCTCTGTCCGACCCCCCAGCTCCCCACCTCACACAGTCCGGAGAAGGTTTGGTAAAGGATCACTGCCTGACTCGAGACGTGAGGGCCACAGGTACACAAAGCTGGCATGGAGGACCCTGTCTGCCAGCTCTGTGCTGAGTGGGAAGACGACGTGAGCGCGTTCCCTCAATGCTGTGGTCCCGTTAATACCTGCTCCCAAGAATAATACCTGTTCTCATTAGAGGCCACAGCTGCACTGCCATTTGAGCCAGGGACGCAGAGAAGAGATGAGGTAAGCCACGTCTTTTACTTCCCTCCAAGGAAGAATCTGCGCAGCACAAGGCCTCTAGCATTTTTGAGAGAATGTTTTGTACAAGAAAAACTAATTTGCTGTGATTAGTTCCATTACATCTGGGAGATTTTTGCTTTATATTTATTTGGAGGCCAGTTTGGAGTCCTCTTTGGTGATTTTCCTCTATGCACCCAAGGCATTCTCTGAAACTTCTACCATGAATAACAAAACCCAAATGCAATGAGTAATATCTCTTGGGTTCTAGGAGAAAGAAGTGCTCTTGTGACACGAGAAGAGAGGGTCCTGAGTCATTTGCAAGTCCCCTGGACAGGAATTCAGAGGGTGGGAAGGGGAAATGGAGGGCCAGGTGTGGGGCTGGGGTCTGGGAGAGAGGCGGGTGGGGTCATTCACTTTCCACCTTCCACACTTCTCTCCTGTCTGGGACACTTACAAGTTTCTTTCTGTTGACAAAAACAAATGTTGGTCATTTAGGATTCCTACTGCTTCTGAAGCAGCCAGGGGTACATTATTTGCTGAACTGGTGATGACAGGGAAGATGCAAGCTGCAGGGACGGGGCCAGAGCCAAGCACCAGATCAGACAGGAAGACAGAGGCATCCTCTGGGAAGGTCTGAATGGTAGACATGAGTTGGGGGAAAATTAGAGGCTTCGTGGGGCAGGACCAGGGAGAGAAGTGAAGCCTGTGGCTGAAGGCTGAGAAGTAAGACTTGAGGAAAGCAAAACCTAGATGAGGTTTCCCTCTTTCCCTCCCTCCAGCTCTCCCCAACTCCCTTCCTTCTTTCCTCTCTTTCTCATGAAATTCTCTGTCCTAGGCAATATAGCCCACAGGTGGCTCAGACGGTAAAGCATCTGTCTACAATGCAGGAGACCCTGGTTCGATTCCTGGGTTGGGAAGATCCCCTGGACAGGAAATGGCAATCCACTCCAGTACTATTGCCTGGAAAATCCCATGGACAGAGGAGCCTGGTAGGCTACAGTCCATGGGCTCACAAAAAGTGGGACACGACTGAGCGATTTCACTTTTGCTTTCACAGACCATGATAGACATGAGTTTAAGTAAGCTCTGGGAGTTGGTGATGGACAGAGAAGCCTGGCATGCTGCCATTCATGGGGTTGCAAAGAGTCGGACACAGCTGAGCGACTGAACCGAACTGATAGACCATTAGTCAAGTCCACAGTTCTCACTAATGTCTCTTGGAGCGGGTTTCCTTTTTAAGTGTTGCAAGAAAATGCTAAATCCTGCTTGGGGGTGATGTGAGGGAAAAGTAGGGGACAGCTACATACATATCCACTGGGTTTCTATAGTCATAAAAGATGGTTGACACAATGGAAGGGAGTAAGGAGAGACGGTGGAAGTTTGGAATTCTGACCCCACGTTCCTCCATACTTAGCTGCCCTGGCCTTGGTCCTTCGCATTCTGTAGTGTCCCCTCCCCCAACACTTCCCCATCGCCCTTCTCCCAGGGAGAGTCCACCCACATGGTATTCTCAGGGGCAGTGCCCAGGACTAGGGGCAAACACTAGCCCCACCACATGGGCGCACACTGCCAGGGACCCAGGTGAAGGCAGCCCCAGCCAGTCATACGCTCTCCCAGGTGCCAGGGACAGCCAGCTAGACCTGGCCCTTCCGATTCTGCACAAACTTATTAGACAGGGACTTGGGTGGGAGCCGGAAGAAGGAGAGCTGTTCCCAGGGCAAGCAGCGGTGGTCTGGGCCATCTGGGCACCGGGATCAGAGGACAAAATGCTCTGAAACCCATCTTGGGTGCAGAAGCTGGCGTCAAAGGAGGCAGGCCCTCCTGCATATTCTTAACACGTCTTTGCATATCGTCTCACAGTGCTGATCAAAAGGGCTTTTTTGAGAGATTAGAAAAGAAAAGAAAGAAAAGAAAAGCCAAGCGTTCACGCATGCAGTCTTCCTAATTAACACTGCAGGCCCAGAGGGAGAGAGAAAGCACAAGGATTTTTCTGAAGCAGCTGTGCTCCCCACAGCAGTCTCTTCTCTGGGAAGCTTCAGGCTACTGCTCGTTGAGTCTCTGAATTCGGAGAGAGGCCTCTGACTGTTTCCGGTGAAGGGCCAGCTGACGTCTGGGGCAAAGTAGATACTCTCAAAGCCAGCCGCACAGGCAGCTGGAGTCTCGTAACCTGGAATTCACAGGGGCCAAGCGTAACACAAGGTCTTGTGCCATGCTCTCTGCTCTCATCTTCCCAACAACTCCATTCAGTCTTCGCCTCCCTTGCCAATGAGGACTGTCACTGCCCGTGGTCACACAGCAAGGAGGGGATAGACACAAAGTTCAAAGACAGATTTGTGTGGGGCTTCCCTGGGGGCTCAGTGGTAAAGAATCTGCCTGTCAAGGTAGATGCCAGAGACACAGGTTCAATCCCCGATCCAGGAAGATCCCATGTGCCTTGAAGCAAGTAGGCCCAAGCTTGGGAGCTGCAACTACGGAGCCTCTGAGCTGCAGCTACTAAAGCCTGAGCACCCTACAGACCCTGCTGCACAACAAGAGAAACCACCGCAATGAGAAGCTCTGCACCACAACTAGAGAGCAGCCCTGGCTCGCTGCAATAAAGAAAAGCTCTTGCAGTAATGAAGTCCCAGCCAAAAACAAATAAATAAATCAATAAAATTATATTTAAAAAGACAGGTTTATCTGAATCAAAGCCCAACTGTCATCAGTTCCCGTCAGCATTCCACTAGCATGTTGGGCTCTGCCTCCTAGCTCACCCTGCTTTAGACACTGGGCTGTATCCAGGCCCTGGCATTGTTGGGGCTGGATTCAAGCCTGATCATTATGGACATGATACCGTATGGGCCTTCATGAAGCTGTCCCTAACCCCAGGCCCCTCCTCTGTGCTCACAGTACACCCACCGGGGACCTAGCAGGGTTCACCTTGTATCTGTTGCCATTACTGACTCCAAGCTGCCTTTTGTGTGAGCTTCCCTTGTGGCTCAAAATTCTGTGAGCTCCTTGAGAGGAGAGGGATAGTAACTGTTTTTATCCCCAGCACCTAGGCAATGCCCGATACATAGCAGATGTTTATAGAATGAGTGAATGACCTAAATGAGTGACATTTCCGAAATAAATTAAGCAACAAAAGAACAATGGAGTTATCTGCAACCGCATGGACTCTTTGTGACCCCATGGACTGTGGCTTGCCAAGCTCCTCTGTCCATGAGGGTTCTCCAGGCGAGAAAACTGGAGTGGGTTGCCACGCCCTCCTGCAGAGGATCTTCCTAACCCAGGGATCGAACCCAGGTCTCCCACATTGCAGGAGGATTCTTTACAGCTGAGACACAAGGAGAGCCCAACAATGGAGTAGCTTTCTGCCATGGAGAGGGTACCAACTACTGAATCAGAAATCCTGCCTTCATGTCTAGCTACCTTTTCTAATAACTGTGTGCCTTTGGACAAATCACTTAGCCTTTTTGGGCTTCTGCTGCCTTGTCTACAAGTGGAGGCAGTTGAAACTGAGCTCCCCAAGGTCGTATCCAATGCTGATATTCTATGAGTTTAGGTTGAATACAGTCCATCCTTTATGAACCATCCTGCTCAAATAAGATGCTCCAACCTCAACATGAAGAGGTGGCCTTCCTCAAACCCAAAGTTCAAGGATTTCTTTCTTGGGCTGGGGAGCCCCACAGCTATGCCCTTACTCATCCCCATCCCCCACTCCTGGCCCCTTGGCTACTTCTCTGCCCAGGTACCAACGCGTCCACCACATCCCTTTGGCTTGGTCCTCACTTCAAGCTCTTTCTAATTCGAGTTCCTCTCTAACTACTCACTTTATATGGATCTGGTCCTCAAGCAAATACCCCCCCCACCCCCCCACTCTGTGGGCAGGACCCACTCAAGAGCTTCAGCACCTCTAATTAGAATGTCAGCCTCCATCTTTAACATCTTAAAATGATTCCTAGGCATTAGGAATGATGGTGTGGTTAGTCACCCAGAGCCAGACATTCTGAAGTGCAAAGTCAAGTAGGCCTTAAGAAGCACTACTGGTAATAAAGCTAGTGCATGTGATGAAATTCCAGCAGAACTATTCACATCCCTAAAGGATGATGCCATCAAGGTTTTGCACTCATTATGTCAGCAAATCTGGAAGACCCAACAGTGCCCACAAGACTGGAAAAGGTCAATCCTCTTCCCAATTCCCAAGAAGGGTAGTACCAAAGAATGTGCTAACCATCAGACTATTGCACTCATCTCCCTTGCTAGTACGGTCATGCTTAAAATCTTTCATGCTAGGCTTCAGCATTATGGGAACCATGAACTTCCAGATGTCAAGCTGGGTTTAGAAAAGGAAGAGAAACTAGAGATCAAATTGCCAACATCCACTGGATTATAGACAAAGCAAGGGAATTTCAGGAAAACATTTATCTCTGTTTCATCAACTATGCCAAAGCCTTTGACTGTGTGGATCATGACAAACTGTGGAAAGCTCTTAGCGAGATGGGAATACCTGTCTCCTAAGAAACCTGTATGTGGGTCAAGAAGCAACAGTTAGAACCCTGTATGGAACAACTGATTGGTTCAAGAAAGAGAAAGGAGTATGACAGGGCTGTCTGCGTCACCCGGCTTGTTTAACCTATATGCTGAGCACATCATGAGAAAAGACAGGCTGGATGAGCTACACGCTGGAATCAAGATAGGTGGGAGAAGCATCAGCAACCTCAGGTATGAGGATGACACCACTCTAGTGGCAGAAAGTGAAGAGGAACTAAAGAGACTCTTGACGAGGGTGAAGGAAGACAATGAAAGAGGAGGCCTGAGACTAAATATTTAGAAAAAACTAAGATCATGGCATCCGGCCCCATTACTGCATAGCAAACAGAAGGGGAAACGTTGGAAGTAGTGACAGATTTCCACTTCTTGGGCTTTAAAATCACTGCGAATGGTGACTGCAGCCATGAAATCAGAAGACAATTTCTTCTTGGCAGGAAAGTGATGACAAACTTAGACAGTATGTTGAAAAGCAGAGACATTACTCTGCTGACAAAGGTCTGTATAGTCAAGGCTATGGTCTTCCCAGTGGTCATGTTCAGTTGTGAGAGATGGACTGTAAAGAAGGCAAACGACAAAGAATCGATGCCTTCGAACTGTGGTGCTGGAGAAGACTCCTGAGAGTCCCTTGGATAGCAAGGAGATCAAACCAGGCGATCTTAAGGGAGATTAACCTGAATATTCACTGGAAGGACTGATGCTGAAGCTAAGGCTCCAGTATTTTGGTTATCTGATGTGAACAGATGACTCATTGTAAAAGTCCCCAGTGCTGGGAAAGATTGAGGGTAGAAGGAGAAGAGGGCGTCAGAAGATAAGATGGCTGGACGGCATCACCGATGCAATGAACATGAACTTGGGCAGACTCCAGGAGATGGTGAGGGTCAAGGAGGCCTTGCGTGCTGAAGTCCATGGGGCTGAGAAGAGTCAGGCGTGATTGAGCAACTGAACATCAACAACAAAGGCTTGTAGCACATCAGGAAACCTTCATGAAAGGTCAATTTTTAAATTTCCCTTGTGAGGTGTTATTAATGGATTTGGGCAAGCAGACTAAAGGACACGCTGCAATACAGATATTGCTAATTAACACCATTCTATCAGGTACATACTAATTGGGCACTTCCTATGCTTGAATTCACTCCCTTTATCAAGTGGCTTTGATAAGAGAATGTGAGAGCCAGGTGTGAAGTCGTTTGCAGGGCCACTTGCTCAGCCACTGCCCAGTGCATGCAGGCAAGCAGGTGGCTGGCAGAGCAGAGATGGAGCTTTTCAGACAGAAAACGCCCTTTCCCCTTCCCATTGCCTGAGTTTTGCAGCGAAAATGGCCAGAGGCGTTTTGCTGTGAAATGATGGCAGAGACATAGCAACTGAGTCAGCAGTAATGTGGGAATTCTAGTTTCTGAACCTGACATACTTTGAAGAAAATGATTTAAATTTGTCTTTAAAATGGGGAGGGAGTCACCCTGAGGCTTATTTGTGAAGGGCTTTGTATTGCTGGAATAAGAGGAAGCCACCAAAACTGCCGTGAGGAACCTAGAGGAGAAAAGGCCCAGGTTGGTAGGAGGGTGGGGGTGGGGGGTGCAGTGCCAGGCCTTCACACACACACACACACACGGGGTGGCATGAGGACAAAGATCTGTCTGTTCCCCCTCCCTGCTCTGTCCAGGAGGGGCTGGAAGATTCCTGCTCTGTGTGGGGAGCACTCTGCAATGATTTGAGCTCTGACTAGCAAGCTTCCTGTCTCTGTTGTGAGTCTGGATGGCCACATGGCTGGATGGTCACAAATGGGCTTCGATCACGCAAATGGGCTCCATCACACATGGACAAAAAGCTTCCATCTGACTCACATCAACCAGATATGCTCAGCCTCATAACTGTGACAGGGTGGCACTGATTTCCCACTTGGCTGGGGCACGGGAGTCTATCACAGGCCTGTGAGTCTTGGTTTTTCTAAATTCTTCCCACATTCATTGTTTATGACAGATATATTGGTTCTCCATCACTTGATATCCAGATGTCATACCTGACCAAACAATGCCCACACTCTACGGATGCTCAAGAAGTTTTACATGACCCTGCCAGGGAGGATGTCTCAGAGGACCTGTGAGAACCCTCTCCCTGGTGGGGGGGTACCCACCAGTTGTTGGACAGTTCCACGGGGACTGGATGATGAGAAGAATCCTGCAATTCACAGCCATCTGCCTACAGTTAATTGTTTGTGTCCTTTATATACAGAAAAGTACACTTGTGTCCTTGATTCATGTTCCCACCAAACACTACAACTACAGAATGTATAAGAAACAGTCCTGCCCTCAGGTGGCTTAAAATCTGGGGCCATAAGGCGGCACGTGTGCAGGGAAGAATTAGAGGACAACCAGACTGTGCAACTTTGTGGAAACAGCCCTATGGGGTATTGGAATGAAAGGCAGGCATTGGTCAGGAGGGTCAGGCAAACCACACTCAACATTCCAGTCCTGCTCTGTATTGGCTCAGGGACCTTGGATGGTTACTTAATCTCTCTGAGCCTCATTTTCCCTCTGTGTAAGATGGGAATAAGAATACTCACCTCTCTGAGCTCTTTTAAAGATTATAGGTAATATACATAAATTACCATATAGTGGTAACATTCTTACAGTGTTTATTATCTGCCAGGTACTGTGAAGTAGATTCATTCTATGAGGTAAGTACTATTTGTTGTTTAGTCACTGAGTCATATCCGACCCCACGGACTGTAGCCCACCAAGGATTCTGTCCATGGGATTCTCCAGGCAAGAATACTGGAGTGGGCTGCCATGCCTTCTCCAGGGGATCTTCCCAACCCAGGGATCCAATCCATATCTCCTGCATTGAAGGTAGATTCTTTACCACTGACCCATCAGGGAAGCCCAGGCGGTAGAATTTTGAACTATGATAACTTGCTTCTGTCTAATTTAGGGTGTCCAAGGTCAGGGGCGGCAGCCAAGAGTGCCAGGCTGCCACAGCGCAAGCAGCTGGGAGGAGCTACCCCACGTCCGAGGAGCAGTGGCTGTGCAGGCGCAGGAGAGCCGAGAGGGGCTATTCCACATTCAAGGTCAGGAGGGGCGGCGGTGAGGAGATAACACTCCTCCAAGGTAAGCAGCAGCGGCTGTGCTTTGCTGGAGCAGCCATGAAGAGATACCCCAAGTCCAAGGTTAGAGAAACCCAAGTAAGATGGTAGGTGTTGCAAGAGGGCATCAGAGGGCAGACACACTGAAACAGTAATCACAGAAAACTAGTCAATCTAATGACATGGACCACAGCCTTGTTGAACTCAATGAAACTAAGCCACGCCCTGTGGGGCCACCCAAGATGGGCTGGTCATGGTGGAGAGGTCTGACAGAATGTGGTCCACTGGAGAAGGGAATGGTAAGTCACTTCAGTATTCTTGCCTTGAGAACCCCATGAACAGTATGAAAAGGCAAAATGATAGGATACCAAAAGAGGAACTCCCCAGGTCAGTAGGTGCCCAATATGCTACTGGAGGTCAGTGGAGAAATAACTCCAGAAAGAATGAAGGGATGGAGCCAAAGCAAAAACAATACCCAGTTGTGGATGTGACTGGTGATAGAAGCAAGGTCCGATGCTGTAAAGAGCAATACTGCATAGGAACCTGGAATGTCAGGTCCATGAATCAAAGCAAATTGGAAGTGGTCAAACAGGACATGGCAAGAGTGAACATCGACATTCTAGGAATCAGTGAACTAAAATGGACTGGAATGGGTGAATTTAACTCAGATGACCATTTTATCTACTACTGTGGGCAGGAATCCCTTAGAAGAAATGGAGTAGCCATCATGGTCAACAAAAGAGTCCAAAATGCAGTACTTGGATGCCATCTCAAAAACGACAGAATGATCTCTGTTTGTCTCCAAGGCAAACCATTCAATATCACGGTAATCCAAGTCTATGTCCCAACCAGTAACACTGAAGAAGTTGAACAGTTCTATGAAGACCTACAAGACCTTTTAGAACTAACACCCAAAAAATATGTCCTTGTCATTATAGGGGACTGGAATGCAAAAGTAGGAGGTCAAGAAACACCTGGAGTAACAGGCCAATTTGGCCTTGGAATGTGGAATGAAGCAGGGCAAAGGCTAACAGCGTTCTGCCAAGAGAACGCACTGGTCATAGCAAACACCCTCTTCCAACAACACAAGAGAAGACTCTACACATGGACATCACCAGATGGCCAACACTGAAATCAGACTGATTATATTCTTTGCAGCCAAAGATGGAGAAGCTCTATACAGTCAACAAAAACAAGACTGGGAGCTGAGTGTGGCTCAGATCATGAACTCTTTATTACCAAATTCAGACTTAAATTGAAGAAAGTAGGGAAAACCACTAGACCATTCAGGTATGACCTAAATCAAATCCCTTATGATTATACAGTGGAAGTGAGAAATAGATTTAAGGGACTAGATCTGATAGATAGAGTGCCTGATGAACTATGGATGGAGGTTCATCACATTGTACAGGAGACAGGGATCAAGACCATCCCCATGGAAAAGAAATGCAAAAAAGCAAAATGGCTGTCTGGGGAGGCCTTACAAATAGCTGTGAAAAGAAGAGAGGCAAAAAGCAAAGGAGAAAAGGAAAGATATAAGCATCTGAATGCAGAGTTCCAAAGAATAGCAAGGAGAGATAAGAAAGCCTTCCTCAGTGATCAATGCAAAGAAATAGATGAAAACAACAGAATGGGAAAGACTAGAGATCTCTTCAAGAAAATTAGAGATACCAAGGGAACATTTCATGCAAAGATGGGCTCGATAAAGGACAGAAATGGTATGGACCTAAGAGAAGCAGAAGATATTAAGAAGAGGTGGCAAGAATACACAGAAAAACTGTACAAAAAAGATCTTCATGACCCAGATAATCACAATGGTGTGATCACTCACCTAGAGCCAGACATCCTGGAATGTGAAGTCAAGTGGGCCTTAGAAAGCATCACTACTAACAAAGCTCATGGAGGTGATGCAATTCCAGTTGAGCTGTTTCAAATCCTGAAAGATGATGCTGTGAAAGTGCTGCACTCAATATGCTAGCAAATTTGGAAAACTCAGCAGTGGCCACAGGACTGGAAAAGGTCACTTTTCATTCCAATCCCAAAGAAAAACAATGCCAAAGAACACTCAAACTACTGCACAATTGCACTCATCTCACACGCTAATAAAGTAATGCTCAAAATTCTCCAAGCCAGGCTCCAGCAGTTCATGAACCATGAAATTCCAGATGTTCAAGCTGGTTCTAGAAAAGGCAGAGGAACCAGAGATCAAATTGCCAATATCCGCTGGATCGTTAAAAAAGCAAGAGAGTTCCAGAAAAACATCTACTTCTGCTTTATTGACTATGCCAAAGCCTTTGAGTGTGTGGATCACAATAAACTGCAGAAAATTCTGAGAGAGATGCGAATACCAGACCACCTGACCTACCTCTTGAGAAACCTGTATGCAGGTCAGGAATCAACAGTTAGAACTGGACATGGAACAACTGGTTCCAAATAGGAAAAGGAGTATGTCAAGGCTGTATATTGTCACCCTGCTTATTTAACTTCTATGCAGAGTACATCATGAGAAACACTGGGCTGGAAGAAGCACAAGCTGGAATCAAGATTGCCAGGAGAAATCTCAATAACCTCAGATATGCAGATGATACCACCCTTATGGCAGAAAGTGAAGAAGAATTAAAAAGTGATGAAAGTGAAAGAGGAGAGAGAAAAGTTGGCTTAAAGCTCAACATTCAGAAAATGAAAAACATGGCATCTAGTCCCATCACTTCATAGGAAATAGATGGGAAACAGTGGAAACAGTGTCAGACTTTATTTTTTGGGGCTCCCAAATCACTGCAGATGGTGACTGCAGCCATGAAATTAAAAGACGCTTACTCCTTGGAAGGAAAGTTATGACCAACCTAGATAGCATATTGAAAAGCAGAGACATTACTTTGCCAACAAAGTTCCATCTAGTCAAGGCTATGGTTTTTCCTGTGGTCATGTATGGATGTGCGAGTTGGACTGTGAAGAAAGCTGAGAGCCAAAGAATTGATGCTTTTGAACTGTGGTGTTGGGGAAGACTCTTGAGAGTCCCTTGGGCTGCAAGGAGATCCAACCAGTCCATTCTGAAGGAGATCAGTCCTGGGTGTTCTTTGCAAGGAATGATGCTAATGCTGAAACTCCAATACTTTGGCCACCTCACGTGAAGAGTTGACTCACTGGAAAAGTGTCTCATGCTGGGAGGGATTGAGGGCAGGAGGAGAAGGGGACAACAGAGGATGAGATGGCTGGATGGCATCATCGATTCGATGGATGTGAGTTTGAGTGAATTCCGGGAGTTGGTGATGGACAGGGAGGCCTGGCACGCAGCAGTTCATGGGGTCGCAAAGGTTGGACATGACTGAGCGACTGAACTGAACTGATCCCCAATATATAAAGCAGGAGTCTGAGTCTCTAAGATGTAAGTGACTTGCCCAAGGTTAGTAGCTAGTAGGTGACAGAACTCAAATATATACTGAGACAGACTGCCTAAACACAGCCTTAAACACTGCACTACTTGACTGATACAGTCGGTGCTTAATAATCTGTCATTGTTCCTAACAGGACCAGCATCCCCACCAAGACTACACAACCAGCACTAGTGTGGACTGGACAACCTGGCAGAGTTCCCATTAAGAGTAGCATCCAGGCCTAAAAATCACAATAGCTTGCTTTTTTGATGCTGATTAAGTGGGAAGAATAGAGGACACAGCAGGTCAGGACTGCAGGACCAAAGACAGCAGAGCCGTCTAGAGAGAGAGGCAGGGCAGGCCTGCCCGGGTGAAGTGTGCCGTGGGCTGGGAACCGTAAAACATGCCCTGAAGCAGCGGGGCGGGGGCCAGAGCGTGGAGGCTCCTGAGACCCACATAGAAGACGGACCGGACTCAGTGACGGCCGTAGGAGGCCAGGCCAGTGCTCAGACCAGGCAATGTGACATGCTGAAATAGAAGCTGTATTTTAGAAATCAGCTAAACAGCAGAGAGACCAGCCTTGGCAGAAAGGCCAGCAAGGACATTGCTGGTAACAATGATGTCTAAAGTGATGACACCATGAAATTGGAGCAAAGGGCAAATGAGTGTCACTACAAGGGTTTAAATTCAGCGCAGGAGACAGAGGAGTGGATGGAAGAGAATGAGAAGGAAACTTTAAAAGATGCCGCCAGCTTTACCAGTGATAACCGTGCAGAGAGCTACAGCCGCATTTTTCAACCTTCACTCTCGCATGAGTTCTCGCATCTGCTCAGCGCGGTACGCAAGCATTTATAAAGCAAGCGAGGTCTGCACCTGATGAGCAGCTGGGGAACGTGCGCTACATGGGCCTGAGGTCTCTGACCTCAGAGCGTAGGATCCCGTCCTCCGGGAAAGCAGACCAGATCCACACACCGTGTCTGCGGCTCTCTGAAGCCCTTCCAAGATATGGGCTGCATATCAACCAAGACAGAAGAAATACGAGGCTCTCTGAAAATTCTTTGTTAACAATCCTTCTGTTTAAAAATCACAACGGCTTGCTCTTTTGAGGCGACCCATCTGCCCACACATTTTCTAAAGGAAAGATGGGAGGAGAGCTTGACATTTGTACCCAGATAAGGTGAAAAGTGGTGGAGAGTAGTGTCACGGGGCTCTTAGTTCCTGCCCTTGGTGAGACAAGAAACCGGTCAGAACACTCCCTGCTCTCAGAACCCGATTGCAGGGTCAGTTGTTGCTAACTCAGAGCTCAGCTGCAGGCCATTTGTTGCAAACCCCTCCGCAGTCTGTCCCTGTCACCGAGGGAGACACCAGCTCTGAGATTTTGAGACTGTTTGGCGAGCTGAATGATCCCACCTTTGCAGAGAGCTGAAGCAACATGGAAAATATGTGTGTGTTAGTCGCTCAGTCCTCTCCAACCAACCCCATGGACTTCAGTCCTCGGCAACCCCATGGACTGTAGACTGCCAGGCACCTCAGTCCATGGAATTCTCTAGGCAAGAATGCTGGAGTGGGTAGCCATTCTCTTCTCCAGGGGATCTTCCCAACCCAGGGATCGAACCTGCATCTCCTGCACTGCAGGCAGGTTCTTTACTGTCTGAGCTAGTAGAGAAGCCTAACATACCGGAACTGAAGAAAGAGCAGGTGAAACCCTTCGAGCAAGGGAAACCTTTCATTCAGACTCAGCTTCTTGGTATCTTCTATCCCATCTCCACGGCCACCTCCCCCATGAGCAGGACTCCCCTTCTGGGGATGGGAGAGGCTAGGGACTCTCCCCCAACCTGGTAACAAAGTCCAGAGGCATGTGGGCCAGAGACGATGCAGGAGATCCTCAGAGGAGAGGCCCTGCTGGGTCCAGCCGAACCCCCACACAGCAAGTTTGTTTCTGTCTAATCAGCCAAGCCTGACTCCCAGGCCAGGAGAAATTAGATTAGTCTGACAAGATTTGGGCTGTCAGAAAGCACATTTTATTTTTACCCTCAAGCTTGTGATCTTCTAGGTGTCTGCAAATTGGGGAATTATTTTTACCCAGATGTAGAAATCAAGTTATTCCACTTTGCCTTCCTGCATGCACTTCCCACATGGTATTGGCTCTGCTGGTTGGAGTAGCCCGACCTCTGCAGGGTCAGAGCTGAGCTGGAATCTTGCCTGTGCCACCTTCAAGCTATATGTTATTCTGGGCGAGTCTTTTTAACCCTCTCTGGAACTCAACCTCCTTATCTATAAAACACACAGGGTTAGAGATGGCCTCTATGGTACGAAAGAGTAAAAGGACAAAGCTTTTTAAAAATGCACCTGTTTTAATACAATCCATTTTTGTCTTTTCGCCCTCCCATTTGTGAAAAGGGCAGCATCTTATTTCTGTAGATCCAAGGACATTTGCCATGTTTTGGAAACGTATTGTCTTTACCAAATGGAGGGATGGGTGATGGAGGAAAAACTAAGAAACAGAGAATGCAAGAAATTAAATGGTCCAGTTTGTAGAGACTGAAACGTCCAGACTGTAGCTTCAGAGGCTGAGCTTTACCAGCCTCCTCCCCACCCCGCCAGCCCATTGGCTTTCTCACTCACACCTGGCAGAGTACCTCTTAGCCCTCAGGCTCCGTATGAAGCACCATCTCAAGCTCCGTCTCTCAGGCTCTGCTCCCCAGTGATTTGACATCCTCAGGGCTGAGAGCAAATGAGTCAAGCTGCGAGGACATGAGATGCTCTTGCTGGACTTTCTGAGGGACACAAGGGTGGTAGTACCAGAATCCTGCCCTCCTGACCAGCCCGTAGAGATTAACAGCATGATAAAGTGACTTGCAGTCATTACAGACTTTGTGGGGCATTCACCAGCTTTCTAGCTCTTCAGAGGAGGGAGGTCAGGGGAGCCAGAGCAGGTATGCACACGGAACACCAGCCACGCACAGTGCTCCAAGGGCCAAGAAAGAAAGGGCGTGTTACCTCTGCACTGACATTTGCGGTCTCATCATTCATTCCCGCCTTCCTTCTACCAAGACTCCAACTTTTTTCTGTTTTTTTTTGCAAAACTGTTTTGGTTATTCTAGGTTTTGCTTTTCCATACAAATTTAGGAATAGCTTGTTACTTTCTATAAAAGAAAATAAAAGGTTGACATTTTTATAGAAATTACAGAACAGGACAGAAATAACTGCCATCTTAACCCTACCGAGCCTTCCAATCCAGGCTTGTGAAGTGCTTCTCTCCGTTTAGTCAGGTTAGATCGTCTCTGATTTCCCTCGGCAGCATTGTGTAATTTTCAGGGTATAATCTTGCACTTCTTTTGTCAAATGTATTCCTAAGTATTTTATCCTTTTTAATGATATTGTGAATGAGATTGTTTTCTTTCTTTTACCAACAGCTACACAGAAACAGGTGCACTAAGCAGAAATAGAGTCACAGATGCGGAAAACAAACTTATTACCAAGGGGAAGGGGGTGGGTACGAACCAGGAGATTGGGACTGACGGATGCACACTCCTAAGTCTGAAACAGGTGACGAATGAGAACCTACTGTGTAGCACAGTGCTCTGTGGTGACCTAAATTGAAGGACGTCTAAAAAGGGAGTGGATAAATGAATATGTATGACTGATTCACTTTGCTGTACAGTAAGAAACTAATGCAACATTGTAAAGCAACCAAACTCCAATAAAAATTAATAGCAATAAAAAAATAGGACTACGATTTTTGAAAAAAAAAAAATCTCAACATTTTGTTTAAAAATGTAGGGATATACTCTAAAGCTATTTATTTAGCTTAAGTACTTTTTGTTTTTAGCTTAACTACTTTTTATTTCATATAATAAAGATGTTTTGACGATTTGCTTTAATGTATATGGATATGTGTTGTTTTCTGTGGGTGTGTTAGTTTTGGTTTTAAAGGAATTTTATTTTTGAAAATACTTTTGAACAGAACTATTCTGGGCTGTCAATATTATACAATTAATTTGTCAGCCAACAAATCCATTTTTTTAAAGAATTAGAAAAAAAGAAGCAGGTGCTCTAGTATCTCTAACAGATGACACAGGAGAACAGTAAAGAAAGCAGAAGGGAAAAAAGAAAAAAAAAAAACAACAATAGCAAAACAGAATTCCAGAGACTTAGCGTCTAGGGCCATTCAGCGAAGGGTGAGCAACACCACACACCTCAGAAAACACTGAATGTTAGCAGCCTGTGATAATTAGCCTCCCAAGAAAGAAAAAAATTAAATTAGGTTCAGTGACTGCTAGTCAAGAAAAATAAAGAGACGCATCTGTCTATCCACCTGACACGGTCATATTTTTAGAGTTTGACATTTTCTAGAACACATTGTTCTCTCCTAGAAGGCTTGTTTGCTCGGAGATGCTCCCTGAAGCATCACTGTCTTCTCTTTCCCCTGAATCTAGGGTCACCCCAGCAGCCACCACGGCCACCAGGCCTTTTCCCTGTGGTCCCTGGGGTTCTCTGTATAGTAGAAACTTTTCAAGTTAATGTGCCTTGATTAACTTGAGAAAATCATCTCCAGCCAACACTGAGGAGTCTGCTGAATCTGGGTGGAGGTCTGATGCTGCCTGTCTGTGTTCTCGGCACAACAGCCTGTGAGCCAGGCCCAGGGAGAAAATTATGCAAAGGAAATTAATACTGCGGAATGGCCTTCTATCTGAAGGGAGAAGAAAGCCAGCTGAAGCCATTAAAGTGAGTTAAGTGCTCAAAGACACAGCACTGTCCCTACCCCTGAGGTAGGCTCTCTCTGTCTGCCAGCTTCCCAGCAGCTCGGATGGAACAGATGGGCAGGGCCCCCGGGAACAAGGAGGCCAGGGTGTGCAAGAAGCGAATGCCGACCAGTCCTTTGCAGAGCTCCAGGGAGAAACAGCCCCTGGGGTGGAGATGGAGAGGAAAGCCAGCTGTTCCACAAGGTCCAGGGACCCTGCAACGTGACCCTGAGAGAGGCAGGTGATCGATCAAGGAGCCCCTCCTGTTTCCATTGGTGACATTCAGGGTATGAACAGGGTGTCGCTCTCTCACTACTGCAGATCCCAGAGTGGAGGAAAGAGGGGAAGGGAAAGACAGAGAATGCATGTGAGCAGCAAAGATGCCGTGTCATCGCTGAGCCTCCAGGCAGGCCTGGGCTCCCCCCTGGCCTGGAGGTCCTTGGAGGATGCTCATGCCTCCTCCCATCTCCCGGCTGCACCTGACCCCTGTCTCTCCAGGCCCGTTCTTCCTCTCCATTTCCCCACTTTGACGTCTCACAGGCATCCCTATAGCAAACAGCCAGAGCAAGCACCAGGTTGCAGTCATGGTTCACGGCAACTCATGCGAATCGGAGCCGACCCCCATCTCCATCCTAAGGAGCCACTCAGCCTGCCTGGCTAACCCAACCCGCCACTGCTGAACCAGGTCCAGGCAGATCCAGGAATGCTAACTCTGGGCTGCAGGCTCTGGTTTCCATCCCAGGTGGCTGCTGTGGTGGGGGCAGAGGTGGGGGGGGTGGGGAGGTGGGAACTACATGCTACTTTGCCTCTTAGCAAGCAGGAGGGGCCCAGGCCTGGGCGGGCCCAGTTGCCTGCCCCAGTCCCCACCCATATGCATCAGAGCACTGGCTGAGCCTTTATTTACCCAGCTGATCTAATATCAAGGGCTTCCCTTATGGCTCAGCTGGTTAAGAATCTGCCTGTAATATATCAGGGAGACCTGGGTTCGTCAGGGAGACCTGGGTTCGATCCCTGGGTTGGGAAAATCCCCTGGAGAAGGGAAAGGCTACCCACTCCAGTATTCTGGCCTGAAGAATTCCATGGACTGTAGAGCACATGGGGTGGCAAACAGGTGGACATGACTGAGCGACTTTCACTGACCTAACATCAAACCAGAGTCAGGAGAAGGCAAGAGTGTGAGAGAGTCAATTTCTAGGCAGGTTGATAAGAAGTCTGGGGTCCCTGAGGAGAAAGGAGTCTGGGGCTCTTGAAGCACAGACAGTGGTCTGGAACTCTCAAGGAGGAGGAAAGAACAAACATCTTTTTTTTTCCCCCTATATTCCTTAGTCTTAATCACATAAAATGTTTTTTCTTTAAGCCTGAAACTGATGATTACACAACAAACAACTCAGTTTAAACTCTGTACTAAGGATTATATAACAACAATGTATCCGGCTTGAGGACAGTTTCTTCTTCCTGAAAACCTTCAGGCTAATCCTGTAATCTTAAAATGTAAACTATTGGAGTGGGTCTAGTAAGGTCTTTACAACTTTGAGACATTCTTTTGATTTGTTGTAATAGCTAATTTTAAAAGTATATAACTCCCTTGCTTAGACTAGCGAGAGGGGCACTCTCCGTCCCCCTTCTGATGTCTATGTTCAGAAGCTTTCTCGTTCCTTTTCATACTTTAATAAAACTCTGCTACACAAAAGCTCTTGAGTGATCAAGCCTGGTCCCTGGTCCTGAAGCTCAATCTTCTTTGGAGATCACGAATCAGACACCATTCACTGTAAGCTATCAAGCGGATGCTGGTGCCCAGGACAGGAATCAGGGTCATCACAACCAGAAAGAGTCTAGATTCTCACCCAGAAGGCCTTAGACAAAACCAGCAGCTCAAACCTGTTAGGCCTAAAAATAGGAAACCGAGCTGACAGGTAGAGAGGCTTCCTGAGTTGTGAAACGAGGGCTGCAGCCCCTGGGTTTGGGGCCTAGAAGCAGTGGACTAGTGAAAGCACAGTATTTGCTCTTAGACACCTGAGCGGCTGGCTAGTCGGGACCCAAGGCCGCAGAACCAGGCTTGAGGGGGCGGGGCAGACGGTGCACCAGCCCCGGGCTTGTTGCGAGAGCTAAATATGAGGATGGCACACAGAAGCACAGCTTGTCCCCTGCCAGACAGCCAATCAGAGTTCTCCAAACAGCAGCTGTTTCAGTACCCATGTAGAAACCTTCCCTGCTTCCAGCACTACAAAGGATCGAGTTGTTCCACCCGAGCGGGATCGCCCCTCCAGGGACAGAACTTGTTTATGTTAGTAACTTTAAATAGCATGCTTCAGCTCAACACCTGTGGCTCTTACCATTAAGAAGAAACAAAGCAGATAAATCACAACACCTGTGATCCTCACAGCTCATCTGTGCAACCAGCGAACATGCACCAGGTTCTTCTCATGGGCCAAGCACCAGAGAGGCTATCAAGCTGCCCTGGGCATGAACTCTGCTCTCTGAGAGCTGATGGGGTGGTAGGGAACACCCACTGTGTACACAGACAACCAAAAAACAGGGTAGACAGTGACACCTCACAGGAGGTTTCTTTCAGGAGAGATCTGAAACAAATGCCGTGAACACACGTAATAGACGCATATGCACTTCCTAGCTCTGTCCCCAGAGAGCCCAGAAACAGTGGCTTTCTAGTGGCCACATCATGCCCAGTGCCCAGTGCATTTAGTTTCTAAATGCCTTCTTCAATAAAAGAACCCAAAGCTACTTGGGAGAATAGCTAATTCTCCCGGGTATGGGGTGGGGAGGGTTGGAGGAGGCATACAGGATCCAACCTGAAAAAGCTTTCGATAGCCAAACCTAGAACCATTTGACTTACTAAATATATAAGGATAATATAAGATTATAATGTAAGAACAAAATATTGCATATACAAATTTAGTTACATTAATTTTTATATCAAATAAAGCCTGATATATGAAATAAAAATAGAACAAAATAAATATCTGTGAGTCCATTCTGAGATGATGGAATGAGTGAAAAAATAAGAGACGGGATAGGTCTTCCTTAGCGAAGAATTACAATGAATAAATCTAGAAGGAATGAGCAAAACATCATCATTAGATCACCACAGCAGTGATCCGCTGATAAATGCTGAAATTAGTGGGAGAAACTTAAGGGCCTCAAGGTATTTGCTCCCCAAGTTCAATAATTAACATCACAAATTCTTTGGTTTCCTTCCCTCCAGGAAATAATGCTTAATTCCCCTCCTCTTGGATGTGGGCTGGATGTAGAGATTCATGAATATTTGTGGAAGGGGAAATATAGGAACATTACAGTGGAGAAACATGGCAAATATGACCTTAATGAAGGGATCAAGGTTAACATCACCAGTGATGTTAACACTCTGACATCATGTGCCCACTGATAATATGGGAGGAAAAGATACTTCTGTGATATTTTTCCAAAAATCTGTAACCTTAGCCTATGAACGAGAACATACCAGATAAACCCAAACTGAAGGATATTCTATGAAACATCTATCTACTACTCTTCAAGAGTGTTAAGGTCATGAAAAGCAAAGAAAGACTGACGAACTGTCAAGGTTTAGGGGAGATTAAGAAAATATGATGACTAAATCTAATGTGGTACCTTGGATTGGAGTCTTCCCTGATGGTTTGGTGGTAAAGAACCTGCTGCTAGTGCAGAAGATGCAGGTTTGATCCCTGAGTCAGGAAGATCCCCTGGAGGAGGAAATGGCAACCCACTCCAGTATACTTGCCTGGGAAATCCCGTGAACAGATGAACCTGGCAGATGACAATCCATGGGGTCACAGAGTCAGACACGACTTAACAACTAAACAACTTGGACTGGATCTTGGAACAGAAAAAAAAAACACAAATCCTGACACAAATCCTGTGTGTCCCAAGCGTGCATGTATAGAATACACCCCAAGAAATATAGCAAAGGCTTTGGGAAGTAAGCCACAAAAGTCACCGCTCAAGTCCTCAACTACCCCTGAGTGATATAGACAAAAGGCAGTCTCCAAAGGCATAGCAAAGGCTTTGAAAACAATGTGAGCACTGGAACCAACAGCCTCAGAAAGTAAGACAAAACTTGCAGTGTAAATCTAATTGGTGTGATTGCCAGCTAAAACATAATGCTCCATATTTCTCTGGAGGACTTTAACAGGCCCAGGGGTCGCACAGAGTCGGACACGACTGAAGCGACTTAGCAGCAGCAGCAGAGTCTCAAGACTAAATATGCAAACTCTCCTAGATATCATCCAAAATTATCCAACATACCAAGAACCATGAAAATCCGACCATTCTCAGAGGGAAAGAGACAATCAACAGATGCCAATCCTAACATGACCCAGATGTTGGAATTGTCAGATGAAGACTTCAAAGCACCAAATGAGGAAAAACTGAACACTCCTGAAATGAATGGGAAGTTCTCAACAGAGAAACACAAACCATAACAAGAGAATAAAATGGAATTTTAAAATGAGAACACATTATCCAAAAGAAAAAGAATTCACTAGAGAGATTCAAATAAGTGAAATCTATCTTCAAAAAAAAAATTAGAGATGACAGAAAGAGAATGTCCATTAACTTGAGGAGAGATAAAAGAAATTAATCAAAAAAAACAGACAGAAAAATCTGTTGAAAAAATGAACAGAGCCTTGGAGATTAAAAAGGATTTAAAAAATAATAGTCACATGCAACAGTGGCATTGTTTCGGATGTGATTTCTACCAAAAAAAATTGTAAAATGACATTTTCCCAATAACACAGGTACTTGAATGTGGATTGGATATTAGATGACTCAAAAATGTATTGTTAATTTTGTTAATAATTACAGTCAAGAAGAAAGCAGCATAGGTTTTATGAATGTTTAAAGTGTTTTCGAAAATATAGGAGAGGATGGACTAAAGAAAGCAAGTGTAACAAAACGATTAATCTATCTTTTATAGAAGAGAATGTGTTTATAACGTCATAGTCTTTAAAATGCTATGCGCATATATCATCTTTCTAAATGGTGGCCACACCTTTTCCATGCTTTGGCAAATACAATTTTGTGTAAATTTATGCATATCAAAGTTTATGTAATTGTCAATCTCTCAGCCAGTGTCCGTTACCAATGTGCAGTGGAGGGTGATAAATAAATTAGAAAGTCAAAGGAAAAAAGAAAATGAACAGAGACTCAGGACTTTTGGGGCAGTGTAAAAAGGTCTGATGTATGTGTGGTTGGAGCCTATGAGGAGAGGGGACAGATACTAGCCCAGAAAACAAAGTTTTGAAGAAATAATTACAAACAACTCCTGATTTCAGTGAAAGACAAAAATGTACAGAGGCAAAGACACTCAGAGAACATTAAACAGGATAAATTCAATGAAATCATCATCATCAAACCATGAAAACCAAAGGAAACAAAGAAATCTTAAAAGCAGCCAGAGACAAATGGTCCATTAAAAGTAGAGGAAAAATGTGTTTGACTGTGGGCTTCTCATAGCAACCAAGGAGGCCAGAAAGAAAAAAGCAATCAACTGAGAATTCTATACCTTATGAAAATATCCTTGAAGTATGATGGTGACATAGAGGCATTCTCAAATGAAAGAAAGCTAAGAGACTTCATTGCCAATAGACCTGTACTAAAATAAATGTTAAAGAAATTCTTCAGGGATCTGAGAGAAAAAAATTAGAACTTCGGAAATGAAGGAAGAGCAACAGAAATGGTAAACATCTGAGTACATATAATAAGTTACTTTTCTCCTCTTGTATTTTAAAATACGTATGACTATTGAAGACCAAAATTATAACATGGTTGGGTGGTTCTTATGTATGTAAGTATAATTTATATGACATGTATATAACACAAAGGGGGAAGGGTTACAGGACATACACAGTTGTAAGGTCTCTACATTCTCCTAGAAGTGGTCAAATATTAAATCTAAACAGAATGTGAAAGTTAGGTATATATATTGTAATCCCTAGAGCAGCTGCTGCTGCTGCTAAGTCGCTTCAGTCGTGTCCGACTCTGTGTGACCCCACAGACAGCAGCCCACCAGGCTCCCCCATCCCTAGGATTCCCCAGGCAAGAATACTGGGGTGGGTTGCCATTGCTTTCTCCGCTATAGCAGCCACCAGAGGTAAATACAAGGAAATACAGCTGTGAGCAGGGCCGCCTGATGCCTCCCCAATTCTGGCCTAGTCACTCCCCTATCAGAGGCTGTGAGGAGTGACTGACCCCCTACAGCTCCCCCAAACCTTCCTTCTGGGGCTCTACTGGAGGCTCCTCCAGCCATCATGTTTTCTAATCCCCTCCAAAATATGAAGACAGATCGGCTCATGGCCCAATCCACATCCCAATGTCATAGATAATGAAGGAAATTCAGGCCCTTTCAATCCAGTCTTCTGACCTCGCAGGTGGAGAGTCTGAAGGCTGAGAAGGAAAGCTACTATTTGCTCAAGACTCCACAGAAAGCCACTGTTAGAACCAGATCTTCCAACACTATTGTGAAACTAGAGCTCTGGGGCTCCTGAGCTTTTGTGTCTGGCTATCCCCTAGGTCTGTTAATAACTGACATGTCCATAGCCTATGTACCAGGAACTATTCTAAGTTTACCTCTCTGCCTAAAGATCCATCTATTTTCCCTTTTTTTGTATCTATTTTCCCCTTCTTTCATCTATCTTCCCTTCTTTTTTTAACCTATGTATTTTCTACTCTTCCGTCTTTCCTTTCTGTCTATCTATCCATCTATCCATTCATCCACCCACCTATCCATCTATCTTCTATCCATCTATTTTGCCTTCTTTCCTTCTTGCCTGTCTTCACTTCCTCATATTGATCTTTCCTTCTGTCGTCTATCTTTCCTTCCTTGTTATTTTAGCCATGTCATGCAGCTTGTGAGATGTTAGTTCCCTGACCAGGCACTGACCCCAGGCCCTGGCAGTGAAAGTGCCAAGTCCTAACCACTAGACTGCCAGAGAATTCCCTCTATTTTTAAAAAATGTGTTTATTTCCTATCTATTTTTCCTTCTTTCCTAGCTACTTATTTTCTGTCTATCCAGTTTTCTTTCTTTTTATTCCAGTCTTGGCTTTTTATTTTAGTTTTTTAATTTTTATTGCAGTAGAGCTTATTTACAATGTTGTGCTGCTAGCTTCAAGTGTACAGCAAAGTGAATCAGTTATAAATATATATTTTTTTCACTCTGTTTTAGATTCTTTTCCAATATACACCACTACAGAGTTATAGAGTTCCCTTTACAGTGGGTTCTTGCTGCTGCTGCTGCTGCTGCTAAGTCGCTTCAGTCGTGTCCGACTTTGTGCGATCCCACAGATGGCAGCCCACCAGGCTTCCCCATCCCTGAGATTCTTCAGGCAAGAATACGAGAGTGGTTGCCATTTCCTTCTCCAATGCATGAAGGTAAAAAGTGAAAGTGAAATCGCTCAGTCATGTTCAACTCTCAGTGACTCCATGGACTGCAGCCTACCAGGCTCCTCCATCCATGGATTTTCCAGGCAAGAGTCCTGGAGTGGGAGGCCATTGCCTACTCCAACAGTGGGTTCTTACTGGTTATCTATTTCACATATAGATCTCAGTCTATATATATCCCCCCCTTACCCTTTGGTAACCATACATTTGTTTTATAGATCTTTGACTCTATTTCTGTTTTGCAGATAAGTTCATTTGTACCCTATTTTTTCCTTTCTATCTATTTTCTATCCATCTATTTTTCCTCTTTTCCTTCCATTTATCTATCTACTTACCTATCTATTCACTCTAAATCCTCACATTGGCTCATTGAGGCAGGTACTGTTATTCTCCCTGTTTTATAGGTGGAAAAACTAAAAAATAGAGGTTAAGAAATTCCTGAAGAGGACATATCTGTAAGCATTGGTTCTGGAATCGGAGCTCAGACCTGGCTCCAGCATCTGAGTTCTGAACCATCACTGTCCTCTCAGGAAGAACAGTCCAGACCAAAAACTCTCTTGGTTCCTTGGTCCAGAGCAGAATGTGCGCTGGCTGCCCCTGACCCATGTCCCACACACTTGGGGGCATTTCTAACCAGAGGAAATTTGGCTAAAAGGCATATGAAAGGCAACTTTGAAGGAGAAAATAAGGAGGTAGGAGCTGACAAGAGGCCCCAGAAGCCTGGAAGGCACCGTTGCTAGGCAACCTACCCTCTGGTCCTCACAGGACTAGAGTTTCCTCCCAGGCTCCTCTGTTCTTTCTTAACAACAGCTGACGACACCAGCTCCTTCTCCCCTTCCAGCATACCGCCCCCTGAGTCACTGCCATGCCCACTCTCACGCTGAAGGTAGCTTGGCTCTGCCCCAAGACCCCTGGTGAGCCCAGATAAGGAGCCTTCAGCCATGCTGGAATCCAACTTCCCTTGATTCCTGGGAAAGTCCAGTCTCCTATGGCTACCAGGGAAGGGGGGCTTCAACCAAGAAGGGGGTTTAGCTGAGCATCAGCAAAGCATTTTGCAGCTGAACTCAGTCTGACTGGGGGAGTCGGTTAGTGGCATGCATGGTGGTCAGGGGGAAGGCAGTCTCCTTGTCCTGCTTGTTTTTTGCCTTCATCAGAGGTATCTGTTTTGCCACCAGCTCTGTCTAGGGACCAACAAAGTGTGGCTGCTGTTGGAGCCTCACAAATGTGCCCCTTGGATTCACTAGGAAGTCCAAAAGGAGACAGATTAATCATCCTGCTCTCTAAACTCCTTTCCTGATTTCCCTGTGATTCACTGAAGGTGAAAGGCTATTTTCACAGCCCACTCTAAAAGGCTAGAAAAATGAGATCATCACGACCCAGCAAAGAGGGGCAGACACTGCCCCCACCCCCAGGAAAGCCATCAAAGCTGTTGGGTGCTCCGAGTGCTTTCTCTTCCAATAAGTCCACTCGTGGGAGCAACTCAGGGTCCAGTCTCCTCCCACAGAGGGCCCTCCTTCCACCACCCTGCCCCATTCAGCTCACAACCCATCTAGCCACCTTCAGAAACACGGAACTGTGCCACTATCAGTAAACAGCCTCATTGGATGCCTTGTATGGGCCAGATTCTTGACTTTAATAACTTAAGAGTGTGGCAGCCAACAACATGCCAGAAATCATTCACTATTTGTTTAGTTAGTTATATAAATATTTATTTAGTTATTAGAAAACCTGCCAATTTTTGTGCACAGAAATGACTAAGAAGGGGAGCCCAGGAAAACAGCTCCCACCATAAATGCATCCTGATGACAAGTTGCTCAGATACCACTTTGCAGAGGTAAAGGTGGCAGGTTGGGTCTTCACATCACCCAGGCCTGGAAAGGCACCAAGAAACCCAAAGCGGCTTCCTGCTGAAGGCAAAAAGCATCCTTCAGCTGCACTTGAACATCTTCTCCAAGGTCATTTCCAAAAGTGGGCTCCAGGGTCAGGGTCACTGATGCTGTTGGGGTATCAAGCCCACTTACCACTCATCTCTTCTGGAACCCAGAGCTCTCCTGTGGGTCTTTCAAAGAAGGGGGAGATACACAGGTGGAGGAGGAGGAGGGCAAGGCCCATGAGGTGTCCAGAACCCTAAACCCCTCCCATTTGATGCAGGAGGAAGTTGTGTTTCTAACATACTGTCAATTTTCCAGAAAGCAGCAAGTAACCGTTTGCCTTTTTCCTAACCTGATATCCCAGGCTTGGACACTTGCCCCCAGAGGCATGGAGTAATTTTCACCAGTGCATTGCCAGAGTTCCCATGCAGAGGGAGCAGAGATCTCATTATTATTCCTTCTGGTGAAACACAAAAGGGCTAGTTTGTTTCGGTCAGCAAAGCTTAGAGTTCTCACTTGGTTGCCCACCCCTCAAGAAGATATCTTCAGTCAATGAGTCCTAAGGCTCTGAGTGGTCATACTGGGTAGCTTTGCACTGGGGTGAAAGAAAGGAGATTCTGGATAACTCCTGTGCTCAGGAAGAGGAGCACGGAAGTTTTTTAACTTCTAATCTCAATGGCACTCCTCCAACCCTCCACCACACACACGCAAGTACACGCCATCATAGGTATAATAGTTTGTTTTCCTTAGAATGACAAAAGTCCTGCTCAGTTCATCAGATCCTGTTCTCTATCATCACCTCATATCCTCTGAAACCATAGATGAGGGCTGGAGGAGCGGACAAAAGAGGGCGTCTTCCTGTCTCACACGCATAGCAGAAACCAAGGACAGCTAAGTCACTTCAGTCGTGTCCGACTCTGTGTGACCCCATAGACAGCAGCCCACCAGGCTCCCCCGTCCCTGGGATTCTCCAGGCAAGAACACTGGAGTGGGTTGCCATTTCCTTCTCCAGTGCATGAAAGTGAAAAGTGAAAGTAAAGTCACTCAGTCGTGTCCGACTCAGCGACCTCATGGACTGCAGCCTACCAGGCTCCTCTGACCATGGGATTTTCCAGGTAAGAGTAGTGGAGCGGGGTGCCATTGCCTTCTCCGAGTCATGGGTCAGGACTCATTAAAATGACCAAGAGAATAGAATTTGCAGATAGGAGCCAAGATTTTAGTTTCATCTCTGCTGATCATAATTAAAGGTGTCATTTATTATAGGCCATGTGCTATGTTAAGCACTTTACATGCATTATCTCACATATTCCTTAAAATTATTCTATGAGGGAGTTATTACAGGAGGTCTATTTAGTAAGTGAGAGAATTAAGGTTCCAAAGTTAAGTTGCTCAGTCGTGTTCGACTCTTTGCGACCCCCTGAACTGTAGCCCACCAGGCTTCTCCATCCATGGGATTCTCCAGGCAAGAATACTGGAGTGGGTTGCCATTTCCTTCTCCAGGGGATCTTCCCGACCCAGGGATCGAACCCAGGTCTCACGAATTGCAGGCAGACGCTGTAACCTCTGAGCTACCGGGATGGTTCCAAGAGGTGAAGTAATTCACTCAAGTTTCATAGAAGTTAATTAACTGAACTGGGATTTAATACTCATTCTGTCTTACTCCAAGGCTCCTAATCACCTCAATCTAAGACCTGGGTCCCTGGACAAACCCCTTCATTCTCTGAACCTCAAACCCTTTACCTGTAACAAGGGAAGACTATGATTTCTACCGTCCTTTTGGCTCCACCAGAGGTGGGTAGCCCTGGACAGTAGGCACTGGAGCCTTTAGCATTAAATTCCTTTAAGGCATGGTGTTAAAGAATCTGCCTGCAATGCGGGAGACCTGGGTCCAATTCCTGGGTTGGGAAGATTGGACATAACTTTTCAAGGTTGAGAAAGTGAAAGAGAAAGTTGCTCAGTCTTGTCCGACTCTTTGCAACCCCATGGACTGTAGCCTGCCAGGCTTCTCCGTCCATGGGATTCTCCAGGCAAGAATACTGGAGTGGGTTGCCATTTCCTTCTCCAGGGGATCTTCCCAACTCAGGGATCGAACTTAGCACAAATGACATTTGGGCTGGACAGTTCTTTGCTATCAGGGCTGTCCTGTGGATTACAGGAATTTTAGCAGCATCCCTGGTCTCTACCCATTAGATGCCAGTCCCATACCTTTCCCTAAGTTGTGACAACTAAAGATGTCTCCAGGGACCTCCCTGGCAGTCTAGAGATTAAGACTTGGCCTTTCAATGCAGGGAGTGGGGGTTTGATCCCTAGTTGGGGAGCAAAGATCCCAACATGCCTCGCAGCCAAAAAACCAAAACACAAAACAAGCAATATTGTAACAAATTCAATAAAGACTTTTTAAACGGTCCACATCAAAACAATCTTTTAAAAAAGATGTCTCCACACCTTGCCAAATGTCCCCTAGGAGGCAATCTTGCTCCGCCCCTTCCCCACTTCCACTCAGAATCTCTGTGTTTCAGTAACATTACAGTGGCCCAATTCTCAGTCTTCACAGAGGGCCTGGTGGGCAGCGTCTCCTTCCCCAGAAGTCCCTGTCTCCTCTTCCTGGTAACATCCCTGGCTGGGAGAATCAAGGAGAAATCTGGGTGGTATAACAAACCCTTTTGTTTCCCTTTGCGGGGCTATGCGTTTGCTTTACACTTAGACGCTCATTGGTTTAGAAATTGGTGGCCCTTGGAATGCCAGCAAGTGCCAAGTGTCAGACTAAAGTGCAGAAGTCTTTTCCCCTTCCCCCTCCCTGCTTCCTGTCTCTATCCCCCCTGCTCCCCTGGACTCTGCTTCTCTCTCCTAGTCTCCTCTCTCCCCGCTCTTTCTCATCAGACGCTGGCAGAGCAGGGGAGCCGCTATTGCCAGGAAACTGTTTGCACACTGTTCCCAGCAGGCCCTTCCTCTGAGTGGAGCCTGAGGAGAGCCAGCGATGGCCCCCCCAGCACCAGAGGGGCTCCCCTCTGGTTCCCCACTCAGTTCCCTACAGACTCTGCTCACAGAAGCACTCCTGCTGTCACACGCTGCGGGGGGACCTACCTGGCGCAATGGGGGACACCCCAGGACCTCATGCTTCCAAAGCACAGAGCACTAGAGCAGGGGAGATGCAAGAAAGAAAGCCCCTCGCCAGCAGCCTGAGCTCTGTCCTCTGCTCCTGGAGTCCAGCCAGGTTCCCACCCCCTCACTGGGCAGCTGGGATGCAAGCACAGGTCAGAGGTGTCGGGTTTAGAGCCTGACTCTGGCAGCTTTTCTCCTCGGCTCGCACACCTGCCCTTGTGAGAAGGAGGCTGCTTTCCCTCCTGCAGGAGAGCCTGTGAAAACATTGGGTGCATTACACGTCTCTCAGCTTTTCTCTGTCACAGGTTAGCTACCCCCAGTTCCTTTGAAAAACAGTCCTGCAGTATGATTTGCAAACACAGAACCAGCCTGGATGTGCTTCCTTGCCAGTGGCACCTCCAAAGAAATATATTCAGACCATTCTCTCCTTTTTCTTTTTCATCATTTTCCTATTGCTGAGTCCAGCAACCTGTATAACAAATAACCTAGACATAGTGTATTATATTTTTGCAAGCTTCAGCACATTCTATGATGTAACTGTCTTGACATAATTACTTCAGGTTTGTGTCATCATTGGGACATTGGGATTTCTCCCCATGCCCTTAATCAGTGGGATCATTACTTCTCTTAATACTTCTTGAGTATTCTTAAGACTTGAGTCTGTATTTTTATTCATGCAACTGACTGCAATTTGCAGAGTTTCTGCAGGCCCTGTGCTGGCCCAAAGGATCACCACTCCTTTTCTAAGTTCTGCCAGATTATCTAATTTATCATCTCTTCTAGGATTTTGCAAGGGATGAACATCTGTGGTTTCTGGAAAAAAAAAAAAAAAAAAAAAAAAACCTAGGAAAAACCAGGAAATGTGCTCGCCTCCAGTTATTTGGCATCTCTTTCTCCATGGGCTTTAAAGAGAACCAATGACAACAGATTTATAATGCCAGTTTTTGATGTTGTGTGACATAACTCATCTGGTCTTAAACATTGTCCTCACTTGGTGCCATTAGGTCTTCCTTCCCACCCCTTCTCCTATCTTTGGATGACGTTTGCCCTAAGCCATGTTTATTCTGCAAATTTTCAGTTTGGAAGATCCTTCTCTCTGATGCAGTAGAGAAGAAAAACAGGAAATGATCAGGGCCGCTGGCCCCATCATCTGTCAACATTACATCATCTGCTCCTGGCCCTTATTTCTTCATTGTTTTTGATCCCTGCGCAGCTTCTTAAATGCTCTTGTTTTTTCCCTTAGCATTTTCTGCGAGCCTCAGCTTGTTCTGGGATCTCTCTCACCTTTCTGGCATGATTCCTGCGGGTTTGGTGTCACTCCTTTGAGTTTGTCTCTGACTCTTCGCCCATTTTGTTTTTAACAGAAAATTATTATACTACTAATATTTTATTTAGCAGCCTCTTCCACCCTCCTGACAAAGGCTGCTTATAGCCACAGGCTCCACCCCATAAGATCTATAAGATCTTACCTCCATTTTTTTGGCTTCAGTCCTGAGCCCTCATAAGCTCAGACCATACACAACCAGTGCAGTTTTAGAGGTGTAAAGAACCAAAGAGTATGGCTTACAAAAGAAATCTCAACCCCAAGAGAGTGTGAGATTAAAAAAAAACAATAGGAAAATGAGAGTAATAAGGAATACTAGGGCTCTTGCAAAACCAAATTTCCCTGATCACCTGAGATGTTTGTGGAAAGTGCAGATTCTTATCATCACCCGGGACTTCCTGAATCTCTAGGGGGGAAGCCAAGGTGTTCATTTTTAAACAGTTTCATCAGATGTTTTTCCTGTAAACCAAAGTTTGACAGTCACTTTACTAGAGGCCAGAGAGAGAAGAACAGAGTAAGCTTTGATGGCTGAGGTGGATTGGAAAATCCAGGCCTGCCCATCCTCTGTACTGCCACATCACTCTGAATTGATGTGATTTCAAAGAAATCTTTCAATGGGGGTCAGAAGGGAGTTGAACATCAGAAAAAATAAGACCCTAACTGAAATGTTAACAGAGAAATTTCTAGGACTCAGTTGTAGAACTAGAATTTCATGCTGACATTAGAATAGTCATTCTTGCATTATTTGTCTTCTTAAATCACACCATGTAAGGGTATACCTTGGGGGCATACACTGTGAATTCAGTTCCAGACCACCATGATAAAGTAAATATCACAATAAAGTGAGCACACAAATTTTTTGGCTCCCAGTACCTATAAAAGTTATGTTTACACAACATTGTAATCCATTAAGTATGCAATAGCACTGTGTCTAAAAAAACAGTGTATGTACCTTAATTTAAAAAGTTAATTGCTACCTAAATGTAAGGCCGGATACTATAAAAGTCTTAGAAGAACACATAGGCAGAACACTCTGTGACATAAATTGCAGCAATATCTTTTTGGATCTACCTCCTAGAGTAATGAAAAAAAATTTTTTAATGGTACCTAATTAAACTTAAAAGCTTTTGCACAGAAAAGGAAGCAATAAACAAAATGAAAAGACAACCCACAGAACAGGAGAAAACATTTGCTAACAAAGTGACCAACAAGGGATTAATCTCCAAAATATACAAACAGTTCATGCGGCTCAATACAAAAAAAAAAAAAAAAAAAACCCAATCAAAAAATAGGCAGAAGATCTAATTATAGACATTCCCCAAAGATGACATATAGGGAGCCAAAAAGCACATAAAAAGATGCTCAACATCACTAATTATTAGAGAAATGAAAATCAAAACTGTAATGAGATATTACCTCACACCAGTCAGAATAACCATCATCAGAAAACTCTATAAGTAATAAAAGTTGGAGAGGGTATGCAGAAAAGGGAGCCTTCCTATACTGTTCAAGGGAATGTAAATTGGTACAGCTGCTATGGAGAACAGTATGGACGTTCCTTAAAAAACTAAAAATAGAGCTACCATATGGTCCAGCAATTTCAGTCTTGGACATATATCTGGAGAAAACCACCCCAGTGTTCACTGTAGCATTATTTGCAATAGCTAAGACAGGGAAGCAACCCAAATGTCCATCAACAGAGGAAAGAAGATGTGGTACATATCTACAATTGAATATTATTCAGCCATAAAAAAGAATGAAATAATGCCATTTGCAATAACATAGATGGACCTGGAGACTATCACACTAAGTATGACAGAGAAAGACAAATATCATATGATATTACTTATGGGTAGAATCTAAAAAAATGTTATACAAATGAACTTATTTATAAAACAAAAACAGACTCATAGACTTCCAAAACAAATTTATGGTTATCAAAGGGAAAATGTGGGGGAGGGGAAGTGATAAATTCCAACTTTGAGATGAACATATATTAATTACTATATATGAAATAGGTAATCAATAAGGACCTACTGTACAGCACAGGTAACTCTACTCAATATTCTATAAACACCTACATGGGAAAAGAATCTGAAAAACAACAGATATATGTATATCTATAATTGAATCACTTAGCTGTAACCTAAAACTAACACAACACTGTAAATCAACTATACTCCAATATAAAATAAAAATTAAATTTAAAAATATAGTTTATTGCTGGAGAAAAGACAGTCTCTTCAATAAGTGGTGGTGGGAAAACTGGACAGCTACATATGAAACAATGAGATTAGAACATTCCTTCACACTGTATACAAAAATAAACTCAAAATGGTTTAAAGACCTAAATGTAAAATGGAAATCATGAAACTCCTAGAAGAGAACATAGGCAGAACACTCTGACATAAACTGAAGCAATATTTTCTTGGATTAGTCTAACATGAAAGAAATAAAAGCAAAAATAAGTGGGACCTAATTAAACTTACAAGTTTAAAAGCTTTTGCATATCAAAGGAAACCATCACATCAACAAAACAAAAAGAATACCTACAGAATGGGAGAAAATATCTGCAAATAACATGATCAAACCAAATGGCTCAGTGGTAAAGAATCCGCCTGTCAATGCAGAAGACACCAAAGATTTGGGTTTGATCCCTGGGTCGGAAAGATCCTTTGGAAGAGGAAATGGCAACCTGCTCCAGTATTCTTGCCTGGGAAATCCCATGGGCAGAGGAGCCTGGTGGGGTTCCAGTCCATGGAGTCACAAAGAGTCAGACACAACTGAGCGACTGAGCATGCACACACCCAAAATATTTAAAACATCAATACAACTCAGTATAAAAAAAAGAATGCAGAAAAGGAACTAAAGACCTGAATAGACATTTCTCCAAAGAAGACGTACAGATGGCTAACAGGCACGTGAAAAGATGTTCAGTGTTGATAATTGTTACAGGAATGCAAACCAGAACCTCAAAGAGGTAGCACCTGTCAGAATAACTATCATCAAAAGATCTACAAACAACAAATGTCAGATATAAACTACTGTATATTAAATGGATAAATAACAAGGATCTATTGTATAGCACAGGGACTTATACCCATTATCTTATAATAACCTATAATGGAATATAATCTGCAAAAATACTGAATCACTATGCTGAATATCAAGACAATCTTGAAAATCTACTATATTTCAAAAAAGTCTATTGCTGAAAAATATTAACCATCATCTCAGCCTTTAGTGAGTCATTGTGTCAATGGTAACATTAAAGCTCACCAATCACACATCTTCACAACAAATACATATAATAATAAAAGTTTGAAATATTGTGAGAATTAACCAAACTGTGGTACAGAGACACAAAGTAAGCAAATACTGCTGGAAAAATGATGCAGATAGCCTTGCTCTGCAAGGGTGGCTGCAAATCATCGATTTGTAAAAGATGCCATTATCTGTGAAACACAATAAAGTGAGGCACAATAAAATGAGGTACGCTTGTACTTGGACAAGAATTCAGTACACACACACTCTTTGATAAGTGTCACGGCACTGGACAGTGGAAACACATGAGTTTTGGAGTCTGGTAGACCTGCACAGGAGTACTATGTCTTCCACTGAATAGCTGAATGACCTTGTTCAAGTTGTTTAGCTATACATACAAAATGGGGATAATAATACTAATCTTGACTTTTCAGAAAATCAATGAGTTAATAAGGTATTGCTAAAGCACCCAGGTTTCCCACATTGCAGGCAGATTCTTCACCATCTGAGCCACAAGGGAAGCCCCCATAAAGCACCTACTGCATATGAAATGTTCAACACACATTCCTTTCCCTTCTTCCCTAAGGAAGATGTCAGATTCTAACCATTTTTCCCGCTCCATGGAGAGTTCTTAAGGAAAACTTCACATCCAATTCAGGGAAACTGCTGTTATGTAACTGCTGTAAGCAGCCCAAAACTCCAGGACAAGAAGGACTGGATCTGTCCTAAGTGGAGTTCTAATTTAAGGCCTGACTTATTAATTATTTATTACCTGTCCAAAGTGATTGTTAGTATGTTATACTTTCAGAATGAGTTTTCCTAATAAGGATCTAAAAATTAGAGACTTCTCTGTGCTGCAGTGTATCTTGGAATTCTTTTCATGGGAAAATGTTTTTTGGAATAAAAAGCTATGGGATTTTGGAATTCTCCTTCATATGAATTCCTTTCTTTTGAATAATATTTAATCTTTAATAACCACAGTTTGGGGATATTCTGGGAGACTATATCTATGATTATGGTTCTTCTGCTTTTTTAAACTAACAATGCTGACCCATTGACAATCAAGGACTTTCTCTGTTCATTTACACAGTATTTATAAAGTACATAGCATCTAGTTTGACTTGATGGGTCATTGCTCCAAACTCGACCCCCCTCAGGATCCCTTCTGACACTTGTTTTCAGACTGCCAGAACTTTTCTCAGATCCCTTAAGACAAAGTCTTCCTGAATTTAGGGAACCTAATAAGGAGTTTTAGTTTATGGTCACATCTTATATTTACATAATGGCTCCTTTGATGATAAGCCCTTAGACTAGAATCCAAGATTATAGCTTACTGCCAAGCCCGTCAGTATGAGAAACAAGGCAGGGAACGTAACTGTTTCACCTCTGTTGCTGGAGGGATGGTTAATGAGGTGACGCATAGTTAAGGACCTGTCAAAGTGCTGTCCAAGGGTGGAAATATTTTTTCAGACTTCAAGCAAGAAGTGATACTCTCTTCCAAATTTGAGTCTTAAAATTTCATTCTTACCACAAATTCAGAAAGAGGGCAGAAAGAGGGTCCTGGTGAGTAAGTCATTAACAGTCAGCCATTTTTTATTAATAGGTAACATTCATTAGTAAGATTCAGCACATAAGGTGAGTACATGAAGAAGGAAGGGAGGGAGGTTGGTTCTGGCAAATGACCTGGGGACAACAGCAACTGGAATCCGCAGAAGAGGATACAGGGACTTCCCTAGTGGGCCTGTGGCTAAGACTCTGCATCCCCAGTGCAGGGGGCCAGGGTTCAGTTCCTGGCCAGGGAACTAGATCCCACATGCCGCAACTAAGAGTTCTCATGCTGTAACTACAGATCTCGCGTGCTGAAACTAAGCCCTGGCACAGCCGAATAAATAAATATTTTTTTAAAGAAGAAGAAGAGGATGCAGATTGCCCCAGAGTAGACCCTTTCCTCAACCTCTTTTGCCAAGTGTGACTGACTGTTCTGTGAAAGTGAAATTCTCTCAGTTGTGTCTGACTCTTTGCGACCCCATGGACTATACAGTCCATGGAATTCTTCAGGCCAGATATGGGAGTAGGTAGCCATTCCCTTCAGGGGATCTTTCCAACCCAATCCAGGTATCAAACCCAGGTCTCCCACATCGTTGGTGGATTCTTTACCAGCTGAGCCACCAGGGAACTGTTCAGTAATGAACAGGAATTAGGGATTGAAGTGAAAATCCACTGTGTGTTCTTTAAAGTTCTTGCAAATAACTGTGTATACCAAATTGTATCTAAATTCTATTAATGATTTTAATCATTCTCAACTATGCCTTTCTTCATTTTCATGAACCCTTTTTAGTTATGCTCAAATGGATATATATGCATGGCTAGGTGAATTATATTTGCTACAGTTAAGGCTTTGATGTCAAGATTAGTAAAATCTGGATAATCTGAGCCCTCCCACAACCACCTTCAAAATTCTGTCTTAATGAGGCTTAATTCCCAAGATCCCTGGGTCTTAGAAAATAAAAACAGAAGCGCTCCATAAAATCAATAGGCACTCCCAAATGTTGATTTTTGTTTAGTCTGTCCCTCAAAAACTGTTATGTTTAACTCTTTTTTACTTGAGGGATTTTAAATAGGAAATGAGAAGCAAGGTAGGAGTATTAGTTAAGGACAGAGGTGATCAAGATGGCACTAGGCATTTAGAATTAGCTGCTCTAACAAATAACAAAATATAGAACTATTCATATACAACAGAAGTTTATTTACCTCAGTGCAAGTTGGATGTTCCTTCACAGAAGTTGGCTTCTCTCTGTCACCCAACTGTCATTCAAAGGTTCAAGCTGACAGGGGCTCTGCCATAGGCATCATAATCATTTCCATCCTAAGGGAAAAATCATGGAGTAATACTTTATGGAAAATTTCCATAAACCAGTCCTGGAAATGGGACATATGGCTTCTGTTCCAATTCAGTTGGCTAGACCTTGGCATTACGTGACTGCAAGGGAGGCTGGGAAATGTGGTCTTAGCTGTATACCCAGGAATATAAGGAAACAGATGAGTGAATAGTTAGCAATCTCTGACACAGAAGGTATGTATATATTTACTGCCCTCTCCACTCTACAACGGAGAAGGCAATGGCACCCCACTCCAGTACTCTTGCCTGGAAAATCCTATGAATGAAGGAGCCTGGTAGGCTGCAGTCCATGGGGTCGCTAAGAGTCGGATATGACTGAGCAACTTCCCTTTCACTTTTCACTTTCATGCATTGGAGAAGGAAATGGCAAGCCACTCCAGTGTTCTTGCCTGGAGAATCCCAGGGACGGGGAAGCCTGGTGGGCTGCTGTCTATGGGGTCACACAGAGTCGGACATGACTGAAGTGACTTAGCTTAGCAGCCACTTTACAAATCTAAGAACACTAATGCTCCATTCCCAGGACCACTACAGAAAGTCAAGAGATGGCTGTATTTATTATAAGAGACAACAAGGTGGGAGCTACTGTTTCCTGAAGGCTTCCTATGCTCTAGAACCTGTGTTAGTTAGATGCACACATTATCTTATTTAACGCTCATGTCAACTCTGATTTTACAAACACGGTGACTGAGAGAGGATAAGTCACCTGACCGAGGACTCAGAGGTAGTCAGTGACAGAGCTGGGATGTGAACCCAGGCTGTCTAACCCTGATGGCCGAGTGCTTTACTGCCTTATTACACAACCATCACCGCACTACAGAAGGACCAAAATATAAATTGCAATCTACTCCAAAGTTAAGCCAGGATTCTTCTATTTTCAACACAAGGAAAAGGAAGGAACAATCTTCAGATTTTGAAAATCCTCATGTGAACGAACTTGAAATAGAAAATCAGGAAAGCCTTTTGGCCAAGTTTAGAATTCCCTGAAACTCCTTCAGTTCTGCCATTGAAACCTCATTTGAGCCTTTCCGGTTTATTTTTAGTTCTCATCAGGCACCATATCCTGGATCAGTAAAGCAGATTCAAACATCCTTATGAGGATTTTGGATATAAGTGAGATTTTTAAACTGAGGGTGAAAGAAAAGGAGCTATGAGACATGAATATCTAAAATAAACAAGAGCCCAATATTTAAGCAGTAAGTGTCCACATTTACTACAGCCTGCTGGACTTTGCTGTGACTAAGGCTGAGATCCCCCAGAAACCTCACTTGTTCCCCAGGTATGTTGTCCCCAGCCTAAGCTTAGAACCTGAAGGCTCTATAATTTAGTTAGCACCCTTTCCCAACACTGTCTGAAACCCCAGCAAGGACAGTGCAGATTCCTAAACTCTGCAAACACTTGTCTAATCTTTGTGGTTGACCTTGGTTGATTGCTTGTATGGAATATAAGGAATATAAAGCCTGGTTGATCATGCAGACCAAAATCAGAAGATGGAAATAGAGATACATGTCATAAATAATCATGTGAGTTGGGTTAGTGAATTCTGCTCACCATGATCTGTAGTTGGCAGTTTTGGTACCCATGAACACTCGATCCAGGGACATCCTTGGGTTTATACTCAATATTCCATCACAGACAGTGGTCCTAAACCAAGACCATTTGTTTCACTACTGGCATCTTGCTCACCTTTTGAAGCTGTTTGGGAAAAACAATCACCCTCCACCTCTCCTGTAAATCTTCCAGGAACAGCCTCTCCAGCTACTTGTGTTAACATACATCATGCCACGTGTGAATCACAACCATGGGCAGAAAAGAGGTAAAGGCAAACAAACGTTTCCTGTTATACTGTGACAAGATCATCCTTTCCTTACACATAACTGTTTCCTCAAGAAAAGGAATAGAGTGAGGTGAGAACATTACTGGACAAGGACCTACTGTAGAGCACAGGGAATTATATTCAATATCTTATAACGACCTGTAGTGGAAAGTGAATGTCACTCAGTTGTGTCCAACTCTTTGGGACCCCGTGGAATATACAGTCCATGGAATTCTCCAGGCCAGAATACTGGAGTGGGTGTAGCCTTTCCCTTCTCCAGTGGATCTTCCCAATCCAAGGATCGAACCCAGGTCTCCCACATTGCAGGAGGATTCTTTACCAGCTGAGCCACAAGGGAAGCCCCTATGATGGAAAAGAATCTGAAAAAGAATATGTGTGCATGTGTGTATAACTGAATCACTTTGCTGTGCACTTGATACTAACACAACATTGTAAATTAACTGTACTCCAACTTTAAAAATTATTGGAATATGGCAAACTTTATAAAGTTGGGTAGTGTGCAAGGGTGATCATTATATAATTATATGCAATCATGTCAAGATTTTTCAATATTTCATAATAAACTAAATATTAAAGAGAAATAATCTGAACTGAGTTTCTTGTTATTTCCACCTGTCCTACTCACCAGGGCATCCTGAGCCATGAGAAACTGAATCCTACCAACAACCATGTGAGCTTGGACACAGATCCTTCCCCAGTCAAGCTTTCAGATGAGACCTCAGCTCTGATTGTCACATTGAACACAACCTCATGAGAAATCTAAAAGCAGAGCCCCCAATTAAGCCATGCCTGTATTCCTGACACACAGGAACTATGAGATAATAAATGTGTGTTATTTAAGCCACTAAGATTGTGGTAATATCGTTATACAGCAACAGATAACTGATGCAGTATTTATACCTGGAGATGACAAGCCACCTCTCCTTTTGGGTCATCAGTGTAGGGAGTCTGGGGAGTTTAAGGAATACTTTAGCTGAGTGCCACCCTCACTCAATTGCTTTGAGCTGTGGCCTGGATATTAGAATTTTTTGAAACTACTTAGATGATTCTGATGTGTTACAAAATTTGCGAACTACTGCAAAGGTAGTAATCTCATGTTTACCTTCTTTTTCAACTGTCACCCTTTTACTATTCTCGGACTCTCTCCTAAAAGCATCTTGCTTCATTCTCACTTCTGACTCATTAGTCTGCCTGGGTATGCATAGGTAACCAGCTGGGAAGATAAAAGATGGCTGTGTCTATCGGGAGAGAAGGATAAGTTGGAAATCTAGAATGAGGTATAAATTTTTGGATCTTTTAGTGACACACACTGGTGCTGATTAAGAAGTTGCAAGAAACCATCAAATATGCTAGCTTTTAAGTTTAGCAAGTAATAGAGTAATAGACACCATCAGAGAATGTACAGTAAGTGCTGGGTCTGTATCAGCATTACCCAGTGAATGCTGTCTGAAATTTTTTGAGAAACCTGTGACCTTGTGCCTTCCTTTGATAAATCACCACATAATGACTATCTCTTCCTCAGTGCCTGCCTATTTAAGGACACCTGTCTATGCATGTCTGGATGTAACATACAAACGTATCAATTGTTATTTTTGCTAGTTAGGATGGCTGGTGGCTGACTTGTTCTGATTGATAAATGTGTTTCTGATTTGTCTTTGCACTATGTCACAGGCGACACTGGGCAGAAATCTGCCCAGAGCAATATGATTATTACATTAATGATTTGCAACCTTGATGCCCCCAAACCACAAGGGCATAATAACCTGACTTGGGGGAGAAAATACTGTCCTGGCTGGAGGCCAGAGGGACAGCTGACAAGGAGCACGGCTTGCCTGTGTGCACCTGGCTTCCTGCTCTGCTCCATCGCATCACGCTCTGCTGACCCCTGACCCCAGAAGACCAGCCTTACTGCCCGTCTCCAAACACTGCTGCTTGCTTTGAATGAGCATTGCCTCCTCTCCTGACCCTGGCTGCCAAACTATGCTTGAGGTTAGACATTGATTTATTGCTTGTTTGCAGTTAAAATTGGCCTATATAAAAAGGAAAGCAATTTTAACAGTGCCTCGCTGTGAGAGTTTTTAATTCCTCTTTAACCCTTCTCCTGAACAAAAGAACCTTGAGGTTAAGGCAGCAATATAAAATATACCTCACTCCTCACAGAGCTCAACTGCTCTGCGCCCCACCCAGAGTGCCATATCTCAGTGGCAGTAAAGCACAGTAGATGGGAACATGCACTTTGACATTAACAGAATAAGGTTTCCAGATCCACCATCTACCAGCTTCATAACTTGCAGATATGCTACTTCACCTCTCTAGACCTCTGCTTTCTCATCTACTCAGCACAGTACCCGCCACATGTTAGGTGTTCAATGAATAGGAGCTATCATCATTGTTATTTATATTTTTCATCCAAAGGTGTGATAGATCCAGATGCATATTCACAAACTGGGTTATAGTCCACCCAAATTGTAATTTACTATCTCTATCTCCAGCTAGTCTTTCAAAAAGGAGGCCAAGTCCAGGACACTGGTTTCATTCTTATCTACCCCTACATATATTTCTATCTTGTTGTTGTTGTTTAGTTGCTAAGTCACGTCCGACTCTTTTGTGGCACCATGCTAGGCTGCCAGGCTCCTCTGTCCATGGGATTTCCCAGGCAAGAATATTGGAGTGGGTTACCATTTCCTTCTCCAGGCGACCTTCCTAACCCAGGATCTAACTCTCATCTCCTACTTGGAAGGCAGATTCTTTACCACTGAGCCACCTGGAAAGCCATATTTCTATTTATGGAAGTCAAAATCCCCATCAGTTCCTAAGAAGTACCATTTGCAGGTGCCAAGCATAGTGTTAGGTGCTGGAGGAGACAAAAACATAAGATTTGTGAGCTTGGAAGTGGATCCTTTCCCATTTATCTTTCAAATGAAATCTCAGCTCTAAAGACACTCATCACAGTCTGACAGGAGAACTTGAAGCAGAGCCCCAATGTAGTCATGCCTGACATTCCACTCCTGGGTATTTATCCAAAAAAAATGAAAACCCTAATTCAAAAAGATACACACACCCCAGTGTTTATAGCAGCACTATTATTATTTACAATTACTGAGATATGAAAACAACCATCAACAGATAAATGGGTAAAGAACATGTGGTATGTATATACGATGAATATTAGCCATAAAAAGAAAGAAATGTTGCTATTTGCAACAATATGGATGGTAAGCAAAATAAGTCAGACAAAGACAAATATTGTGTTATATCACTTATATGTGAAATCTACAACAAACTGGTGAATATTACCAAAAAAAAAACCCAAAACACTCAGATATAGAAAACAAACTAGTGATTACCAATGGAGAGAAGGAAGCAGGGAGGGGCAAGATAGGAGTAGGGGATTAAGAGCTACAAAACTGCTACCTACAAAATAAATAAGCCTCAAGGATATACAGTACAAGACAGGAAACCAGGAAATAGAGCCAACATTTTAAATAACTATAAATGGAATGTAAGCTTTAAGAACTGTGAATCACTATGTTGTACACCTGAAACTTAAGAGATAAATAAATAAATATGTATTGTTTAAGCCACTAAATCTGTAGTAATATTGTTCCTAGTGGTACCTGCCTTAGTAGCATATAGTCGAATTGGGGATATATTACATGTCTATTATGTTAACCAACAGTAGGAGGTAGAAATTGACAAGTGCTAGAAAAATATGGCTAATTCCCAAAGTGATCTATGGTTGATCAACAGGTGGGGGCTTCCCTGGGGATCTAGTGGTTTAGAATCTGCCTGCCAGTGCAGGGAACACGGGATTAAGCTCTGGTCCAGGAAGATCCCACATGCCGCGGAGCAACTAAGCCATTCCACCACAAGTACTAAGCCCACATGCCACAGCTACTGAAGCCCGAGCACCTAGAGCCTATGCTTTGCAACAAAAGAAGCCACTGCAATGAGAAGCCCGTGTCCCGCAATGAAGAGCAGCCCCTGCTCTCTCCAACTACAGAAAGCCTCCATGTAGCAACCAAGACCCAGGCAAAAATAAATCAATAAATCTTTTTTTTTTTAATCTGCATGTGGAATTCTCACTATTCAATGATAAATGATAAATCCTAAAATACAGTATTGAGAGCCTAATTGTGTATGTTAAAATCGGATGATAATTGTTAAAAACATTTCTAAACTTTGTAGCGGGTAAATATTGTGCTGTCTTTAGTCATCCAATAAATATACAAAATAAATAGATACACATGGTAGGATTCAAAAATCTCTGGTGGTTTAGTCTCTAAGGCATGTCCGGCTCTTCTGATCGTGTGGACTGTAGCCACCATGCTCCTCTGTCCAGGGGATTCTCCAGGCAAGAATACTGGAGTACCATGCAAATTTTCATACTATCACACTGTGAGCTTTGGCTTCCCACAGTCTAGGGAAGAGTACAGTTTTGACTTGTTTTGATTCATCAACCATTTTTTGGACTAAGAATATGCCTGGGTGCAGTTGAATCATGGCACTATAGTGTCCACGTTGAGGAATGATGAGGGAAGAAGCCCTCTAATTCTGAGCAGCTTAACCCAATTTGGGCAAAGCCAAGTGTGAGAACTGTAAAGGCTTTCTGGCCTCCCACAACCCTCTGCTAACTCTATAATGGAAATGATGGCAATTACTTCAAAGTCCCTGGTGATTCCTGGGTCTTTGGTAATGTTCATTGTCGATTCACCTCAGCCAACCAGCTGTCTTCTGGACTTGCCTTTTGTACCAAACCTTTAATGAAACTGGCATTTGTGTCAATAAACTTTAAGCCCATCTTTGCTGAGATAATTATCCAGGTCACTCAAATTTCAGCTACTTCAGATAATTATAGCCATTTAGCCTGGAATATAAGGTGATGATTAAAGGAGAAGGAATCAGAGGTCCCCATGCCTAAGTCAATTAGAGGAAAATGCTGGCAGTTCTCAGCTCAGGCCTCTGATTTGAATGCATAAGCCTCAGGGCCTCACAAAGAATAACTCACTTATAAAATACACATTTGTTTGGCTGGACCATGATCTAATTTGCAGACATAACGATTTTACCACATTAGCTGTTAAGGGGGAAAGCTCTCTCATGAACACCATCATAGAGACTGGAGCATCAACAATTAGACTTACATTCCATTTTCCCATAGATGAGCAAAGGTGATCACAAAAATCACCATATAGATTTCAAAACTATCCACATCCACAGACAAAAAACAAATTTTACAGTTTCACTAGATTCCTTTTCCATGGCTTGGTAAAACTTCAAGGGACCAACTTTTAGCCATTTCATGTATATTTCCCTATATTCTTAATGTAACAAAATTCACTAATTACAAAAAGGACTCATGTTTTCACTTTGGTCAAAAGCTTGAACTATTCAGGAGAAAACAAAACAAAACCCTTTGGAGACCAGGAAATTATGACATTAATTCCCTTTCCTTCTGTGGACTAGAAAGACAAAGCCCTTTACTAATCACCCCACCCCCACTTCCATCTCCACCTGTCAACATTTAAAACTGGAGAGTAATGGTAGACAGGCTTCTCCTGCAGGTCATAATTGCCTTTCCAACAGAGAGGCTATCTCCAAAGCAACCAAGATATGAGCTATGTATTCAAGCTGCGACTCTCTATGTAAATTGCTTCCAGTGAAATTGAAATTTCCCAAAAGAAAGCCTGTACTGATTCAGTCTATTAAATGCATTCCTATCTCAAATGCAGCGTTGTACTCTAGCAGCTAGGAAATTGTCCATGCTCCATACATTGTACACGGAGATAAGACCCAAGAGCTTTATAATCTGACCCTAAATTTAAGAAGAAATCCTGTCATTATTCATAATTCAATAATTGTTGTTCAATACTTAAAGTAGCCCAACTGTCCACAGCTGCCTGCATTAGTCCCAAAATGAAATAATTGTGTTTTACACACCATCGTCTCACATTAGCTCCTTTTTCCTGTGCTAGCTTTGAAATGCTTTTGCGCAAGGAATTTTGGGGTTTGGCATGCGTTCATTATTCAGTATTAAATGTTCCCATGAACTTTTCTGTTTCGTTCTGTTTGCTTAATGTTTTGTTTCTGTTTTTCGCCATAAACTGCTCTACTCCAGAAACAAATCAGATAATGTTCTATTATATTAAGGCAACATTATTATTGTTCAGTCGATAAACACTTTGCCTAAGCAACCCTGGGGATGAGATACGTGAAACCCTTGGGGCACACAATTTGGTGAGCACTTGACATAGACTTCCAGATCACTGAACTGCTCACACCTCATTTGGCCCATGTCTGCCTCCATCAGCCATCACCAGCCCTTTTCTCTCTTGGGCCCGCCTAACGTCCCCCCCACTCCCCTACACCTGATACCTCTAGGCTCCTTCAAACTCTGTTCATGAAAATCAAGGAACAGGGAAATAAATGTGACGGGCTCACTTTGTTGGCAGAGTGCCTCCCAATATTCATTCTCTCCTTTTTCCATTACAATTCCTGACTTTTAGCTGGGCACACGGCTGCCTGGAATATAGGTAGTGTTGACATAAGACTAGTTCAAGCCAATGGCATATAAACATAAGTTTCTTTTTGTGAATGTTTGGGAAAGTCCACATTATATGTGACTGGCCTGAGGCCTTTGCCCCCTTTCTTCATTGCCCTTTTCTACATCCTGCTACATAGTAAATATGGCTAGCATTCCAGCTACCATATTGGTGCAAGAAGTTGAGGGTCACATCCTATGGCAGAGAACTCTGTGGAACCGGGCCGCCATGCCAGCCCTGGACCGTCTACCTCCAAACCTTAATGTGAAGAACAAAACACACTTTCATCTTGTTTAAGGCACAATTACCTGGCGTGCCTGTTACTTGCGATGGAATTTGATCTCAGCTATAGGCACTCTGATTTTCATTAGCACCAGAACTAATTTTTTTGTGTGTCAACATTCAGATGATGAATCTTTTCAGCACCTGGTAAGATCATGTGCTTGACAAATATTTGATAAATTCGTTAAAAGACTAACCCCATTAGTAAAGAAAAAGCTTATTTAATGTACTCATTTAATGCCAAAAAATCAGAATTTTAATTGATGAGAACAAACAAGTATGTCTTATTTTTTGTAAGCAAAAAATGATGAAATTCAGGAATCTAGGCTCAGAAGTCTGCTCCACTGACTGTGTAATTTCACTTTCTGGGACTCAGTTTGCTCATCTCTGAGATGGGTCCCTTGTTCTCAGAGGGCTGAGAACTGGAGAGGGAGTGAGGCAAAAAGAAAGTCTACCGGGTGAACCTCTAGCTCTGCAGCCCCTGCTTCATCCTAAGCAGGTCTACCTTTAAAATTCCATATAAGATTTTGTTTGATAAGGAAATGAGAATCTTCAGAATCAAGGGATCAGCTCATCTGTAAGAATCCTTCCAGTTCTGACCATGCATGATTAGAAAGACTCCCACATGGCCAGAAAGAGGCAGGTGGTAGTCTGCTGTGAAGCTGAGTCAAATTGGGAGTGGCATTGTCCCGGAAGTGTTGCCAAAGGCAAAGTGGGAGCCAGGGGAAGAGATGGGAAGATGTTAGATCCAGCAGGGAGGCTCCAGGACAGGGCTGTTTTTTCTGTTTGGCTCTAGTTCTGCATTAAACACAAGGATGAGTACATGTTCAAGGATAGACATTTGCTTAATGGATGCGTATTCAAAGTTAAATACTGATGAATAGTTATACATGTCACAATTAAACTGAGCAGATGCCGCCTGGATGCAGCTCATCTCATTTATTCATGAGACGTTTCAGCAGAGGAAGGCATGAAAGGCTGAGCGGTGTCAGGGGCCGGCACTCAGTGCTCACTAGCGGGGGTGGGGGGTGAGGGGGTGGCTGGAGAGATCCGCACCCCTAGAGCTGCGCCCTGGGAACAGCCCTGCCAGCTGCACAGCAGACGAGGCAGGAGACCGTGGACCACTCTCAGTTCTGCTCCTTCAGCCAAGTCACTCTCCCTCACTGAGTTTGCTTCCTTTTGTGTAAATGAGCAGAGGGGGCTAGATGACCTTGTAATTTCCAGGGTTCAAGGTGTGAGATGCAGGGGGTGGGCATGGACCGCTTCTTCACTTGGGCTGTGTCTCTGGATGGAGGGAACTGCCCCAGCATGATCCTTTTGGACACTTCTCACTCTCCGACTCACATGGGATCTGCGGAGGCAGGGACTTATCTGGTCGGTAGCTTTGGGGAGAACAAGTGGGCAGACTTGACTCCATCCTTCCTGCCTGGCAGAGGGGGCAGGGGGTCAGCCTCCACTGCCGCCCCAGGAGCAGCTCCCTGCTCTCAAGGCTCTGCTTCTATCCCGCGCTGCCTGAGACAGGGTGGGTGCTCCTCCCCGCCCAGGCACTCCAGGCTATGCTCCTAACGGCACATCCTTCCACCTGCCTCAGTGCGACTTCACGTTGAGGTGGCCCACATGCCAGTATTAGAGGGGGTTCCTCTGTTCTGGGGGTTCTTATGTTAAACAACCTTGGGAGGGAGGTGCTGTTATCCCCATTCTACAGATGAAGAAGCTGAGACTCAGAGCTTAATTAACTTATCCAGATTCTCAGTATCAGCTGGGTGATGTCATCTACCTCATGGGGTTGGTATAAGAACGGTATGAGCCATGTGTCAACATGCTTTTTAACGATGTATCTTTGAAGCCTGGCTGTGTGACATGAAGGAGGGTCATGTGACACAGCCTCTCTGGAGATCAGCCCCCCTCAGCAGTCTGATGGATAAAGGGGGGAACCTGTCTTCAAAGCCACAGCTCCAAGACCCTCCATCTACACTTCAGCCATCTCCTGCTCAGGAGCAGTCAGCTGAACAGAAGCAAGCGGTGGGACCACCAGTTCCCAGGGAAGGCACTTATCTCAGGGGATGCCTGGTGCCCGGAGGAGACGCTGGGGCAGGCGGGCTTGTAGTCTGGCTAAGTTTCCACAGGAGGTGCAGCTCACCTGGGAGCCCCTCCTGAGGGCAACTTCCCCACCTCCCTGCCAGAAAAGAGAAGCTTCCACCTGGTGAAGCTGTCAACTGCAGTTAGAATGAACGGCCTTCAAACGCCAGCAGTCCCTTGCTTAAACCTTACCTCCTCCAGAGGCGTCTTCCACCATCCAGAGCAGCAATTTTCAACCCTGAGAATCCCCCAAGAGGACTTGAAAAAGCAGGGAAGCCTGGGCCCTGTCCCTCCCCAAGGAAATCAGAATTTCTGGGGCTGGCCACAGAGGCCAAGGTTGGGGGCTGCTGTTGAGGACAAAGCCCCACCCTTACCACTCCCAGAGCCCACATCCCACTTTGATGTGTTTCAACAAATGCCAAGGCCATCGTGTTTACTGGATTTCTGCTAACTTGTGAGCCCCACCTCAACAAGGAGTGCCTGCTGACCCCCTCTCCAGTGCGTGACACAGTTCTTGACGTTCAGCAGCAACTCAAATAACATTTGGTGAATAAAATAAAATAGTAGTAACTTGGAAATCAGGACTTCCCCCCCCAAAAAATCAACAGATTTTTGCATTGAAAATTAAAGACAAGTATATATTGCTTGCATATGTATGTCTCACAGTTTCATAGTTGAAAACCATAAACAGCTCACACAATTCTTACATAAACCCTATGAGGTAAGTATTGTTGCCCAGCTGTGAGACCTTGGGCAAGCTAATCACAGTGGAGCCTCAACTGCTTCCTCTTTAAAATAGGAATAATAGTGCCTCCCTCAGAAGGCTGTTAAGTAGATTAAATGAGATAACCCTGGTACTTAGCACACTGCGGGGCCCCTGGAGAGGGTTCCAGAAAGCTAGTTATTGTTACTGCTATTGTTCTTATCATTCCCCTCACATTACAACAGGTAACTGAGGCACAAAGAGGTTAAAGACTTGATTAAGATTCACACAGGTTTAGGACTCAAACCAAGGTCCTCTGACTCTCAATCTTGTATTCTTCTATAGGCCCTGTTGAGAATATTCCTTGGAGATGGTGAGCGGCAGGCAACATCAGCCTACTGTTCCAGACGGGAACACAAATGACTGCGAGGTGATTTGCTTGGAAACCATAGGACTAATGGTTCAGCGGCATGGGGTGCGGGGGTGGGTGGGGAGGACACCGGATCAGAAACCAGGGGCTGTCCCTCTGCTCCCCCAGTGGACTTTCACCAGGCCGCAGCTGTCCCCCGTGCTCCATGCCTGCCCATAGCCTGGGCACTGACAAGGCGACCCCCGGGCATCTGCAGCCCCGGGGCCCAGGGAGCCTCCACACAGCAGGCGGCAGTGTCCCTGTGGTCTCCGCCCCGCACCGGAGATGCTAAATCAGTTCTGCACCTCTCCCCCCGGACCACACCCCCCCACACACCCCCGAATGCTCTCCAAGGAGCCTTGAAGAAAGATGAGGTCGCCCCGGGAATCCCCTCCCCCGGCCAGGCTGCTGCGTTCATTAAGCACATCCTGAGCCGGGAGGCCCTGGGGACTCCGGATCAGGAGATGATGGTCTCAGGTTCTTCCTCCGGAGCATTCTGCAAAGTGGTAAATAGACGCTAACGAGCCTCTGGCTCCTCCGTGATCTGCCGCGGTGTCTCCACAGGTTTTGTCGGTTGCCTGATTCCATTCTTCCGGGAAAGGTGGCTCTGGCCTTCCCCTTAGCTCAGGAACAAAAGGAAACCAGGCAGAGAGCTAACCAGTCAGAAAAAGAGAGGAAAAAAAAAAAAAAAAGACCCCAAAATCACACCAAAATATTTCCATTAGTTATTTCTGAGTGATTTTTTTTTTCTTTTTAGTGCGTAGGTATTGTTTTCCAAAGAGAGGAAGTCCAAAACAGTTTCTTTATGTTTATCCAGGCGTTCATGAAGGCGTCAATTGCCTGAGCTTCCTGCTATCATCTTTGCCTCTGCCTGGAGAATCTAAGCTAGGGGCCGCCCGAGAAGCGCAGTACCCGTGGACAGGAGGGCCGTCTTACTGGCCCAGGCACCCAAGGGCCACGGGCACAAATAAACAGGTAGATGACTGAAACTCAGATGGAACTGTAGTTATAGAACTTATCTTTCAACTCCTCATCTCTCAGGAACTTGCAAAAATAATTCCAAAGCCCTGCGCTAAGCAAAGTTCTAAAAGCTCTCTGGGAAAAAAACATAATGGCACAGAGGAAAGCATAGAGCTTATTAATGAGTCCCAATTTGTCAGACAGGGTATGTGCAGGTTGACATGAAAAGATATTCCGAAAATACTGATTTTTATTTAAAGTTATATCCACATATACATTCTAAAGGGATATAGAGAGCAGAGTTCTCACCCAACCAACAGGTCTGAAAATTCCATCTCATATCTCTCCATGCTATGCCACATCAGTCTTCGGCAAAGGGGAATCTCCTAGAAACATCTAAACACTCGCTTTGGCAAGAAAAAAGGCAAACCCATAATAAATATGTTGGGAAAAGAAAGATATTTCAAAATGAAAACTAAGATCTAGGGAATTTGCTGGCAGTCCAGTGGTTAGGACTCTGCATTTTTACTGCCAAGGGTTCGGGTTCGATTCCTGGTCAGGGAACTAAGATGCCATAAGCCACACAGCATGGCCAACATAGAAACAAGAACACACACACACACAAACCGAGATTGATAGCCAAGACCTAGAAATTGACAGAACAAACGACTGCTACTATAACAATACAGATAATGATATCAAGACCTTACTGGATGTGGAACGCAGTACCTCCCTCACCCAGACCTCAGCATTTCACATCAGCCACCCTCACATCTCCTCTCTCATCTGTCCTCGTGACAACCATAGGAGGAGGGCAAGGCAGGGCAGGTACTTATATCCTGAGTAAATAGATAAGAAAAATGAATGGATGGAAAGGAAAGGACTATGAGCTTGGGGAAAGAAGATGCAATTTCCTTTTTTCAGCTTTAGATTGGGGCAAATAAGTGGAAAGTTGCCAAGATGCAACCACCAAAGAATATCTGCTGGATCCCTTTTCCCCAGCTTCTCCTTTCTTTTCCTCTCTCCTTACTCATGATATTCCAGCTACTCTGGAATAATTTGTTTCTGATATACATCATGGTTACTCTTATTTCAAGGCCTTTGCATCCACTGTTCCCTATGCCTGAAAGGAACTTTGATGAGGAACTCTTTTCAGCCCTTTGGGTCTCTGTTCAAATATTAGTTTGCTAGAGACACCCTCTTGGACACACTTGCTAATAAGAAGCCAGACACCTCCTGCCCTAATTTTCTTCCATCCCATCACTACATTTTGTTTCTGCAGGAAAGGTCTTTGGATCTAGAAAGGATCCATTAGGCTTCCTTAAAATGTAACGTGACCTCTATTCCCCCAGAAATTATATCTGCACCTAGATATTCTCTTAGAGGATTTCTGTTCTGTAAACACTCACCATTGTATGTCCTGGAAAATGATACTGATCTCTCTGCCATGAGTCCTGACAGTGCCAACTTCCTTTTGTATCACTGGGTAAGTATATTTTGTTTGATTAAGAATTATCAAAGCCTGGTCTTTCCAGTAATGCAGTCCCACTATTAACATGGGATCATAGTCATTGCGCAACTTATCATTGTGCTAAGACTTAGTTTTCCTCAACATCTGTCCACTTGTTCCTTCATTAAAAAAAATCTTTTTAGCTGAGTACACGTTGTTCAGTATATAAAAATTACACTTCCCAGACTCCTTCGCTTCTGGGTGTGGTCATATGACTAAGTACTGACCAGTGGGATGTGAATTAGTGATGTGTACACTCTCCAGGTCACATCCTTAAAAGGAAAGGAAGTGTCCTCACTTTCTCTTCCCCTTCTCACTTACCTGAATGTTACCTACAGGAAGTGGTGAGCCATCTCCAACCTTGTGGATGACCACATCGAGTGATGGCAAATCAGCAAGACAGAAGGTACCAATTAGCAGCCGCAGAGCTGTTAATTGTCCTAGACTGCTCACTGCCAGAGAGTTACATGAGAAAGAATTAAATTCTCTCTCGCTTAAACCATTCTTATTTGGGTCCTTCTGTTATAGTGGCCAACCTATACTCTGGCTAACAGAATCTGAAACCATCATATTTATCGTATATTGTTCTGTACTGCTCCTAGAAAGTAAATTCTGAGAGGACAGAAATTTTTATCCTTGATCATCACTTAGAACTTGGAACAGTGACTGGTGAATAATGACACTTAAGACAATAAGCAGTATTTGTTCCATGAATGAGTAAGTGAAAGTAGAAATAATTCATTTACTTTCATTGGCTGACTGAGATTCTTTCTGCCCAGGTGTTTGCTTTTCTTCTTCCTTTCTAGCCCTTTTAGCTTGTCTGTCTCTGTTATAAAAGACGTCACAGTCCTGGGGGTGCCCCCATCTCTTCCACCTACTCATCTGACCTTAACGTGGAGGAGGAAGCTTTCTGACTCAGGAATCTGAATGTTTCCTCAGTTCTTTGCAGCCCCAAGTAAGTTTGGAAAGATATTTTGACACAAGATCATACTTCAGAGAAAGTCACATGGGCTATCAGAGACTGTCTGGTCCCTCCCCAGGTTACCACATCATGCTCTTCCTTTTCATGATGAAATATCAATGGGTTCTTAGGGTGATTTGAGACTGTGAGTCTGAAAACACATCAGCCTAGAGCAATGCTATCCAATGAAAACACAATGCAGACACAAGCTATATGTATAACTTCAAGTGTTGTAGTAGCCACATTACATTTAGAACAGTAAAAATAAACCAGTGAAAATAATTCAATACATTTAACATGCTCAAAGTATTGTTTCAATGTGTACAAAATTATTCAAAATCAATATAAAAATTAACCAATATTTTATGTTTTATGCTAAATCTTTGTCTATTACAGCACATCTCAGTTCAGACTAACCACATCTCAAGTCCTCAATATCCACATGTGACCATCACACTGGAGGGCAGAGGTCTAGAGAAAAACATACTGAGTTAGACTGGGTTCAGCTTCTGTCGCAGGCTGATCCCCAAGGTGATCTGACCTTCAGTGTCCTCATCTGTAAAGTGGGGCGCAATATACCTTCACATTTATCCATTTCACAATGTTTGGGGGAGGAATTATAGAGCTAATTTAAGTGAAAGTGTTGACTAAGTGTGGTGCAGTGTGTTTTTTGTGAAAAGTAAAAACAGGTTCCAGCACGCTCTCACTCTGCTACTTCTCCCTCCCAATGTCAATTATCCAGCAATATGAGGCAGGAAGAAGAAGGACTCATCTCCCTAGTCGATGGATGCGGCCTGGGTGACCCTGTCCACTGCCACTGTCCATCTGAGATCCCAGAGGAGTTTGGGGCAGGGAGTGGGCACTGTGTTAGTCGGGATGCTCCAGAGAGACAGAACCAATCGGCAATAATGATATAGATGTTATCTCAAAGAGAGAGATTTATTACCCATTGAGGACCTGAACGGAACAAAAAGGCAGAAGCAGTGGGGTGGGGCAAATCTGCTGTCTGTTAATGCCAAAATCTATCTATCTTCTCCTATCTTCAGACACAGGTGCTCCTGGTCCTCAGGCCTGCGGACTCAGACAGGGGATTTACACCATCCGCCCAGACATCTGCTCCAGCCATCCTGGTTCAGACCCACCACATCACAGCTGTTCTCAGTTCTGCCCTTACACACACAATAGAGACGCTGGTCCCTGAGTGGAGTGATTTAGGATGCTCTAGAAAATACTCTGTTTCCAAATGTGTTCCCACTGTGCCTGAAACCCACCATAATGGGTCCCGCTGAATGGGCTTCAACTATTATCCTCTGATCACCCCACCTCCATCCTTAAACTGTACCTACTGCTGAGATTAAGGACACTTGAGAACACTTTCAGTTCAATTCAGTTCAGTCACTCAGTCATGTCCAACTTTTTGCGACCCCATGAATCGCAGCATGCCCAGCCTCCCTGTCCATCACCAACTCCCTGAGTTTACCCAAACTCATGTCCATCGAGTCGGTAATGCCATCCAGCCATCTCATCCTCTGTCATCCCCTTCTCCTCCTGCCCTCAATCCCTCCCAGCATCAGAGTCTTTTCCAATGAGTCAACTCTTCCCATGAGGTGGCCAAAGTACTGGAGTTTCAGCTTCAACATCAGTCCTTCCAATGAACACCCAGGGCTGATCTCATTTAGAATGGACTGGTTGGATCTCCTTGCAGTCCAAGGGACTCTCAAGAGTCTTCTCCAACACCACAGTTCAAAAGCATCAATTCTTTGGTGCTCACCTTTCTTCACAGTCCAGCTCTCACATCCATACATGACCACTGGAAAAACCATAGCCTTGATTAGATGGACCTTTGTTGGCAAAGTAATATCTCTGCTTTTGAATATGCTATCTAGTTTGGTCACAACTTTCCTTCCAAGGAGTAAGCATCTTTTAATTTCATGGCTGCAGTCACCATCTGCAGTGATTTTGGAGCCCAAAAATATAAAGTCTGACACTGTTTCTACTATTTCCCATCTATTTCCCATGAAGTGATGGGACCAGATGCCATGATCTTTGTTTTCTGAATGTTGAGCTTTAAGCCAACTTTTTCTCTCTCCTCTTTCACTTTCATCAAGAGGCTTTTGAGTTCCTCTTCACTTTCTGCCATAAGGGTGGTGTCATCTGCATATCTGAGGTTATCCCAGCAATCTTGATTCCAGCTTGTGCTTCCTCCAGCCCAGCGTTTCCCATGATGAACTCTGTGGTTCCTAAACTCGTGGGATCAGCAAGTCTTGGTGTGGAGCCTGGGAGTCAGCACGCCTCACCTGCACCCAGAAGAGATTGTGGAGCAGCGTGGCCCTTAAGTCAGAGCGCGGTCTTGTTTGTCTAGTGCTCTCCTGTCGTGGCTGGAAACAGGTCGGCCATCAGCGCCACTCCATCCACAGACCAGCTCTGAGCTCCTGGAGCTCTGAGCAGCATGGCCTCTGAATGTTTATGCATGTGGGTGCACACATATATCCTCTGTCTCCCTCCTTCCCTCTCTCTCTCACATACATACATACACACACACACTCACAGCTGCTAAATACAGCATCCCCACGGTGTCTGGTCTGAACCCAGACCGCCAGCCAGCTAGCCTCTTTGGCTCCAAACCTTTCAGAAATGCTGGGAAGGTCACAGGCTTCCTCCTCCACCTCGTCCTCCCACAGACAAAAACACGGCTCAGGGGTAGGCAGCAAATTCCTGCCTGAGGATGCAGATCTCTGGGCTGATTAAATAAACACAGCTTAATTAAATTAAAGTAAGATCAGAACCTGCCTGAACTCTGCTGGCAGCCCAGCAGAGTCCCTCATGAATTTTTCATTTTCATAAATGAATGATTGTTTACCTACTTTGGGGCTTTCCCTGATGGACGAGGGGCCTCTGGCTAGAAGTGGCTCCCTCTGGTTAGAGGAAAGCAGAAATGGAGTGTTTTTATTTAGGGAGCCAAGAGGCTTTGGAACCTCTGTGCTTTTTGCCAGGGAGTAAGCATCACGCCTTGTCACTGGGCACAGGATGAGTGTGTCTGAGGCTGCTCTCCTAAAACTGGAGGGTTGTTGAATTTAGGACCAAACGTTTGGTGGAAAAAGAGAGACAGAGAGAGATAGAGAGGGTGAAAGAGAGTCAGAGGTTGAACACAGGCAAAGCTGTAAGCTTGCCCACAGGCGAGGCTGTTAGGAACATAACAGACTTTGGCATTGGTTGCTGCCAGAAGTCAGCAAGAGGAAAGAAAAAGCATTTGTTCCAGAAAATGTCCTCGAAACAGGAGCTAGAAGAGATAAAGAAAAGCAACTGTGTTCTACCTTAAATTTACACAGTGTGTGTGTGCCGCTCAGTGGTGTGTGAGTTTTCACAACCTCCTGGACTGTATACCCTGCCAGGCTCCTCTGTCCATGGGATTCTCCAGGTGAGAATACTGGAGTGAGTTACCATGCCCTCTTCCAGAGGATCTTCCCGATCCAGGGATTGAACCCGGGTCTCCCGCACTGCAGGCAGATTCTTTACCATCTGAGCCACCAGGGAACCCTAAACTTACACAGTGCTATGTGTTAACTATGTCTCAATAAAACTGGAAAGAATAATAGAAAGCAACTGTGCAAACCTTATGGAACAGATAGAATTCCTTTGTTCAGCTGGGCAAAACCCATATTTGCTCACAAGGTTTGCCGTGGGGGACCGTGAAGAAGAGTGTCTCAGCACGGCTCTGGGAGAGCAGGTCCAGGGTGGGCCCCAGGAGCCTAGCTGACTGAGTCATCTGTGTTGGAGAGCAGTGGGGGGACGGCACAGACACCACTGCCCTAGGGAAGTCCAAACGGAGGGTCCAACGCCTGCACCCCTCCTGGACCCCATCTAAAACTTAGAGCAGGAGAGGCAGTGTGCACGACAGGTCTCCAACCAGCCAACTTGGGGGTCCCTGGGGATTTAACTCCTCAGTCCCGTGGATCTCCTCCGGCAGGCTGGGAAGGAAAGGACAAAGAGGAGAAATGCACATTTTGCAAGTTCCAGTGGGAAGCCTTTGGGGAAGGAAGTTGAAACTAATGGGCAAGCTGTGGCTTTCATTCATCCACACGGCTGTCACTTCCATTAGCCCGGAAATGTGAGAGGCGGGCTGTGCAATCTATCATTGTCCTTCGTGTGTTAGTGACACTGCTGACGGTGTTATTTTCTGGCTTCAAACTTATCCTCGTTACAGGACTTCAGCTCAAATTTCTCATAGAATTTATCAGTTCTTTACAATTTATCAATTCTTACACCACCTTGTAGACTCTTTAAATTCCACAACTGGCTTCCCACTTAGTTCATCTCTCCCTACTGCCAACTCAGACTCAGCAACGACTGAGTAGACTCTGCTATTCCTATAACCCTACTTACCTGTCTCCACTCTCAAGCCCTGATCTGAGATTTATCCCAGCCAGGAATATCTCTCCATTAGTTTTCTGACCAGTAGTAGAGGTGTCTTCTTGTCATTTTGATCAAGTGCTCCCTACCCAGTGAAGCCTTCCAGACTACTTTTTCAGTTCCATTGACCTCAGTTCCATAGCCTCTTCAGTGACCCCAGAGCAACTGAGGATCAAATAAGAAAGTGTGCTATACACTATAGGGCCTTTCACTAGACCAGGGTACACTGCTGTGGGTCATGGCTGGCTATAAACTTTGAGCCATGTAAAATCATATGACCTTGGAGGAAAAATAAAGAAGAAAATTAAAGTAGGAAAAACCTCGAATTAATATTTCTAGAGACAGATGAAAAAATGTTGCATCCATAAAATATAAATGTAGAAAAGAGACCATCAGAGAAAAAAAAGTCTTCAAAAAGAAAAATATGAGTGGTAAAATTTTGTTAAAGTTAATGAATTGAAAGATTAAATTCTTGAAAATACTCAGAATATAGACTATTAAGACAAAAGAGGCAGAAAGGGGGCAGAGAAAAGGGAAGATGTACATAGGAGCAATTCAATTAATGGGCTTCCCAAAAAGAGAAAAAAAGAGGAAATGAAAGGATGGAGAGTATCAGTGAGATAAGAGACTTTTCCAAAGCTGAAGGATACAAGTAGTAGGTTGAAAAGTCTCACAAAGTTCGGAACAGTCCATTTTTAAGAGTCCTCGGTTAAATTACATCATTGTGACACTTTGGAACGAAAAGGACAACAGTGAAACTGTAAATGCGTCCTGAGAAAAGAAAAGAGGTCCTGGGTTCAGCAACAACAAAAACGGTAACATGGTAACCTACATGGACTAGAAATGCATTGGAAGGATGTTGAGTTAGCTTCCTACTAAAGGAATGACTGAAGAAAGAGGCTCAGAAAAACAGGCAGAAACAATGGGAGGCCCAAAAACAAAAACAGTCAACGGCATGCCACAGAAGCCGTCTGATTCCAGGAGAGCTGCCACTATTACTGGGGCCCACACGCCACTTCCAAGATCACGCCCACTACCATCTACCACTGAGCCCTGAGCACTTCCCCAAACAGCAACATAAACTGCACCATCCACTGCAGACTCAAAGTCCCAGACGGGGGCATCTGATTGGCTAAGTTTAGGCACATGCCAATTTCCCAGTTTTCAGATGTGAGAGTGAAAAACTATGGAAACTGGAACCCTGCCTCCCACCAAGACTCATGCAAAGGCAGATTCCTCAAGCTTCAGAGGATGGTCAGATGCCAAAATTATAAATGTCAGCTACAGTTACCCCTGACTCTTCACCATCTTTACATACACCTCTTCCCATAGTTACAGTTCTAAAACAAACATTAAAATGTGCATAACTACCATACGCAACTGTCTTCACACTCATCCTCTTAATAAAATGAAAGCCTCATGAGTTGGTACATCCAGTAACAGTGTAAGACTTCCTAGGTGATACCCATTTTTCCTCTAGCTCTAACAAAATCTCTTATTAATTTGTACAACTTTTGGGCTAACTATCCTATGCATAACAGTGAAATAAAGAGAGAAGTGAAAAAAATATTTTAGCTCAGTTGGTAAAGAATCCATCTCCAATGCAGGAGACCCGGGTTTGATTCCTGGGTTGGGAAGATCCTCTGGAAAAGGAAATGGCAGCCCACGCCAGTATTCTTGCCTGGAGAATCTCATGGACTATAGCCTGCCAAGCTCCTCTGTCCATGGAATCGCAAGAGTCAGACATGACTTAGCGACTAAACTACCACCACCATAATAAAAATGGGGTGAAAATTACACTCTTTATTTCTGCCCAAGGCCATGTGCTTAATTCTTCTCAGCTAGTAATGGTAGTAGACATATTATAGGTAATAAAAATAAATCTAAATTTAAGAATCTATTCCAGTGAGGACAAATCACCACCCTCCCTCCATATGATAGAAAGAATCTAACACAATCAACCTCCCCCATGGCACCTAGCTGACCCTCTCTGAGCATCATACTGGAGTCCCATATTGTAAAGCCAGAGTACTCACTGAAAAGTGGCCCTCAGCAGATCAGCCTTTGTCAATGAAAGTGTTCACCTGATTATTAAGACCCCCTATTCCAGCAGAGTCTCTAGTGAGCAGCCTCATGGAACACAACTATTCTCCCACTTTCTTAATTTGGAAAAGTCAATGTTCATAACTCTTCTCCAACCCTCCCACTTTCCTGTCCTCTAGTGTTACTCCTTTCAGATCCAAACCGCCACGTGCAATGCATGAAGCAGTATACGCTCTTTCCCCAGGTCACTCTCTTTCCATGCACACGGGCAGTAAGATGCACTGTTCAAATCCCTGCCCACTAGGAGGTTTCCTCTTCCCCAGTGTCCATCATGGTGAGCCCAGGTGAGGCTGCTGCTCCAGCTGTTTGCATCTGATGCCAGGGCACTGAGCTCTCTGACTGAAGCCCAGTTTTCAGTTCTTGCCTAGCGTCTTTCACTCCCTCCCACAGCCACAGTCACCCCAAGTATGACTTCTACCATTTTCAGTTGTAGGTCCTATTCCTGAGCCTTAGAGGCAAGAGTCCCCTTTGTGGATATAAATATATGTGTAGAGACTCAGGAAAAGACCCTAGAGTTCCTCTAGTCCAGCCTTGCCCTGACCATCCTTTCCTTCAGATCTACTCACAGCCCTCAGTTAAGGGTCATTCACATAGTGAACACTCACGAGGCTGCTGACTGACTAAACTGAAAAGGGAGAGATTTAAGACCCCAGATGTCTGAGGTCTCAGAGACCTCAGGGGTTTATTATATTATTTTAAAATAAATTCATCACAGCAGACTGGGTTTCCAGGAAGCAGATTCTGAGACCAGTATTGGTGGGCAGAAGATTTCCTTTGGAAAACTCTTGAAAACAACACTTTGGGAAGGGAAAAGAGGTTGCAGGATTGGGCCCAAGGAGCCCACAGGCTGGATACCACATCAGAGAAGGTTTCAGCAGCTCCACTGGGAGGCTCAGAAGATAAAATGCCGTTTCAGAGGGGTCATCGTTTGGGTCAGAGGTTGCCTGGCCTTAAAACACTAAATTTTCATTGGATATACTTTATCTATATTTAGACTTTATAAATTTACACTTTAAAAAGTAAATTCACATACCCAAGATGTTCCAAACATACGTTTCATTTTCCAATAACTAAAGAGAATACCAGGTTTTATATTTACATTGAGTGTTCAATACATTTTTAAAGATAGATGGATAAATAAAGAGTATATAAAATTAAAAACGCAGTTCCTCTATTGAACCAGCCCCATTTCAAGTACTCAACAGCCACATGTGGTGAGTGGCTGCCAGAGTGGACAGAGCAGGCCTATACTATAAAAATCACATGTGCATTCTCCTTGTGCAAAATAGAATATAGCTTTAGACCCCAAGTGCCTCAATCCCCTCACCTTCACCTTGGGGCCAATAATGTAGAACACAAACATATATGGGTCCTTACCAACTCATTATCAGCCAACTTCACGAAAATAAATGTATACAGGTGACCCCTTCTGCTGTGAAGCTTTTAGAGAGTCTGTGCTTCAGAAATGGGCAAAAGAGAATAGCCTGAAGAGCAAGGCCAGCCCACAGGAGCCGCCAAGGAAGGTTCCCAGCAGGATACCAGGCGAGACTGACTTGTCTACAGGGTTTTGCCCTGGCTAAGGATCTCAACCCCTAATTCCAAAAGGTCAGAATGCCCCACTTTCCCTTGTGGTGATCACAATTCTACCAATTAGAGATTCCTCTGCTTCTATTTTAACAATCTACACAACTCTTACAGATACAGGATTATTAGTCATTCTTGTCTTACAAATGGTTTGATCAGATGACTTTCCTCTTAATACCTAAGTGGGATCAACAGTGAATTCAAGGATCTTTCAGTAAATTGGTAACTTGAGGGCCTCTGGGTGTGGCCTCTTCGGGACTCTTAGAGCAACCTGAAGCCCTGGGGAGCCTGGGACAGAACAGGACGGTGTGGAAGCTGTGCAGACATACAGGAAAAGCTGCCAGGGAAGGGCCAGGGAATGCAGGCCTGGGGTAGAAAAGAGCGATGGAACACTCTACCCTTCCTTACCTCCTCGCAGGTTCTCTTGTCCTTCTGTTCTTTCCTCTTCCACCTCCTCTTCTTTCCCTGTCCTCCTCCTCCTCCATCTCCTTCATCCTTCCTCCCTTTCTCAGTTCCTCTTTTGTCTTCCCTGTCTCTGCTCTCCTTGCTCACTTTCACTAAGAGTCTCTGCTCCCAGTTCAGTTCAGTTCAGTCACTCAGTCGTGTCCGACTTGTTGCGACCCCATGAATCGCAGCACACCAGGCCTCCCTGTCCATCACCAGCTCCCAGGTTTCACTCAGACTCACGTCCATCGAGTCAGTGATGCCATCCAGCCATCTCATCTTATGTTGTCCCCTTCTTCTCCTGCCCCCAATCCCTCCCAGCATCAGAGTCTTTTCCAATGAGTCAACTCTTCCCATGAGGTGGCCAAAGTACTGGAGTTTCAGCTTTAGCATCATTCCTTCCAAAGAAATCCCAGGGCTGATCTCCTTCAGAATGGACTAGTTGGATCTCCTTGCAGTCCAGGGGACTCTCAAGAGTTTCTCCAACACCACAGTTAAAAAGCATCAATTCTTCAGCGCTCAGCCTTCTTCACAGTCCAACTCGCACATCCATACATGACCACAGGAAAAACCATAGCCTTGACTAGACGGACCTTAGTCGGCAAAGTAATGTCTCTGCTTTTGAATATGCTATCTAGGTTGGTCATAACTTTCCTTCCAAGGAGTAAGCATCTTTTAATTTCATGGCTGCAGTCACCATCTGCAGTGATTTTGGAGCCCAAAAATATAAAGTCTGACACTGTTTCCACTGTTTCCCCATCTATTTCCTTTGAAGTGATGGGACTGGATGCCATGATCTTAATTTTCTGAATGTTGAGCTTTAAGCCAACTTTTCCACTCTCCTCTTTCACTCTCATCAAGAGGCTTTTTAGCTCCTCTTCACTTTCTGCCATAAGGGTCGTGTCATCTGCATATCTGAGGTTATTGATATTTCTTCCGGCAATCTTGATTCCAATTTTGCTTCTTCCAGTCCAGCGTTTCTCATGATGTACTCTGCATAGAAGTTAAATAAGCAGGGTGACAATATACAGCCTTGACGTCCTCCTTTTCCTATTTGGAACCAGTCTGTTGTTCCATGTCCAGTTCTAACTGTTGCTTCCTGATCTGCATACAGATTTCTCAAGACGCAGGTTAGGTGGTCTGGTATTCCCATCTCTTTCAGAATTTTCCACAGTTTATTGTGATCCACACAGTCAAAGGCTTTGGCATAGTCAATAAAGCAGAAATAGATGTTTTTCTGGAACTCTCTTGCTTTTTCCACGATCCAGCGGATGTTGGCAATTTGATCTCTGGTTCCTCTGCCTTTTCTAAAACCAGCTTGAACATCAGGGAGTTCACGGTTCACATATTGCTGAAGCCTGGCTTGGAGAATTTTGAGCATTACTTTACTAGCATGTGGGATGAGTACAATTGTGCGGTAGTTTGAACATTCTTTGGCATTGCCTTTCTTTGGGATTGGAATGAAAACTGACCTTTTCCAGTCCTGTGGCCACTGCTAAGTTTTCCAAATTTGCTGGCATATTGAGTGCAGCACTTTCACAGCATCATCTTTCAGGATTTGAAACAGCTCAACTGGAATTCCATCACCTCCACTAGCTTTGTTCGTAGTGATGCTTTCTAAGGCTCACTTGACTTCACATTCCAAGATGTCTGGCTCTAGATGAGTGATCACATCATCATGATTATCTGGGTCATGAAGATCTTTTATGTACAGTTCTTCTGTGTATTCTTGCCACCTCTTCTTAATATCTTCTGCTTCTGTTAGGTCCATACCATTTCTGTCCTTTATGGAGTCCATCTTTGCATGAAATGTTCCCTTGGTGTCTCTAATTTTCTTGAAGAGATCTCTAGTCTTTCCCATTCTGTTGTTTTCCTCTATTTCTTTGCATTGATCGCTGAAGAATGCTTTCTTATCTCTTCTTGCTTTTCTTTGGAACTCTGCATTCAGATGCTTATATCTTTCCTTTTCTCCTTTGCTTTTCGCCTCTCTTCTTTTCACAGCTATTTGTAAGGCCTCCCCAGACAGCCATTTTGCTTTTTTGCATTTCTTTTCCATGGGGATGGTCTTGATCCCTGTCTCCTGTACAATGTCACGAACCTCATTCCATAGTTCATCAGGCACTCTATCTATCAGATCTAGGCCCTTAAATCTATTTCTCACTTCCACTGTATAATCATAAGGGATTTGATTTAGGTCATACCTGAATGGTCTAGCGGTTTTCCCTATTTTCTTCAATTTGAGTCTGAATTTGGTAATAAGAAGTTCATGATCCGAGCCACAGTCAGCTCCTGGTCTTGTTTTTGTTGACTGTATAGAGCTTCTCCATCTTTGGCTGCATAGAATATAATCAATCTGATTTCGGTGTTGACCATCTGGTGATGTCCATGTGTAGAGTCTTCTCTTGTGTTGTTGGAAGAGGGTGTTTGCTATGACCAGTGCATTTTCTTGGCAAAACTCTATTAGTCTTTGCCCTGCTTCATTCCACATTTCAAGGCCAAATTTGCCTGTTACTCCAGGTGTTTCTTGACCTCCTACTTTTGCCTTCCAGTCCCCTATAATGAAAAGGACATCTTTTTTGGGTGTTAGTTCTAAAAGGTCTTGTAGGTCTTCATAAAACCATTCAACTTCAGTTTCTTCAGCATTATTGGTTGGGGTATAGACTTGGATAACTGTGAAACTGAATGGTTTGCCTTGGAGATGAACAGAGATCATTCTGTCATTTTTGAGATTGGATCCAAGTACTGCATTTCGGACTCTTTTGTTGACCATGATGGCTACTCCATTTCTTCTGAGGGATTCCTGCCCACAGTAGTAGATATAATGGTCATCTGAGTTAAATTCACCCATTCCAGTCCATTTTAGTTTGCTGATTCCTAGAATGTCGACGTTCACCCTTGCCATCTCTTGTTTGACCACTTCCAATTTGCCTTGATTCATGGACCTGACATCCCAGGTTCCTATGCAATATTGCTCTTTATAGCATTGGACCTTGCTTCTATCACCAGTCACATCCACAGCTCTGGCTCCATCCCTTCATTCTTTCTGGAGTTATTTCTGCACTGATCTCCAGTAGCATATTGGGCACCTAATAACCTGGGGAGTTCCTCTTTGGTATCCTATCATTTTGCCTTTTCAAACCAGGAATCAGGCTCGTATTTGCAGTAATACAGGTCTCAGCTGATACCTAGTTAAATTTCCTCTTTTGGACAACCTTGGGAAATGATCATTGCATATAATATTATTTTTTTAAGAAAATGAGTTCCTAATTCCAAGCAACTCTTTGCTTAGCTGGTTACTCCCTGTATATAGACTCTGATATACAGTGCCTTGCCCATGGTAAAGCTCAATAAACATTGGTTTATTAGAAATAAACAAAGATGTTGATGTTCTTGGGTGTAAATATATTCTTTCACAAAGAAACAAACCAAACACATTCTGGTATGTTAGTGGCCAGGTTTAGACCAGATTGGGATTCAAACACTCATCCATCCACTCAGAAGCCACCTTTTGTTATAGCAACAAAATAGTGCAGTAGCTGGAGGCCATATGTTAAATAGATGTGAGGAAATATTTTCATCAGAAAGTGTCAGCTTCTTACATACACTTGTCAAAATGATGAGTTCTAAAACTTAATCTAAATTCAGTTTCATATTTATAAATGAAAGATTATTTTTCTAACACAAGAAAATAAGCAAATGTCACCTTCAAATCTGACTGAAGTCCCTGATTAAAATTTCAAATTAGTTAAGTAATGTCTTCACATAATTTGCATGAAATGCCAGTTTAGTGTTTTTTTCTTTTGTCTGAATATACATAAAATGAAGACTATTCTTTTTGGCGGGGAAAGTGCTTTGGTTTGTTTTTACTGTTATCGTTGATTACATAAACGAAAACATTATAATGATATTATAAAAAAGGAAAAATTTGCTCATAATTTCACCACCTCTGAAAATCAAAATGTTTTTACTTCTTTAACTTTATTACTGGGACTTCCATCTGGATATAGGCAAGACTGTCACACATATTGATGTCATTAACAAATTAATTATGCAAACAAGTGCTCCTCAAATACTAACATGTGTATTGCCATCCTTACAGCTTTATAGCTGAGAAAATAAGTATTACAGTTAGTGTGAAGCCAGCATACAATTCTCCACGAGTTCAGACTTGACCCTGCCTTCCATGCACTCAAGCTCACTGGAGTCAAAAAGCAAGCTCTTCTAGCTGCTTCCAAACTGCCGCTTCCATGTGGCAGTCAGATGCCTGAACCAAGGAGAGTCACTCTAGCCTTGGAGCAGGGGCCTTCTGCCATCAGCTGTGCAATTACCTTTGGAAATTTAAGTATGTCTCAGAAAGCTGTCCTGCACTGAGAACTGCTAGAGTCTGCCAATCAAAGTGAGTGAACCTCGGCATCAGCCTGACTGGCCTCACTCCCCCGCTCAGGGTGGACTCCAGAGCCTGGCTACCCTCGCTCACTGCGCTGTCACTTGTGCCAATTAGCAAAAACAGGTTCTCTCTCTCCACAGGAGTGATGCTAACAAAGGGGGAAAGGAAGAGAGAATACAGTGCCCAACACAATCCTACAAATAGACATTAGGAGCTCAACAAATATTCCACTTACTGGTTTATGTATCTAAAAGTACATGATAGAGATAAGCTCAATGAAAGGTGAAAGGTTAGTCACTCAGTTACATCCGACTCTTTGCAACCCCATGGACTGTAGCCCACCAGGCTCCTCTGTCCATGGAGCTCCCAGTTAAGAATAGTGGAGTAGGTTGCCATTCTCTTCTCTAGGGGATCTTCCTGACCCAGAGATTGAACTTGGGTCTCCTGTATTGCAAGCAGATTCTTTACTGTTTGAGCCACCGAGAAAGTCCCCCATAAGCTAAGTAAATTGTTCCAAGGTAAAGACATCCTTGGAGAAGGCAATGGCACCCCACTCCAGTACTCTTGCCTGGAAAATCCCATGGATGGGGGAGCCTGGTAAGCTGCAGTCCATGGGGTTGCAAAGAGTCGGACATGACTGAGCGACTTCCCTTTCACTTTTCACTTTCATGCATTGGAGAAGGAAATGGCAACCCACTCCAGTGTTCTTGCCTGGGAGTCCCTGGGACAAGGGAGCCTGGCGGGCTGTCGTCTATGGGGTCACACAGAGTCGGACACGACTGAAGTGACTTAGCAGCAGAAAGACATCCTAGTAGCCACAACTCAGATCAAGAAATACAACTTTATCAGCAGCTCAGAAGCCTCCCCAGAGCCCCTGTAGTCACCCACTTTCTTCCACAAAGGTAAATACTATCCTAATTTGTAACACTAGGGTTTATTCAGTTTTACAGCCATGGTATCTCACACAGGAAAGACAATAAATGTTCATTCTAACACCATAATTTAGATGTCTGTTTTGAACTTTATATTAATGCACTTGTACAGTATATATGTTCATGAAATTCGTCCATGTTGAGGCATATCATTGTAACTGAATTCTTCATTTACCCCTGCACTCAATTACATGCATGTATAGAGATTATGTACCTTTCCTACTGTTGAAAGATATCTGAGTGGTTCCAGCTTTGGACTATTACAAATAGTGCAGCAGTGAACACTGTCATCCATCTTTCAGTGTTCATATGTATGTGTTTCTGTTGGATGTAAATCTAGGAGTGAATTGCTAGGTCCTCACATGCTACTAAAGTAATGCTCAAAATTCTCCAAGCCAGGCTTCAGCAACGCATAAACCATGAACTTCCAGATGTTCAAGCTGGTTTTAGAAAAGGCCAGAGGAACCAGAGATCAAATCGCCAACATCCACTGGATCATCGAAAAACCAAGAGAGTTCCAGAAAAAACATCTATTTCTGCTTTATTGACTATGCCAAAGCCTTTGACTGTGTGGATCACAGTAAACTGTGGAAAATTCTGAAAGAGATAGGAATACCAGACCACCTAACCTGCCTCTTGAGAAACCTGTATGCAGGTCAGGAAGCAACAGTTAGAACTGGACATGGAACAACAGACTGGTTCCAAATAGGAAAAGGAGTACGTCAAGGCTGTATATTGTCACCCTGCTTATTTAACTTATATGCTGAGTACATCATGAGAAATGTTGGGCTAGAAGAAGCACAAGCTGGAATCAAGATTGCCAGGAGAAATATCAATAACCTCAGATATGCAGATGACACCACCCTTATGGCAGAAAGTGAAGAGGAACTAAAAGCCTCTTGATGAAAGTGAAAGAGGAGAGTGAAAAAGTTGGCTTAAAACTCACCATTCAGAAAACGAAGATCATGGCATCCAGTCCCATCACTTCATGGGAAATAGATGGGGAAACAGCGGAAACAGTGTCAGACTTTATATTTTTGGGCTCCAAAATCACTGCAGGTGGTCACCGCAGCCATGAAATTAAAAGATGCTTACTCCTTGGAAGGAAAGTTATGACCAACCTAGACAGCATATTCAAAAGCAGAGACATTACTTTGCCAACAAAGGTCTGTCTAGTCAAGGCTATGGTTTTTCCTGTGGTCATGTATGGATGTGAGAGTTGGACTGTGAAGAAAGCTGAGCGCCGAAGAATTGATGCTTTTGAACTGTGGTGTTGGAGAAGACTCTTGAGAGTCCCTTGGACTGCAAGGAGATCCAACCAGTCCATTCTGAAGGAGATCAGCCCTGGGATTTCTTTTGGAAGGAATGATGCTAAAGCTGAAACTCCAGTACTTTGGCCACCTCATGTGAAGAGTTGACTCATTGGAAAAGACTCTGATGCTGGGAGGGATTGGGGGCAGGAGGAGAAGGGGACGACAGAGGGTGAGATGGCTGGATGGCATCACTGACTCGATGGACATGAGTCTGAGTGAACTCCAGGAGTTGGTGATGGACAGGGAGGCCTGGTGTGCTGCAATTCATGGGGTTGCAAAGAGTCAGACACAACTGAGTGACTGAACTGAACTCAACTGAGACTACATGTGGGCTTCCCAGGTGGTGTTAGTAGTAAAGAACCCACCTACCAGTGAAGATGTGGGTTCGATCCCTGGGTCAGGAATATCCTCTGGAGGAGGGCATGGCAACCCACTCCAGTATTCTTGCCTGGAGAATCCCACAGACAGAGAAGCTTGGTGGAGTACAGTTCATAAGGTCACAAAGAGTCGGACACAACTAAAACGACTTAGCACACATGCACAGACACATGCAGAGTATGTGTAAATTTAACTTTTTAAGAAGGTGTCAAACTTTTCCTGAGTGGTTGTATCAGTTTACACACCCACCAGGAGGTTCTGAGAGTCCTACTGTTTCCACATCTTTGACAACACTTATATTTTCAGTATTTTTTTTAGTATGAGTGATTCTGGCAAGTGCAAAGGGGTATTTCATGGTTTTCCATTTAAATATCCATGACCAGTAAAATGAGCAGTTTTTCACATGCTTCAGTTCAGTTCAGTTCAGTCACTCAGTCGTGTCCAGCGCTTTGTAACCCCATGAATTGCAGCACACCAGGCCTCCCTGTCCATCACCAGCTCCTGGAGTTCACTCAAACTCACGTCCATCAAGTTAGTGATGCCATCCAGCCATCTCATTCTCTGTCGTCCCCTTCTCCTCCTGCCCCCAATCCCTCCCTGCATCAGAGTCTTTTCCAATGAGTCAACTCTTGGCATCAGGTGGCCAAAGTACTGGAGTTTCAACTTTAGCATCAGTCCCTCCAATGAACACCCAGGACTGATCTCCTTTAGAATGGACTGGTTGGATCTCCTTGCAGTCCAAGGGACTCTCAAGAGTATTCTCTAACACCACAGTTCAAAAGCATCAATTCTTCAGCGCTCAGCTTTCTTCACAGTCCAATTCTCACATCCATACACGACCACTGGAAAAACCATAGCCTTGACTAGATGGACCTTTGTTGGCAAAGTAATGTCTCTGCTTTTGAATATGCTGTCTAGGTTGGTCATAACTTTCCTGCCAAGGAGTAAGCATCTTTTAATTTCATGGCTGCAGTCACCATCTGCAGTGATTTTGGAGCCCCAAAATATAAAATCTGACACTGTTTCCACTGTTTCCCATCTATTTCCTATGAAGTGATGGGACTGGATGCCATGATCTTTGTTTTCTGAAGGTTGAGCTTTAAGCTGACTTTTTCATTCTCCTCTTTCACTTTTATCAAGAGACTCTTTAGTTCTTCACTTTCTGCCATAAGGGTGGTGTCATCTGCATATCTGAGGTTATTGATATTTCTCCCAGCAATCTTGATTCCAGCTTGTGCTTCTTCCAGCCCAGCGTTTCTCATGATGTACTCTGCATAGAAGTTAAATAAGCAGGGTGACAATATACAGCCTTGATGTACTCCTTTTCCTATTTGGAACCAGCCTGTTTCATATGTTTAGCAGACATTAAATATCCTCATTTGCAAAGTTCTTTTTCAGGTCTTTTGCCTTTTAAAAAAATTTATTTGTTTGTTTGTTTTGGCTGTATTGGGTCCTACTGCAGTACGCAGACTGCGAGCAGGCTTCTCCCCAGGTGGGGTGTGGGCTCCAGCGCATGTGGGCTCAGCAGTTGCAGTGCCTGGGCTTAGTTTCCTATGGCATGTGAGACAGTAGTTTCCTGACAGAGCTCGAACCTGTGTCCCCTGCATTGGAAGGCAGATTCCCAACCACTAGGCCACCAGAAAAGTCCCCGCCCACTTTTAAAATTAGATTGTCTTTTTCTTATTGGTACAAAAAGGCCTTCTCATATTCTGCAAATGATCCCTTTGTTACATGTACTGCAAACATCTCTCAGCGACTTGACTTTCCAACTCTTACTGGTGTTTTGATGAATAGAAGATCTTAATGTTGATGTAGTCCAACTTGTACATCTTTTTTTTCTGAGCAGTGTTTTTGTGCTTTGTTAATCTTTGTGCTCCCAAGGTCATGGGGACACTCCCATGTGGAATTTTCCAGAATATTATTGCTCTACTTTTCACAGTTCTACAAACTGCCTGAAGTTTGTTTACTTTATGTATTAGAGGTTAAGGTTTGTTTTTTCCAAATGAATATATAATTGGCCCCACACCATTTATTCAAAATATCATCTTTTCTCTGTTGTTCTAGAATTCCACCTTTGTCATAAATCATGTGTTCATATACATGTAGGTCTATTTCTGAACTCTATTCCACCTGTTTTTTTAATGGGGAGAAGGAATGGTTATCTTTGAATTAATGCACTGCTTTCTAAATTACTACAACTTTAAAATAAGACTTGATATTTATTATAAGTCCTCCAGCTTACTTCTTCTTCAAAATTGTGTTGATTATTCATGGCCCTTTGCAATTCCATACAAATTTTATAGTCAACTTGTCACTTTCCACCAAAACAGCTGCTAGGATGTTGAATGGGACTACATTGAATTTATAGGTCAATTTGCAAAGAACTGATATCTTTATTAAGTTATTTAGTCCATAAACATAATCCAGCCCTCCATTTATTAAGGTTTTAATTGTCTCTCAACAATGTTTTATAGTTTTCATTGTGGAGGTCTTATGCACATCTTTTCATTAGAGTACTAGATATTGGAAACATTTTGATGTCATTATAAATGATAATTTAAAAATTATTTTCTAATTTTTTGTTCCTGAAATGGAAAAATCTGTTTTATTCTTACATCCTGACCTTTAGTCAGTGATCTTACTAAATTCACTTATTAATGTCAATTGTTTATCTGTAGATTCTTTTGTGTTTTCTATATGCAGGATTACATCATCTATAAATAACGGTACTTCCAATTCAGTTACCCTTTCAAAAAATTGCATCACCTATTGCACTGCCTAGAACTTCCAACACAATGTTGAATAGAGGTTGTAATAGCAAGCACACTTGTCCCACTTCCAATTCCTGAAGGAAAACAGTCAATATTTCACCATTAAGTGTGATGCTTGCTATACATTTTTGTACATATTTTTGTTCAGTTAAAAATATTCTGTAATGAGTGAGAGACTTTGGCATTGCATTACAAGTTAATCACTAAAGGAATGTAGCCTATAAGCATAAATTATTAATTATACATTTGCTATGCTTATAGGCTACAATTAGACTGCAGCCAGCCAGGCTCCTCTGTCCATGGAATTCTCCAGGCAAGAATACTGGGGTGGGTAGCCATTCCCTTCTCTAGGGGATCTTCCCAACCCAGGGATCGAACCTGGGTTTCCTGCATTGTAGGTGGATCCTTTACCATTTGAGCCACCAGGGAAGCCCAAATTATACATAACGGATCATTTCTGGGAACCCTACCTTCCAGGTAATGAGCTTAAGCTAAGGTTCTTTTGTTTAGCTCACAGGAAATATCCTGACCAGGACCACCCTGTGAATGACTGCAGGAAGGAAGAAATTAACACAAATCCTCTGGAGGCTGATAGGAACCAGGATATGTCTGATTTTACTCTCTCCCCTTTTAGTACTAAAGAAGCCTGAATTCTAACTCAGGAATGGTGGTTCTTTGGAACATGAGTCTACCGTCTTCTCAGTCTTCCAGTTTTCCAAATAAGGTCACTATTCTTTGCCCCAAGAACTTGTCTCTAGATTTATTGGCCTGTTGTGCAGTAAGAAGTACAAGCTTGGACTCAGTAACATTTCCATTCTTAGTTTTCTAAGAAGTTGCTATTATTATTATAAACAGCTGTTGAAATTATATGAAATAAAAGATTGTTTTGCCTATTAAGATAACTTTACAATTTTCTCCCTTATTTTGTTAATGACATGAGTTACATTGATTGACTTTTGAATGCAAAAATCAGTATCACATTAATAGAATAAAGCACAGTCATGATATATTATCCTTTTTCTATATCAGTGAATTTAATTTGCTAATAAATTGTTTAGGGATTTTGCATTTCTGTTCATGAAAGAGATTGCTTTGTAATTTTCATCTTTTGTAAAGAACTGTCAGGTTTTGGTGTCTTAAAATGAGTTGGAAAGCTTTTCTTCTTATTATTCTCTAGAAGAGTTTATCTAAGAGCAGTATTAATTTTATTCTTTTACAGTAATTTTAACTCTGATGAAGTCATATTGACCTGAAGTTTATCACATGGGAATATCTAAACCTATAGGACTGTTCAGACAATTTGTTTATTCTCTGTCATTTTTGCTAAGTTATTTCTAAAAATGTATCAGTTTCAACAAAGTTGCCCAACTTATTGGAATACAGTAGTTCATCATATCATTTGAATGTCTGTAATATTTGTAGTTTTGTCCTCTTTTTCATTCCTAAAATTATTACATTTTGCCTTCTCTCTTTGTGATTGCTCTTGGCAAAAGTTTAGCAATTTTATCAGTCTTTCTACAGAACCAACTTTTCACTTTTCTTTTTGTATGGAAACACAAAAGACCCCAAACACCTAAGATAATCTTGAGAAAGAAAAACAAAACTGGAGGATTCATATGCCCTGATTTAAAACTATACTACAAAGCTATATTAACTAAAGCAGTATGGTACTGGCATGAAAATATTACATAGATAAATGAAACTGAATTGAGAGCCCAGAAATAAAATCATGCTTATATGGTCAGCTAATATATTTTTAAAAATAGGCAATAATATACAATGGTGAAAAGATAGCCTCTTCTGTAAATGGTATTGGGAAAACTCAATAGCTATATGCAAAAGGAGATGCAAAGAACTGACTCATTGGAAAAGACACTTATGCTGGGAAAGACTGAAGGCAGGAGGAGACGGGGATGACAGAATGAGATGGTTGGATGGCATCACTGATTTGATGGACTTGAGTTTGAGCAAGCTCCAGGAGTTGGTGATGGACAGGGAAGCCTGTTGTGATACAGTCCATAGGGTCACAAAAAGTCAGACACAACTGAGCGACAGAACTGAACTGACATGCAAAAGAATCAAAACTGGACTATCTTGTCACCATATACCAAAAAAAAAAAAAAATCAAATGGATTAAAGACTTAAAAGTAAAAACGCCTGAAAGAAAGCATAGGCAATATACTCTTTGACACTGGTTTTAGCAATTTTTTAAATATGTTTCCTCAGGCAAGGGAAATGAGCAAAAATTAGTAAATAGAACTACATAAAACTAAAAAGCTTTTTCAAATCTAAGGTAAGTATTGATACAATGAAAAGGTAGCCTACCAAATAGAAGATATTTGCAAATTACGTATCTAAAAAGGGATTAATATCCAAAATATACCAAGAATTCATACACAAAAAACCAAACAACCTGATTAAAAGTGAGCAGATGACCTAAGTAGACATTTTCCCAAAGAAAGCATATAGATGGCCAACAGATCCATGACACTAATCATCAGGGAATGTAATCAAAACTGCAATGAGATACCACCTCACACCTGACAGAATTGTTCTCATTAAAAAGACAACAAATAATAAGTGTTGGCAAGGATGTGGAGGAAAGGGAACCCTTGTGCACTGTTGGTAGGAATGTCAATCAGTGCAGCCACTATAGAGAAACTTGTGGAGTTTCTTCAAAAAATTAGAAATAGAACTACCATATCCAGCAATTCCACTTCTGGTATTTACCCAAAGAAAACGAAAGACACTGATTTGAAAAGATAGATTCATTCCAGTGTTCATTGAAACATTATTTACAATAGCAAAGATATGGAAGCAATCTATGTGTCCATTGATAGGTGAATGGATAAAGAAGATGTGATATGTAGACACAGTAAAATATTTCTCAGCCACAAAAGTGAAATCTTGCTATTTGTGGCAACATGGATGGACCTAGAGGGCATTATTCTATGTAATATAAGTCTGACAGAGAAAGACATATACTACAGGACCTCACTTATATGTGGAATCTAACAAAACAAACAAACAAAACAAAATGAAACAGACTCAAAGATACAGAGAGCAATTGGATGGTTACTAGAAGGAAGTGAGTGGCAAGATGGACAAAATAAGTATAGGATATTAACAAGTACAAACCTCCAGCTGTATATATAAGTAAGTCACAGAGATGTAATATACAGCATAAAGAATATGTAATTTTGGTAATAATTTTGTGTGGGGAAAGATGGTTACTAAACTTATCCTGGTGATCATTTCTTAATGTATGCAAATATGAAATCATTCTATTTTATACCTAAAACTAATATGATATTGTATGTCAAGTATATTTCAACTTAAAAAAATTTAAGTCAAAATTTAGAAGCTAGAAAATTACAATATAGAAAAAGATTCCATTTATATTAGCAAGAACTATAATAACAAGAAAGATAAATTTCTTAGAAATAAATTCAATAATAAGCACATAATTTTTAAAATTCATCAGGAAAATTCCAGAGGACACAGAATATATATAAACAAATTGGAAAGCATATCATATTTTTAGACAAGATGGCTTAATGTCATTTTCATTTCTTTTATCAAGAGTATGCTGATATTCCTAATATAATTTTTTAAACTCAGCATAATCTCATTAAATCTGTAAATAGGTTTTTTTTTTTTTTTTAATAGACAAAGGTATTCTACAGTTCATACTGGGAAATAAGTAAACAAGGTTTGCAAGGGAAGCTTTGATTAAAAAATCAAAGAGGAGGGATTACCAAATACAAAAATATTCTCCAAAGCTCAGTAATTAAAGCAACAAAATACTGGCTGATAAACAGGTAAACTGACAGAAGAGAAAGTAACATCCAGAAAAAGAACAAACAGCAAGTCAGTGGGGAAAATGAACTCTCAAATAACAGTAGAGCAATTAGGTAGCTATACGTGAGTGAAAGTCGCTAAGTTGTGTCTGACTCTTTGCGACCCCATGGTCAGTAGCCCACCAGGCTAGAATATTGGAGTGGATTGCCATTTCCTTCTCCAGGGGATTTTCCCAACCCAGGGATCGAACCTAAGTCTCTCACACTCCTTACTGTCTGAGCCACCAGGGAAGCCCAGGTAGCTATAGGGGCAATGTTAATGTACTCATATCTCTCTGTGTGTTCTAAGATATGTTCTAAATGGATCAAATTTTTTAATATAAAAAATAAATCAGGACTTCCCTGGTGGCGCAGTGGATAGGAATCTGCCTGCCAATGCAGGGGACACAGATTCAATCCCTGGTCCGGGAAGATCCCACACGCCACGGAGCAGCTAAGCCTGCGCCACAACTACTGAGCCTGAACTCTAGAGCCCACGAGCTGCAACTACGGAAGCCCCCATGCCGAGAGCCCGTGCTCCCAAACGAGAGAAGCCAGCACCACGAGAAGCCTGTGCACGAGGCCACACTCGCTGCAACCAGAGAAAGCCCGCTCACAGCAACGAAGACCTGGTGAGCCAAAGACAAATAAATAAATAATCAATCAGTCAGTCAGTCAATGACTGACTGTCAAGGTAGTAAGTGAATAGATGGGACAATTTTTCATAATCTTAAGAGTGTGGAGTGCTTTTTAACTATGATCCCAAATCCAGAAACCATGAAAAAAATATCAATACATTCAACTACATAAAATCAAAATTTTAAATTTTGGCCTAACAAAAGTAAACTCTATCATTAAAAGAAAAAAACAAAGACAAACTGGGAAACATAATTACAACTCATCACAGACATAGAAAAATCTTCCTAGTATATAAAAAGCTCTAGCGATTAATAAGAAGAAAGGCCAATAACCCATTAGAAACGTGGACAAATACTATAAACAGACAATTCAAAGAACATGAAAATTATTCCAAAATTTATTTTTAAATGCTCAGTTTTACTCATAGTAAGGAACATGCAAATTAAAACTTCCCTAGGATATCATTTTCACCATAAATTTGGCCAAATTCCAAAATTTGATAGCATGTTCCATTGCCAAGGCTGTGGGAAACAGGCACTGTCATAAGTTGCTGGTGGGAGTATAAATTTTCACAACCCAGATGGAGGGCAATTTAGCAATAGCTATCAAATTCCAAATGTATGTGCTCTTGGTTCCAGCAATCCCACTCTGGGGAGTTTACCCTACATATATATTTGCATATCTACAATTGCATACATACACCTTATTAATTGCAGCACTACAGTCAACAGGGAGAGACTGGAGAGAATCTGGATATTTGTCAGGGGAGAACTAGTTAAATAAACTCAATGAAGTGTTCTGTAACTATTAAAAAAATAAGACACCTCTTTATATATTGATATGAAAAACTCACTAAAACATATTAAGTGAAAAAAGCAAGGTACGGAATGGTGTGTTGTTGTTTAGTCACTAAGTCACATCCAATTCTTTTGCAACCCCATGGACTGTAGCCCTCCAAGCTCCTCTGTCCATGGGATTTTCCATGCAAGAATACTGGAGTTGGTTGCCATTTCCTTCTCCAAGGGATCTTTCCTACCCAGGGATTGAAATCATGTCTCCTGCATTGGCAGGCACTGGTAGGCAGATTCTTGACCCCTGAGCCACCAGGGAATGACGTGTATAGTATTTGTTGTTGTTCAGTTGTTCAATCATGTCCACCTCTTTGCAACCTCAGGGACTGCAGCATGCCAGGCTTCCCTGTCCTTCACCATCCCTCAGAGCTTGCTCAAACTCATGTCCATTGAGTCAGTGATGCCATCCAACCATCTCATCCTCTGTCGTCCCCTTCTCCTCCCGCCTTCAATCTTTCCCAGTATCAGGATCTTTTCCAGTGAGTCAGTTCTTTGCATCAGGTGGCCAAAGCATAAGAGCTTCAGCTTCAGCATCAGTCCTTCCAAAGAATATTCAGGATTGATTTCCTTCAGGATGGACTGGTTGGATCTCCTTGCAGTCCAAGGGACTCTCAAGAGTCCTCTCCAACACCACAGTTTAAAAGCATCAATTCTTTAGCACTCAGCCTTCTTTATGGTCCAACTCTCACATCCATACATGACTACTGGAAAAACCATAGCTTTGACTATATGGACCTTTGTTGGCAAAGTAATGTCTCTGCTTTTTAGTATGCCACCTAGATTGGTGATAGCTCTGCTAACATCTATATTACAAAGGAGGAAAATGATGTATTTGCTTTATGCATGTGTTTATTTTCATAATCTCTGGAAAAGTAAATAAAACAGTGGTAATCTGGCCATTGGGACCTAAGAACTGAAAACACAAATGAGCAATGTGGGAGGGAGATTTTTTTATTTTTTAAAGTATGTCGTTTCATACTTTTTGATGTTTTTACCATATGAGTGTATTAATATTAAATTTTTGTAATAATTAAAAGCAAAGAACCATCCTAACTGTACTGTCACATACATTTAATTCCACACATGGCTTAAATGCACTAATTCTAATAAGTATTAGCTGTAATTCTAGCAAGGCCTTCTGTGCCATTACTACTAATAGGTGCATCAGTTACGATGTTTTGGGCTGTAAGAGTTGAAAAGACTTAAGAAATAAAAACAATTTATTAATTCCATATAATAAAATATCCAAAGACAGATGGTTCCACGGCTGGAATTGCCTCTGCAGTTTCAGACCTGTTCAAAAGCAACCAAATGGACAATGCCCATGACTTCCAATGCATGGTCCAGAAGCCCCCAGTAGACTTCCTCACAGAGCCACCTGGCCAGTAATATGTAATATGCCTACACCCAAACTTCAGAAGAGGCTGGGACATAATAGCAATAATAACAATAATCACTAACATTGATTGAATACTTCTTACATGCCAGCTACTGTCATAGTCACTTTCTGTGCATTAACTCATTTACTCTTCAAAGCGATCTATTAAAGATGTGGTACTATTGTGCCTACTTTACAGATGAGGAAACCGAGGCATAGAGACGTTAAATAAGGTCGCAGTGAGTAAGTGCTGGAATTGAGATTCACACTTTAGTCATCTGGCTCTAAAATCATTGATTCCAGCTGCCATGTGTACCACTTGAGAAGGAATCTTCAGTGTCTTCAATAGCAGGACGTTGATTATACCAGCAAGAGGGGATAAGAATGGCTACTGGATACAGAACCAGCAGAGTTTTTCCCTAGGAACAAATTGCCCAAAGAGTAACCTTTGACTGGCACGTACCAAGCCTTCAGTGACAGACACTCGCCATTTTGTTAACTCTTTGCGTGTTCTCTAGAACTGTGTATTCAGTTAATAGGCAGGAGAAACCCCTGGGATCTTTCAGGAGGGAGTAGTAGAAATCTACAGAAATCTCCAAGTGAGTAGTCATCATGCCTACCAGGGCACAAGGGATGAGCTCTGGGGGACAGACCCGCTTCCTCTCACAGGCAGAATGGCAACAGGAGGCTGGGGACTCCTATAGAAGTCTCCGGGGTGCTTTCACGGGTGGCCACATACCCATAGCTCACCTGCAGCCCAAGTTTCCCTGCTTTTGGTACCCAGGCAGACATGGTGCTGGACTGCCAGCCCAGCGTCTCGCTTGTACCAGCAGAGAGGTACTCTGGGGATCAAATGGAGTCTCTGGTTTGTGAGAAGGCCGGCCATGCCGGGCTTCACAGACAAATCCCCATACCACTCTGCTCTGCTCTTGCTAAGATCACCACGGGGCATTTGCCCACTGCAGTTTTCCCCTTCCCTGCCTCACTTGCCACTCAAGAGCCCCCACTGCTAAATACATCTAAAACATTGAAGGCAAACAGCTCTTTTTCCAAATAGAAGCTTCCATCTTCTAGGACTTTACCGCAACTAACTCTGCCCTTGTATGCTAAAAATATCCAAATTCTTCCTGTCATTAATCCAGTAGTTTTTTCATATATTTGTCTTTTCATAGAGTCAGATATGCAGTGAGTCAGTTTCCTCACCTCCCAGGCACATCGCCCAGGGAAGGGGGTGGATATATTCTTAGCCTGAGAGCACTTTGCTTTATGTAAACCCCCAGGAGCTGGATGTCTCTAGACTCAGATAAAAAGGAGCCCAGGGTGAGCAAGAGACCTGAGAATAAAGCTCCTGAACAATGAAGCCGTCTGTACTGAACCACTTGCCACCGGCTGATCTGAAATAGAGCTGTTGGCCTGGGGGAACGCCACCTTCCGCGAGCAGTAAGCAGAGAAATTCTGCTCCACGTTTCCTCCACCAGAGGTGTCAGAACAGTTCATACAGCAGGCCTCCTGTCTTCTCATTGTCCTGAGAGCTGGTGGCTATGCCAAGGAGGGACATGGGTCTGGCCCGAGGGTACCCAGGACCCCCCAGCAGAAATGGTTAGAATAAGAATTATTCTCAGCAGAGTTGTAAGAATAAGATGGGGCATGTTTTGCTGGCTATCATGACCAAGCATCCCCAGGCTGCAGAGAGGCCACAGTCATGCTCACATATGCCCCAGCCATCATGCTATTGATTTGAGCTTTCTAGAGCCAAGAAAGCCACAGTCACTTATCTTTTCAAGGCTATGCAGTCTGTCTGAACCATCTGTCTTTGAAGGTAAAGTTCAAAAAGGCCAGAGATCTAAAAATCCATGTTTAAATCTGAAAAGCCCCAGTCAGGCTTTACAAAGACTGCTTTCAGAACTCTTTGCTTCTGGTGTAACCATGACCTTGGCCAAGACATACCACTTCTCTGGGCCTCCATGGCCCCATTTTGATGGGGTAGGCAGGTTCTTATCTCCAACAGTCTCTCCAGCTCAGCGGTTCTGAGCTGCGCCAGTGGACTTTACTTCCCTTTAAAGGATGGAAGTGTCCTGTATCTGGCCTCAGGTCCCCTCATGCTCTTCATTCAGTCCTTCCCAGCATCCAGCGGACATGGTGGGCAGACCCCCTTGCAAAGTTCGCAATGTTTTCTCACCCTTGGGCAGCAGAGACAGTCAATGAATTATTTATAGAATGCAGTAATTCAAGCAATGCTCCCCACCCCCATGTTCACACCCCCATTCCTGGAACCTGTGAATATATTATATTTTAAAAAATTACAAAAAGGACTTTGAAAGTAGAATGAAGGTCATTAATCAATGACCTTAAAATATGGAGATTATCCTGGATTATCCAGGTAAATGCAATCTAATCATTTAAGCCTTAACTGAAAATCAGAATTTTCTCTGGCTGGAAATCAATGTGATGCACCAGAAAGGAAAAAAAAATCACAGAGATTTCAAGCATAAGAGGTGGGCCACATGGAAAGCATGAGATGGAAAATGGGCAGGCAGATTTAAGAGCCAAAGGCCAGCCCAGTCCCACCCCCAACCCAATTCCGGCAGCCACCAAGGAAATCTCAGTCCAACAACCCAAGGAACCAAATTCAGCCAACCACCTGAATGAACATAGCAACAGATTCATTCCCAGAGCTTCCAGAAAGGAATGCAGCCCTGCCAACACCTGTGAGAATCTAAACAGAGGATCCTCAAAGCGATCCTATTTTGAGAATTATGACTATAGAACTGTGGGAAAACAAGGAGTGTTAAGGCACGACATTTGTGGTAATTTGTTACAGCTGCAATAGCAAATGACGACAAAGAATGTTCCGAGTGAAAAAGCTGGCTTAAAACTCAACATTCAGAAAACTAAGATCATGGCATCTTGTCCCATCACTTCATGGCAAATAGATGGGGAAACAGTGGAAACAGTGGCTGACTTTACTTTGGGAGGCTCCAAAATCACTGCAGATGGTGACTGCAGCTATGAAATTAAAGGACGCTTGCTCCTTGGAAGAAAAGCTATGACAAACCTAGACAGCATACTAAAAAGCAGAGATATTACTTTGACAACAGAATTCTGTCTAGTCAAAGCTATTGTTTTTCCAGTAGTCACGTATGGATGTGAGAGTTGGACCATAAAGAAAGCTGAGAGCCGAAGAACTGATGTTTTTGAACTGTGGTGTTAGAGGAGACTCTTGAGAGTCCCTTGGACTGCAAGGAGATCCAACCAGTCCATCCTAAAGGAAATCAATCCTAAATATTCATTGGAAGGACTGACGTTGAAGCTGAAACTCCGATACTTTGGCCACCTCATGCAAAGAACTGACTCACTGGAAAAGATCCTGATACTGGGAAAGATTGAAGGCGGGAGGAGAAGGGGACAACAGAGGATGAGATGGCTGGATGGCATCACCGGCTCGACGGACATGAGTTCGAGTAAACTCCAGGAGTTGGTGATGCACAGTCGGACACGACTGAGCAACTGAACTGAACTGAACTGACTGACCACTGCAATATCTTAACACAGGAAGCTTGTCTACCCAAGACACCTCCTTCTGCATCTGGAGGCAGGATGGCTAAGCCTGGACCAGGCCACTGGGCTCTGTCTTCCTTCCAGGAATGGACATATCTCAAAAGCTTGAAAGAAGGGAAGAGGAAGTGACAGAAGAAGGGAAGGAGGACGAGAAGGAAAGAACCCGCGCTGATGTTATTACTATAATCCCCATAGGCATCAAAGTCCCAACAACATTCTCTCCATAATTAAGAAACATGAAGTCTGCTGCAATGACCATATGGAGGAAGCGGGGCCCGAGTGCCCTGGAGATGCTTTGGAATCCAGCAACTTAAATATCTGCAGAGAACATCTTGAGAGCAGCCCTTTGGCTGTGAAAATGCAAATGACCCAGGCTGGCTGCCAAGTGTCACCTGGGAGGCCCAGCTGACACAGGAGTCAGGGCTGAGCTCCCTTCTCCACGCGCCCTCCCGCAGCTCCAGAGGGGACACTCAGAGCAAGTCCTCCTGAGCCAGCCAGGGAGGCTCGGCCAGGGGCCAGGGCAGCAGGGGTCCCCCACGATTGATGGCTCTGGGAATGCCCCCCTCACCTCTGGAAAGGAGAGTGAGGAAGTGAGCTCTCTGTCTCTCACACTCTCCTTCCTTCTTGCCTCCCTTTCAAGTTTCAAAGTAGCAACTGAATATTAACCCTGCCCTCTCCAGCTCTCCTTCCTCCTGTATCTTCTCAAATTTACGTAGTGATTTTGTACTATTCATTTCTATTCCTCATAAACAGGAAAAGGATAATAGGACAAAATTTAAGAGGTCTTTTGAAGACTTTCTTTCCCTAACTCTGAAAAGTCACCCCATGCCTACACAGAGGGCTTCCCAAGTGGCGCTAGTGGTAAAGAACCCGCTGCCAATGCAGGAGATGTAAGAGACCTGGGTTTGATCCCTGAGTTGGGAAGATACCCTGGAGGAGAGCATGGCAACCCACTCCAGTATTCTTGCCTGGAGAATCGCCATGGACAGAGGAGCCTGGTGGGCTTCAGCCCATGGGGTCGCAGAGTTGGACACTACTGAAGTGACTTAGCACACACACACACCTACACCGACCATGCACCCCCATACGCATTCTCCCTGTACCTCTGACCTCCTCCTAGCAAACTCCTGATACCCGAGCAGGAGGGGAGCAGACAGCTGGGGAGCAGAGGAAGGGTACCCACAGATAATCTACAAGGGGCTTCCCTGGTAGTTCAGTTGGTAAAGAATCCGCCTACAATGCAGGAATCCCTGGCTCAATTCCTGGGTCAGTAAGATGCTCTGGAGAAGGGATAGGCTACCCACTCCAGTATTTTTGGGCTTCGCTTGTGGCTCAGCTGGTAAAGAATCCACCTGCAGTGTGGGAGACCTGCGTTCGATCCCTGGGTTGAGAAGATCCCTTGGAGAAGGGAAAGGCTACCCACTCCAGTATTCTGGCCTGGAGAATTCCATGGACTGTGTAGTCCATGGGGTCACAAAGAGTTGGACGTGACTGAGCGACTTTCACTTTTTTACAATCTACAAGCGGGGAGGGGGCAGGAACCTTTTTGAGATTATCAATAGCATTTAGTCCCTGAGCGAATCTGAGAGTTCTTCCTTTTGAGTGAAATAACTGTAATGACTAAATTAATTCCTCAGACAGCCTCAGCACCCAGTGGGGGATGTGTGCTCCATTTTAAAGGTCACAAAGACTGGAGGTAAAAATCTATGACCTAAGTTAAACGTTTCCTGAACTTCCAGTGAATGATTTGTTTACCAACTTCACAAAGAGGAAAAGAGAAATGCGGTAAGAAGTGGGGAGCAGGAGGGACTTCCCTCATCATCTAGTGGTCAAGAATTCACCTCCCAATTCAGGAGACACAAGTTCAATCCCTGGTCTGAGAAGTAAGATCCCACATGCCCCTGGGCAACTAAACCTTCAAGTTGCAACTAGAAAGTGCTGTATGCCGCAACTACCAAGCCATCTAAGAGTGCTGCGTCTAAGAAGGAAGAGCTGGGGAGCAGAAGTCTCCTTTCCCTGGATGCTGCCCTGTTCGGATGAACACCCCTTCATCCGCTTGTCCTTCCAGCCACTCCCATCACCCTAAATACACATGTGTACATACATACACGCATACGTATCAGCCCTCTGCTTTAATCCTCCACGTCCAAACCCCATTTCAGTGCCAATTCCAGCCTCCTCTGAAATGACCCCTAAAACGCAACTGAGTCGGAAGGGTTCCTCTTCTCATATGAGTCAGCTTGGAAAAGGAGAAAGTTGCCAACCTCAAAGACACAAATGCCAGGCTCGAAGCAGAGCCACAAGCAAGAGAAGACATCGGAGACCAAAATGGATCCTGCCAGCCAGTTGCATCTCTGAGAAGGAAATCCTTCAGCTCCAGTGTAGGTTTTAAGAGCCGCTGAGCCCTCCTGGACCCCACCAAGCTGCTGCCAGCCCACCCCACTGAACCCAGGGGCCCAATCTTCTAATGTGATTTTACTCAGGAGACTGGAGGGAAAAATCTGTCCCGGCATTGGGAAAAGAATGTCCCCTGATTTGATCGTTGTTCTTTCTCCATTGCCATCTGTTGATGGCTATTATTCCATGAAACACAAGCTGTGACAGTACTCACTTCTCTTTCTTGCCTGCTTCCAATCTTCACAGTACATACAAATCATTCTACAAACAGAGATTTTCAACATTTGAGTCCCTGCTCTCTGAAAAACAGCACAACACAGAGCCATTAGCAAGTACTAAGCACTGTTGAAAGCACTTTACATAAATTAATTCATTTAACCCTCACAACAGGCCTATGAGATAAATTCTATGATTATCCTCATCTTACAGTCGAGAAGACTGAGGCAAGGGAAGTGAAGGGGGTAGCCTGCAGTCTTATGAGTTAGTAAACAGCAATTCCAGGATTCAAATTCAGACAACATAGCTCCAGAGTCCACAGCCTTACATCTTAACCACTGTGTTTTCAAAATTTCCAAGCACTGTATCTTAGGACCTGCCCAGCCCCTGGAGAGAAGATAGTGAGGAAACAACGAAGATCAATAGTACATTGTCTATAAGAGAAAAGAAATGCGTCCTTGGCAAACACATTCCCACACTGTGTGTGTATGTGTGTCTGTGTGTGTGTGTGTGTCTGTGTGTGTGTGACTCTCTCTCTCTCTCATTCTCTCACACACACACTCTTACACATACAGGCTTGTTATACCTGGATCCAGTACCACCATGCAATGGGATTTAACCTGACTCAGGGTTATCTTTTCATCTTGCTCCTTGGAAGGAAAGCTATAACCTAGACAGCATATTAAAAAGAAGAGACATTATTTTGCTAACAAAGGTCCATGTAGTCAAAGCCTTGGTTTTTCCAGTAGTTGTATACAGATGTGAGAGTTGGACCATAAAGAAGGCTGAATGCTGAAGAACTGATGCTTTCAAACTGTGGTGCTGGAGAAGACTCTTGAGAATCTCTTGGACAGAAAGGAGATCAAACCAGTCCATCCTAAAGGAAATCAATCCTGAATATTCACTGGAAAGACTGATGCTGAAGCTGAAGCTCCAATACTTTGGCCATCTGATGTGAAGAGCTGACTCATTGGAAAAGACCTTGATGCTGGGAAAGACTGAGGGCAGGAGGAGAAGGGGACGACAGAGGATGAGATGGTTGGATGGCATCATTGACTCAATGGAGATGAGTCTGAGCAAAGTCTGGGAGATAGGGAAGTTTGGTGTGCTACAGTCCCCGGGGTCACAAAGAGTCAAACATGACTTAACGACTGAACAATAGTAACAACAGGATTATCTAGGCTGCTTGGACACAAACACAGACTCTTTTCTTTACCTTGTTACCTCACGTACTTGGGTGCTGTGAGAGTTAATTCTACATGTCAACTTGGTTGTGCCACGATGTCCAGATATTTGGCCAAACATTATTACTGTTAACATCTATGGCAAACAGAGGCACAGACAGCCCCGAAAGGCCACACTTTTCTTTAAACCAGAACTTGCTCCACATAACCAGCAAGGAACTCGATCATATTCTTTCTTACTCAGGTTGCTTCATTGTTTATCTGATTACTTCCCTCAAAAATGATGGCAAATAAGAGTGGGAAAAAAGAGAAGCCAATCAACTCATGTTCCTTTTCCTTTCAGACCTTCTTTACTCACCAGGTGGCTCAGAGGTTAAAGCATCTGCCCACAATGCAGGAGACCTGGGTTCGATCCCTGGGTAGGGAAGATCCCCTGGAGAAGGAAATGGCAACCCACTCCAGTATTCTTGCCTGGAGAATCCTATGGACAGAGGAGCCTGGTGGGCTACAGTTCACGGGGTCACAAAGAGTCAGACACAACTGAGCGACTTCACTTAACTTTCACTTTCATGCCAAAGGCAGAGAGTGTTGGCAGAATGTACCCATATCAAGAAGTGAAATGAACACAGATGAGTTAGCTTTGTGTAGCATTTCCACTGTTCTCGTTAAGAATACAATACATAAATACATATGCGTATACCAGCTATGAAATACAATGTGTGTGGCTTCAGTTACTCTGCACGTGAGTTAAATTCTCTTATATTTGCATTTAAAACTAGGATTGCACCATATAAAGATGAACTGTGAAATTCACACTAACAATTTAAATTTTTAATCTTTCTTCACTTAGAATGACATTAAAGAGCAAATGAAAGAAAACACTTGACGAGACAAGAGAGAGACTGTGGAAGAAAGGAAAAGGTTTTACATTTTATTGTTTGCCTTTAACAACACTTTTTTCCTGTTTTTGGAACAAAAGATCCCATGTTTTTATTTTGTACTAGAACCTTCAAATTGTGTAGCTGGACTTGAGAAATGAAGTCTATTCTGCTATGATGCAATAATTCCAATGATTCTAACTGTTTTAAAACTCACACATGATCAAAACATTTATTATAAAAATGGCTGCTCCGGGGGCTTCCCTGGCGGCTCAGTGGTAAACTGTCTGCCAGTGCAGGAGACACGGGTTCTATCCCTGATCTGGGAAGATCTCACATGTCGTGGAGCAACTGCACCGCAGCTACTGAGCCTGTGTTCTAGGGGAGCCCAGGAGCCACAAGGACAAAGCCCGAGCACCCTGGAACCTGTTCTCCTCAACAAGAGAAACCACCACGTTAAGAAGCCTGCGCACTGCAACCAGAGAGAAGACCCCGCTCTCTGCAACTAGAAACACCGCAGCAACAGAGACCCAGCACAGACAAAAACAAAACAAATAATTTTTTTTAAATGGCTGCTTCAGAGCCCCTTTCATTATGTAAGGACACAGCTAGAAGGTGCTGGCTATAACCAGGAAGGAGCTCTCACCAGAGGCTGACCATGCTGACACCTTGACCTTGGACTTCCCAACCTTCAGAGCTATGAGCAGTACATTTCTGCTGGTTGCTTGTTTTAAAAAAAAAAAAAAAATTAGTTCCTTCACTGGAAATGAGAGCTTATAGACTAGAGAATTTCAGACTCATCAAAGATATTTGCCTGTGGAATTTTTAGTAACAGAGGAACATTTTCTTGTATGACAATATTACCTAAACAACACCTTGCAAATCCAGCATAGGAATATGTCTACCTTTTGCTTGAGAGTAATGGTTTTTCTTTTTCTCTTGCCACCAACATTATCAGCAGTAAGAACTTCTTTCCTGTTCTCATCAGCTTTTTCATCCATTGTCATGTCAAAAACAAAGCAAGAAGTTCAAACAAAACAACCGTGCTCCTCAGCGGCTTATTTCCTTTCTCTGTGGGTGCTTCCTCCTCATTGCTATTCTTTCCTTTTCATGAGAATTCTCCCATCTCTCTGTCTCTATAATGCAAACCATGCTCCCGAAATAACACCCAACTTATATCCAATTCTTATCATGACACACTCGGGGAAAATGTCTATAATTACAATGCTCTGAAATCTCGACAGTCTGAAAAGTAAGAAAATATCGAAAGTTGAGGATCTAAAAATCAAGGTGCTGTCTAGAAAACAGCAATCCAAAATCTCACAGAAAACTAATCTCATGGGCAGAGGAGCCTGGCAGGCTATAGTCCGAAGGGGTTGCAAACAGTTGGACACAACTCAGTGACTAAGCACACACACATGTTACATCTGGAAGGTGGCTTATCAAACCATTCCTTTTCACATTACATATGAACCTGAAGCTGGGCATTAAACAGCTCCTAAAAGATCTTGAACTTGGTGGCGGAGTTACAAAACACACACAAGAATCTTGACTCCTGATTGAGAACCTCTCTACACCACTCTAATAAAACACTTTGTAGAAAGAATTCCTTGAGTTCATCTCACCACAAGGGAGCCCAAAGCACTGAGAGAAAAATCCTGGAGCCTCTTTCTAAAATTCTGGATTTTCTTTCTAAATTTAATTTTGGAGTTTCTTTCTAAATTTAATCTGAAATAGAACAGATCCTTCCACTGGAAGCAGTTAAAACTCAAAACTACCCTAAAAACACACTCACTGTGAGTCTTCGGTCAGCACTTTTTGACAATGTAAGATAACCTTCATTTTGAGTTTCTTAAAATGAGTAAAGCATACCAAGATCAGCAGGTACCTTTCTTCTGAGTCCTCCTGATGCCTCAGGTTCAGTGGACAAGACAGCCATGGACCCCAACACAGGCACAGATATTCAAATAAATTTCCATATTGAATGGAAAAATTGCCATTTTCTCTGAGCCAAGTCAATAATGATCATTTGCAGTTTGGCTAGCCATGTGTCGAACACTATCCAAGCTAAGATTACACAGATGAAAGAGAAGACCCCTGTCCCAGTGTTCATAACCAAGACAAAAGTAGGCACTCAAACAGCTAAGCTGATATAATGGCCTGAGAGCCACATCTTCTCCATAAGCTAGGTGCTGTAAGGCCACAGATGATGAAGCCTTGATTCTGTCTGAAGGCTCCGTGAAGATCTGAGAGATATTTGTAATTTATAGGTATGCAATGATGAAGGGGAAAAAAAGGTTTATAAGTTATCCTTTTTAATGCAGAGTCAGACACGACTGAAGTGACTTAGCAGCAGCACTCCTTATACTCCTTGGAGGTATGAAAACTAATAAACAGAAACCTTATTTAAAGTGGAATTGGGTGGATGAACCTAGAGTCTGTCACAGAGTGAAATAAGTCAGAAAAAGAAAAACAAATATCATATATTATTAATGCATATATGTGGAATCTAGAAAATGGTACAGATGGACCTATTTCCAGGGCAGGAATAGAGATCCAAACATAGATAACAGGCATGCAGACACGGGGGCAGAGTTGGGGAAGGGGAGGGTGAAAAGAACTGGTAAATTAGGATTGACATACACACACTACCAGGTGTGAAATAGATTCTAATGGAAACCTGCTATAAGGCAAAGGAATATCAGCCTGGTGCTCTGTGATGACCTAGATGCGTAGGATTGGAGGGGGTGGGAGGAGGGAGGCCCAGGAGGGAGGGGATAAATGTATACACAATGCTGATTCACTTCATTGTACAGCAGAAACTAACACAACACTAAAAAGCAATTATACTCCAATAAAACAAAATGAAACTGGGAGGCCAGAAGAGGCAGCTCTCATACCCTATCACTTGACATCAATTGCACACCCAATGGGAAGAGATGCACCTTGCATCTCCAACAGGATGAAGCTTACTGTGTTACTACCCAGCAGGAGGAAGGAAGAATTTCTCCTTAACCAGTAACAGCCCAACCAATTGAAGTCTGTCACAATTCAACCAATGAAAAGTCACTGCACTTCAAGCTTTTCGTTTCCTCCAATGGACTCTTTGTTTATAACAGCCCCTCCCAACTCCCCCATCTCCACTACAAAAGCATGTTCCCCTCCTTGGTTCTCCCATCTTGCCTGTGGTTTGCCAATGACTGCATTTCCTGAATTATAAGTCTTTGCTGTCCCCAAATAAATCCATTTTGCAGGTAAAATATCTTTTTATTGTCTTATGTCAACAGAAGAGTAATAACTTGTTTTTCAGTTAGTTTATTTACTTATCCTCCAGACAACTCAGTATCATCTCTCTCACAAAGCCTCTCTCATTGACCAAACCTTAGTCAGGGTCCCTGAGTCCTTCTCAACTAAGCTTCAATCTTGGTACCCATGCTTGCTGAGCCTGGATAGCCCCATCTTGGCAAGAATCCTGTTAGGTCAATTTAGCAGGCATCCCCTTATTCTCAATGTCTCTTATTAGTAATTCTCTGTCCACTGACTCTCCCTCCACTCTGCTTTTTGGCTGTAAGTTCCCAGCTGTCTTTGCTGTATTTGGAGTTGTGCCCAATCTCTCTCCACTGTTGCAATAGACTTGACACTTCTCAAAATGTTTTTGTTGTTGCTCAGTAGCCCAGTCATGTTTGACTCTTTATGACCCCATGGACCACAGCACGCCAGGCCTCCCCATCCCTCACTGTCTCCCAGAGTTTGTCCAAGTTCATGTTCATAGTCATGAAGAAAGTCTTCCTTACCATTTTCATGACTTCCCTGCTGGCTCAGATAGTAAAGAATCTGCCTGCAATGCAGGAGACCCAGGTTTGATCCCTTGGTCAGGAAGATCCCTGGAGGAGGGCATGGCAATCCACTTCACAGCATTCTAGCCTGGAGAATTCCGTAGGCTGAGGCTATCGTCCATGGGGTCACAAAGAGTTGGACATGACTGAGTAATGAACACTTTTGCTTTCACTTTGCCATTTTCACAAGTGTCAGAATAATTTTTTCTTTAACATTACTTTCAAAATCACCAATTCCTGGGTATTTGTTTAAAATCTTTTACCAAAATTTAGATCATTGTAGCATTAACACATATACAGTCCCACGTGTAAAATAGATAGCTAGTGGGAAGCAGCTGTAGAGCACAAGAAGCTCAGTTTGGTGCTCTGTGATGACTGGGGCATGGGGGGAGATTCGAGAGGGAGGGGATATATATATATATATATATATATATATATATACACGCATACAGCTGACTCACGTACAGCAGCAACTAACACAACACTGTTAAGCAATTATCCTCCAATTTTTAAAAGGGGAGAAAAAACGTTTAGAGAAGTGGTTTTTCAATCATAATAAAACAACACACTATCTTAGTCAATAGTGAAATAAGAATTAAAAACATAGTCACAAGAAAACATTAGCTTCTAATATGATTTCCCGAACAGCCCCTGTCATCAATGATTTCCCCTGCCTCCCATTAAGGGGCCTCTATGTTTTAAATGAGACCCCCTAGGGGCTTCATGAAACTCACTCGTTTGGTATGAACTGACCAATCTGACCCTAGTCGGGAACCCCAAAGCACTCCACCCATGGGCCCTAACACAGGCATCCTAACTCAGGTCCTATCTCTCTGTCTACATTCTGCCGTGTGGCCCCTTGAGGCACGCCACGTTCTTCCTCCAGGACCTGTGAGTAATAAACTCAATTTCCCTGTGGTCTGCTGTTGAATAGCAGCTCACCATCTGGCACTCTACGCTCCACATAACAAATGTTAATTTACCAAAGTCATAACAGCCACAAAAGACAAGCCCACAGATAACGCTATCCTCAATAGTAAGAGCTGAAAGCCTTTCTTCTAAGATCAAAAACAAGACAAGAATGCTTACTCTCACTATTTCTATCTAACATAGTCCTGAAAGTCCTAGTCACAATAATTAGGCAATAAGTAAATAAATAATAGGCATTTAAATCAGAAAGGAAGAAGTAAAACTCTGTTTGCAGATGACATCGTATTATATGTAGAAAACGTTAAAGACTCCACACACACACACACACACACACACACACACAAAACCTGCTAGAACTAATAAATGAATTCAGCAAGTTTGCAGGATATACAAAGTGAGTGAAAGTCACTCAGTTGAGACTGAATGTACAGTCCATGGAATTCTCCAGGCAGGAATACTGGAGTGGTAGCCTTTCCTTCTCCAGGGGATCTTCCCAACCCAGGGATTGAACCCAGGCCTTGCACATTGCAGGCAGATTCTTTACCAGCTGAGCCACCAGGGAACCCACAAGGGAAGCAGAAACAAAATCAATATGCAAAAATCAGTTGCATTTCTCTACACTAACAGTCAACTGTCAGAAAGAGGAACTATTTTTTACGACTTGAAGGTTTGTGGCAAGCTTGTTGTTGACAGTTGATGTTCGCATTTTTTTAGCAATGAAGGATTTTTTAATTAAAGTATGAATTACGGTATTTAACTAAGGTATGAATATGGTAAGGCATAATTAAGGTGTAAAGCATTATATATTTTTAGACATAATCCTTTTGTACAACTAATAGACTACAGCTTAGTGTAAACATAACTTTTACATGACCAAGAAACCAAAATATTCATGTGACTCAATACACTGTGTTAGTCACTTTACTAGAGCAGTCTGGAACCAAACTCAAAATATCTCCAAGATATGCCTGTAGAGGAACTCATGCAACTCAATAGCAAAAAATAATCCAATTTTAAAATGGGCAAAGGACCTGAACAGATACTTTTCAAATAAGACAAAGGACCAACAGGTATATTAAAAGGTGCTATACACCACTAATCACTTGGAAATGAAAATCAAAAACACCATGAGACATCACCTTATACCTGTTAGGACACCTATCAAAAAGATGAGGGATAACAAATTTTAGTGAGGATAGGAAGAAAAGGGAGCACTTGAGCACCCTTGGTGGAAATATATGAACTTGCACAGCCCAATGAAAAGCAGTAGGGAATTTCCTCAAGAAATTAAAAATAGAACTATCATATAAACCAATGCTTCTGGGTACATATACAAAGAAAACAACACTTATCCCAAAGAGCCATGTTCACTCTCATGTTCATTGCAGTATCCTTCACAATAGCCAAGGTATGGAAACAATTCAAGTGTCCACAGGAAGATGAATGGTTACAGAGAACATAGTACATTCATTCACAATGGAATATCATTCAGCCTTTAAAAGGCAGGAAACTGTGCCATTTGTGATAACATGGATGAACCTGGAGGGTTATGCTAAGTGAAATAAGCCAGACAGGGAAACACAGATCCTGCATGCTGCCACTTCTAATGTAGAATCAAAAAAAAAGAAGTCGAACTCATAGAAACAGAGAATAAATGGTGGTAGCCAGGGGGCTATGGGTGGCAGGGGGAGATGTAAAAAGAGAGAGGTTAGTGAAATGATACAGACTTCTCTTGAGGAGAAGGGGGCAACAGAGGATGAGATGGTTGAAAGGCATCATCGACTCCATGGCATCAACTTGTCATCGACTCTATTGAGTCTGAGCAAACTCTGGGAGATAGTGAAGGACAGGGAAGCCTGACGTGCTGCAGTCCATGGGGTCGCAAAAAGTCGGACATGACTGAGCAACCGAACAACAACAACACAGAATTGCTAGGAGGGCTAGATGAGGGTTGGGTAAAAGGCCACTGTAGGGACACTGCAGGGAGACATCCACCACCCTTCCATTCTGCCCAGCAAGATGCCAGCCTGACACCTTAGTGGGAATTTATTTAAATTGCTACCCTTCCCAGGAGTATCTGCATTTTAAATAAAAGACAGAATTTCAGGCAATTTCTTCAGTTGGAAGAGAACTGGGGACCCAGGATTCAGTCCATGGGAGGGAGGAAGCCATATTCAACTCTTCCTGCTCGAAAATGCAGCCAAAACTGAGCCAAACTCCTTGAGCTTCTTCTCCAGGTTTTGCTGAGGGAAGAAAGGAATTCCAGGCTCTTGTGTTCAGGGAACAATGGCAGACTAGCACAGATTTCAAGGCTAACTAATGCCTCTTAATAAGCCCCCCGCTGGGGGAGGCCTGGGCCTGCATCTGCTCTGAGATCTGCTTCCGCAAGCCTGCATGGGGAGTGTCATTTAAAATCTGTCCATCTCTGAAGACAGCACCCCGTCACATGACACCCGAGCCCAGGGGGAGCAGGATGTTACAGACAGAAGTGTCCTTTCTAATGACACATGCGGAACAGCAGGAAGAGCTTGCTGGGGATGAGGCCACAGAAGGGAGCAGCGAATAACAGCCGCTTGGACAGCACGGGCTTGGAGACCGCATTACTCTGAGGAGCGTCTTCCGATGGGCGGTTAAGAGGAGCTGCAGATAACAGTTTAATTGCATTGACTCAGAAATCGTTTCCCAGGGGTTTATTCTATAATTTGCTCAAACTTTTGTTATAAAGGGAAAGTCATTCTGCATTCAGGAAGCACGATCGATCCTGGCTAATCTGGTCTATAAGGGGCCATTTAAACAGACAGGTTGCCATGGTAATGTTCCTGCTTTATTTATAGTAACAAGTTCAAGGTATGAGATGTGAGAGGCAGTGGAGTCTCTCTCTGCTGTGATTTTTGAGCTGTGTTCTGAGGAGGGGTGGTTTAGGGAAAGATGCTAAAAGCTGTGAGATCGGGTGGGAGTTCTGGCTCCCACCTCCACCATACCCAGAGCAACCTCACTTTGATTTCTTTCACATTTTAGAATTGCACAGTCTGGAAAAAACAGAAAAGAAAACCAGAGGACTGTCATAAAGAGCACTGGATCAGGACTTAGAAGGCTGAGTTCTTGTGCCTTTGTACCCGTAACAGGAGGAGCCTGGTGGCCTTGGTGTTTCCTGGCTCCAGCCATCATCCTGCTGCCCTCATGCTTCTGGCCAGAACTTCCAGCCACCTTAGTGCACCTCTAGGGTGCTGGGGCTTGGTCACAGAGCTACTCGTGTCTCACCCTTGCCTTCCCCTTTCACCTCCTCTCTCCAGAGGCAGCAGATGGGCAGCTGGCCCCCTTCTTAAAGTCTCACTTCCCCTCTTTCCTGCGGTGCCCTTAACACCTCCTTTCCTGGGGTCAAAATAACAGGTAGGATGAAGAGAGAGAAACAACAGAGGGAAGAACCCAAAGTGGTATCCCTGCGACGTGCACAGGCCTGAGTGCAGCCCATGTCTAATCAGGGTCTGGGCAAGGAGGGCTGTGATGACAACCGCCACGCTTCTTCCATCAGCCTTAGCTGCTGAGGCTCCCTTCTCTCCAGCCCCACCCCACCCCTCTGTCTTCTCTTCTTCCCCTTCTACGCTATTGAGGATGTCCTATTCACCTGCATAAACACGGGAATAGAGGCAAATTTTATAACAACTCACCCTGCAGTCTCAAGATTCTCCTTCATAAACAGACATGGCAGGGTCTGTTCAAAAACAGGTGAATCTGACCTTGCAAGGTGTTGGGCTATTCACGTGTGTCCTCCCATGGGATAGGACAAGGGACAGGGTTTGAGTAGAAACCCAGGACCAGATGCAAGCCAAGTGTGATGGCTCTGAAGAGCCTAGAAAAGAGATTTAGAATGGTGCACTGGTGGTCCAGGAGTTAAGACTCCAAGCCCCCAATGCAGGAGGCCCAGGTTTGACCCCTGGTCAGGGAGCTAGACCTCAAATGCTGCAACTAAGACCCAGGGCATTCAAATAAATATTTTAAAAGAATAATAAATACGAAGAATGGTGCACAGGCCTCTGCTAGGCTTGCACGAGAGCAACAGAGGAAGAGACCCTGACTTGGGATGTTCACCAATTTCTCTGTTATATTAATAAATATCCCTACCATGATCAATTTCAAGTTACCAGGGTGATGCCATCAAATGTGATGTGATGGAGCCGGGAAGAAATGGACAAACAGCACCTCATTATGTAGTATCTCTCCCACATAGATACAGTGGATAGAAATAACTCCAGGAACAGACAATAGTAAAAATGGTGAAACAATTAGGAAGCAGAATTTACATACTCATTATCTTTGTTTCAATGTAAGGTATTTAACTCTAAGTTTATATCATTTAATTTCTAAAAATAGCAAGATTCCTGAAAATGTAACAGTTGGCTCTGAGAGCTGGTGTGAGTCTGCTCCAGCTCATCACTGCACCTGCCCCACCTCTGTAACCCCCACCCACCCACCCTTCTGCAGGGTAGAATTTGTGAGGAAATTCTCTATATCAATGATTCAAGAGCAACTGTAATACAAGCTACAGGTTCTTTCCAAATCTAAAGCGGTAGCTATTCATTTCTGACCCACAATGTATTTTCCCGAGTTTTGCTGGCTTCTTGGCCTCAGTGAGGTCTCGTCTCATACTACCTTAGGCCTGGGCAGCCAAGCCTTGCCCTGGAGTCTACAGTCTGGAAGGCCGTGCTCGAGCCCTCCTTCATCTTTGCTTCTGCTCCCTGGATGAGGAGTTTAACGTGCTAAGAGGATGTGCCCACAAGGATCTCACTCCTCCCTTCTAGCTCATGGCCTAGATCTATGCAGGATCCCACAATTCCCTGCCCATAGGCCATGAGCCTGCCTCCAGAACTCTGAGGGCCCCTTCCCCAGGTCCCTCCTCCTAAAGCCAACTCCAGGGCTACACATAGGTATAGCATACGTATGGGCCTGAGGGGAGACCAAAGGGAGGCTGTTTGTGGCAAGGAGCCGTGAGTGGAGGTTGGACGTGCAGGTTGGGATGGCCTTAGCTACGAGTGCAATGCTCCTCACAGCGCTAGCTGGATCTGAGGATGGCACGAGAAGGGGGTCTCTGTTGCGTTCTAGTTCAGCGTCCTGACAGCGTGGGGCTCCATACTGAGCCTCCCTGGGCTCCTTGTTTGAGTCCCCAACTCTACAGAACACATCTTTCTTACTTCTTGCCCCCTCATGATGACCAGGACATGCTCAGCAAATATCAGGGAAGGAAACTCAGCCAAAAGCTAATCTTGATCATTTCTTTGGTGTGAGAGTCTGTCTCAACCTTAAGAGAGCTAACACGATTGTCCTTGAAGAACAGATGATAAAAGTCCTACAATGCTATGACAAGCTGTTGTGATCAGGCCTGCAGCTCTCATGAACCTGAAAAACTTCCCTAAAGGCCCCAGGCCCTCTAGCAGAGTGGGAAAATCTAAATATCTATTCATTTCAAACCGCATGTGCTGAGTACTTATTATGGGCAAGGCACTTTTATCGCTGCTTTATGCCTAGTCATGTGAGAAAGGCATTAGGCACTGCTGTCAAGGAATATATCATCTAATAGAGTAGAGAAGGTAGGGGCTGATGATACTTGAATGAGAAAAACGATAATAGCAGATAAAATATTTTCAGTATGATAAAAGGTTAAAAAGTACATGAGAAATTGCCAAAACCAAAATGTAACCAAGATGTCCTTCCATGGATGAATGGATAAACAAACCATATGTCCATAAAATATCATACTATTCAGCAATGAAAAGAAATGAGCTATCAACACATTAAAAAACAACATAGAAGTAATCTGAATGCTAAGAGCAAGAAACTAATGTAAAAAGGCTTCATACTCTATGATTCCAACTAAATGACATTCTGGACAAGGGAAAATTCTACAGTCAATAAAGAGATCAGGAGCTACCAGTGTTTCAGAGGGAGGGGGATGAATAGGTGGAACCCAGGGAATTTCTAGAGCTGTGAAATTACTCTGTACCATACTATAATGGTGGTTACGTGACATTATACATTTGCCAAAACCTATCACAGAGTGAAATTTTATATGAACTATGGACTCAACTTTCAGAAAACTAAGATCATGGCATCCTGTCCCATCACTTCATGGCAAATAGATGGGGAAACAGTGTCAGATTTTATATTTTTGGGCTCCAAAATCACTGCAGATGGTGACTGCAGCCATGAAATTAAAAGATGCTTGCTCTTTGGAAGAAAAGTTAGGACCAACCTAGACAGCATATTAAAAAGCAGAGACATTACTTTGCCAACAAAGGTCTGTCTAGTCAAGGATATGGTTTTTCCAGTAGTCATGTGTGGAAGTGAGAGTTGGACTATAAAGAAAGCTGAGCACCAAAGAATTGATGCTTTTGAACTGTGGTGTTGGAGAAGACTCTTGAGAGTCCCTTGGACTGCAAGGAGATCCAACCAGTCCATCCTAAAGGAGATCAGTCCTGAGTGTTTATTGGAAGGACTGATGCTAAGGCTGAAACTCCAATACTTTGGCCACCTCATGTGAAGAACTGACTCATTTGAGAAGACCCTGATGCTGGGAAAGATTGAGGGCAGGAGGAGAAGGGGATGACAGAGGATGAGATGGTTGAATGGCATCAAAAATTCAATGGACATGAGTTTGAGTAAACTGTGGGAGTTGGTGATGGACAGGGAGGCCTGGCGTGCTGTGGTCCATGGGGTCACAAAGAATCGGACATGACTGAGCAACTGATATAAACTGAACTGATGGACTTCAGTTGGTAATAATATATCGATATTTGTTAATTGTAACAAACATACCACAGTAATGCAAGATATTAATAATAGGGGAGACAGAAAATGACAAGCGTTTGTTAGGATGTAGAGAAACTGGAGCGCTGAGTGAAATACTGATAAAAATGTAAAACTGTACAGCCACTGTGGAAACAGTGAAATTCAACATAGAATTAACATATGATCCCACAATCCTAATTCTGGGTATACATCTAAGAGAACTGCAGAGACTTGGACAGATATTTGTACACCCAGACTCACAGCAGCATTATTCACAATAGCCAAGAGGTGGAAACAACCCAAACATCCACTGGTATATGAATTAAAGAAGTGTTATAGCTACATATAATGGAATATTATTCAGCCTTTAAAAGGGATGATATTGTGACACATGCTACAACATGTATGAAACTTGAGGACATTCAGTTCAGTTCAGTAGCTCAGTTGTGTCAGACTCTTTGCGACCCCATGAATTGCAGCACGCCAGGCCTCCCTGTCCATCACCAACTCCCGGAGTTCACTCAGACTCACGTCCATCGAGACAGTGATGCCATCCAGCCATCTCATCCTCTGTCGTCCCCTTCTCCTCCTGCCCCCAATCCCTCCCAGCATCAGAGTCTTTTCCAATGAGTCAACTCTTCGCATGAGGTGGCCAAAGTACTGGAGTTTCAGCCTTAGCATCAGTCCTTCCAATGAACACCTGGGACTGATCTCCTTTAGGAAGGACTGGTTGAATCTCCTTGCAGTCCAAGGGACTCTTGAGAGTCTTCTCCAACACCACAGTTCAAAAGCATCAATTCTTCGGTGCTCAGCTTTCTTCACAGTCCATCTCTCACATCCGTACATGACCACTGGAAAAAGCCGTAGCCTTGACTAGATGGACCTTTGTTGGCATAGTAATATCTCTGTTTTTCAATATGCTATCTAGGTTGGTCATAACTTTCCTTCCAAGGAGTAAGCGTGTTTTAATTTCATGGCTGCAGTCACCATCTGCAGTGATTTTGGAGCCCAAAAAAATAAAGTCTGACACTATTTCCACTGTTTCCCCATCTATGAGGACATTATGCTAAGTGAAATAAGCCAGACACAAAAAAACAAACACTGCCTGATTCCACTTGTATGTTATCTAAAATAGGCAATTCACAGGGATGGAAAGTAGAATAAAGGTTACCAGAAACTAAGGGAAGAGGGAACGAAAAGTTGCTGTTTAATGGGGTACACAATTTCAATTTAAGAAGATTAAAAAGCTCTGAAGATGGATGGTGCTGATAGTTGGACTACAATGTAAATGTATTTAAATACTACAGAAATGTACACTTAAAAATTATTAAAATGGTAAATCTGATGTTATGTATATTTTGCCACAATAAGTAATGATATGGGGAAACCATGCAGGGCGAGCATATTGCCTGCTTAATTTTCCATAAGTCCAAAGTTGCTCTAAAAAGTAATTAAGTATGAGAAAGCATACTTCAAATTAATACAGTAGACAAATATATATGTATACTGTGTGCTGTGCTTAGTTGCTCAATTTTGTCTGTCTCCTTGTGACCCCGTGGACTGTCCATGGGATTTCCCAGGCAAGAGTACTGGAGTCAGCAGCCATTCCCTTCTCCAGGGGATATTCCCAGCCCAGGAATCAAACCCAGGTCTCAGTATGTCAGTTACATCTCAGGTTTAACTAAGCTCAGGAGAGATTAAAGCAAGGAGAGATCCCACCCATTCAAGGATACAGGCCAGGAGAGCCTTATGGAGGGGGATAGTTTTTGAGACAAGTCTTAAAAGATGCTAGGATTTCAACAAAGGAAGAGGTGAGAGAGGGAAACCATCACACAGAAGAGCAACAATATGAGCAAACGCGCAGCAAAAAGATGTTTGGGAAAGGACGACCGGTTTGACTTCAGTCTACAGGGATGCAGGTGAGCAATGACAACAAATATTTAGAAACGCAAGTGCATTCATTTATTACACAACGATTATTAAAAAGTTGCTATGTGTTGCAGGGAATTCCCTGGTGGTCCAGTGGTTAGGGCTCCATGCTTTCACTGCTAAGGATGTGGGTTCAGTCCCTGGTTGGGAAATTAAGATCCTGCAAGCCATGCAGTATGGCCAAACAGAAAAAATAAAAAAGATTTTTTTCTTTTTGCTATGTGCCAGGCAGTTACAGGTAAGGATGGAACAGTGAGAGTCCTTGTCCGCAGGCAGTTCATATTCTAGTGAACTATACAGCAAAGGTTTTGAATTTCAGGTCAGTATTTGTATGTAATTCATCAGTCAATAGGGAGCCACAGAAGATTTTTGAGCAGAAAAACTAATACACGTTCTTTTCTGTGCAGTTTCCATGGTAATTTAAGAGCAATGGGGTTAGAGAGTATTTATTTTACTGTAATGTAACCTCATGAAGTATACTGAAGACTATGGCCTTCTCTAAGAAAATCTCATTCTATTTCTCTGTGAAGTATAGTATGACAGTCCAAAATCATTATACACAGGGTTCTCAACTGCCTATGAGGGGCAAAGTGTTTCTCCACTCCTCAGGAGGCTGAGAGGGAATTTTAATACAGATTAAATTTAAGATTATGTATGCCTTTATGTATGTATATCTTCCCTATTGTTCAGTCGGTAAAGAATCTGCCTGCAATGCAGGAGACCTGGGTTCAATTCCTGGGTTGGGAAGATTTCCTGGAGAAGGAAATGGCAACCCACTCCAGTATTCTTGCCTGGAGAATCCCATGGACAGAGGAGCCAAGAAGGCTATAGTCCATGGGGTTGCAAGAGTTGGACATGACTTAGTGACTAAACCAAACCAAACCATGCCTTTAGAAATTCTGAGTCATCTCTCAAGAGAAGCATGACATCCATACAAGCACACTCTATAAAACAGGACTTGGTCAGAAAAACAAAAACCACTCAAAGTAATTCAAGGAAGGGATTTAATTTAGGAAATGGAAGGCTCACAAAACTGTTGAGAAGGCTGAAGAAAGAAAATCAGGGAAAGATATCATTCGTTTTCAAGAAGCCTGGAATTACAGGAGTATCAGAAAATTATCATTGATGACCTCAGCTTACTGCAGCTCCAAAGCAGACAATTCACAGGAGGACACCAAAAGTTATTGCAAAATCTCATATCTCATATCTATCAATGCATGTATCTTTACCTGCTGCTACTACGGAGCAATAACAACTTCATTGCACAAATGACTCTTATTGGCACAAAATAAGGCAGAACTCTCACACCAGGAATTCTGAAGAAGATAGTTTTCAGGCTTCCAGACTTTGCAGTTTAGGAGAACATACAGATGGAACTAGGACGGGATTCCTGTTTCCAAAAAATACCCACTGTTGTAGGTTGACTTGTGTCACCCAAAAAGATGTGCTCAAGTCTTAACCCTGGAACCTATGACTTTATTTGGAAGTAGGGATTTGTAGACATAATCAAGTTTAAATGAGGTCATACTGAATTAGGGTGGGTCTTAATCCAGTGATTAATGTCCTTATAAGAAAAAGGGAATTCAGACATAGAGACAGAGAAGAATGCCAAGTGGAGACAAGATTGGAGCGATGTACCTGCACACCAAAGAATGTCAAGGACTGCCACCAACCCCCAGAAGAATCAACAGATCTTCCCATAGAGGCTTCAAAGGGAACATGACCCTGCTGACATCTTGGTTTCAGACTTCTAAACCTCCAGAACTGTGAAACAACAAACTTCTGCTGTTTTAAACTATCAGTTTGTGGAAATTTCCTACAGTGGTCCTGGGAAACTAATGTACCACCCTGCCACTTTATGCCACACCCTGCATAAAGACACACATGTTTTTATGCAGTCCACTGCCCTTTGCTCTTGCTGTTCAGTTGCTAAGTTGTGTCTGACTCTTTGCACCCCAGGGACTGCAGCACACTAGGCTCCTCTGTCCTCCACTATCTCCTGGAGTCTGCTCAAATTCACGTCTGTTGAGTCGGTGATGCTATCTGAGCATCTCATCCTCTGCTGCTCTCTTCTCCTTTTGCCTTCAATCTTTCCCAGCATCAGGGTCTTTTCCAATGAGCCGGCTCTTCACATCAGGTGGCCAAAGTATTGGAGCTTCAGCTTCAGCATCAGTCTTTGCAACAAATATTAAGGGTTGATTTCCTTTAGGATTGACTGGTTTGATCTCCTTGCTCTCCAAGGGACTCTCAAGAGTCTTCTCCAGCCCCATAGTTCGAAAGCATCAATTCTTTGGTGCTCAGCCTTCTTTCTGGTCCAACTCTCACATCTGTACATGACTTCTGGAAAAAACGTATCTTTGACTAAACAGACCTTTGTCAGCAAAATGGTGTCTCTGCTTTTTAATATGCTGTCTAGGTTTGTCATAGCTTTCCTTCCAAGGAGCAAGCATTTTTTAATTTCATGGCTGCAGTCACTGTCTTGAGCTCTTGATTTTGGAGCTCAAGAAAATAAAATTTGTCACTGTTTCCATTGTTTCCCCATCTATTTGCCATCAAGTGATGGGACCAGACTGCCATTATCTTAGTTTTTTGAATGTTGGGTTTTAAGCCAGCTTTTTCACTCTCCTCTTTCACCTTCATCAAGAGGCTCTTCAGTTGCTCTTCGCTGTCTGCCATAAGGGCGGTATTATCTGCATATCTGAGGTTATTGATATTTCTCCTGGCAATCTTGATTCCAGCTTGTGAGTCATCCAGTCCAGCATTTCGCATTATGTACTCTGCATAGAAGTTAAATAAGCAGGATGACAATATACAGCCTTGACATACTCCTTTCCCAATTTTGAACCAGTAGGGTTCTAAATGCTGCTTCTTGACCCAAATACAGGTTTCTCAGGAGACAGGTAAGGTGGTCTGGTACTCCCATCTCTTAAAGAATTTTCCAGTTTGTTATGATCCACACAGTTAAAGGCTTTAGTGTAGTCAGTGAAGCAGAAGTAGATGTTGTTTGGGAGCTGCCCAGTGCCCTAACGAGCTACTGTGACAGACAGAAGTGTGTTTGGGAGCAGAGGTTAGGAGATAAACTACGACTACTGCGTTGGGTGGGGGTTCCCCTATGTTTAGAGGCCAGGTATCACTGAAGGAAGCAAGAAGATAACAGTCATGCCACAAAGCCACAGCCCAAACAAGATGTGTTGCTGTTCAGTCACTAACTTGTGTCCGACTTTGCGACCCTCTGGTCTGTGGCATGCCAGGTCTCTCTGTCCTCTGCTATCTCCAAACAAGAAACAAATACCTAAAAGATGATTCTGGTTTCACTGGATATGGAAAGTTGATCATTTCCTTGCCCTTGAACATTGTTAAGGGAGCTATGTATCTTTGGCACAAATTGGCACACAAAGTATTTTTCATTGATTTACTTGGTACACAGCTATACTGATTTTAAAGCGGCTAGAAAATCCATTTCTAAAATAGGAGGGCTGTCTTTAAAAGCATATCTAGTTACCAAGTTCATGATGTTCCTGGACCAGTGGCTTGGGGGGAAAGAAGAGCCTGACTTTATTTTTCCATCTTTCCCTCAAGCTATAGATCCACTTCTCACACACTCCTACCCAGGACATTTCAGCATATAATTGGCTTAAAGACTCATCCTTTTCTTAGACCAGTTTCCCAGAATTAAATGCAAAATTCCTGGGAGTGGGCAGGTTGGCAGAAGGAAGAGAGAAGGCCTATTCAGCTGAGTCACGTGGGTGGAGGTAAGAAATAAGACGATGCCACAAACCTACAAATTCCGTGAGATTTTTAAGCTGTAGTTCTTAAGGAGCTCATTTCTTTTTTGGACTGGTATCAAAGAGAATATTTTCTCTGCATTTTCCCAGGCTGCACTTCTCCAATAGAGTAAAGCTCAGAAATTATAAAATACAGATAAGTAGCAACTACAATTCTATGTCTTGGCAAGTCTGAACTAAGCACCTGCTTTTACTTGGTTATCAGGGAAGGTGGCTGAGAAATAGAATTGAATTTTGTATACTTGGCCTAGTCTGAAAGCAGACTTGCCTAGAGGCAGGAGACTGACACTATTGACCCCTAGGGTAACTTTCCAGCTGACTGTGATGTATGTTGGATTATTCTAGCAGCTTCTCCGTCGCTAGCAAGAGAAGCTTATTCATTTGCTAGGACTACCTCCTAAGTCACGTGGTTAATCATGTTCAGAGGTGTTTCGTGGGCAGAAAAATCTTATTGCCTTTCCCAATCATGACCTTTCATGTCAAAAAACCATGAGAGGCGGGGCTTTTAGTGGCAGAATTTTCCTACTAAAACCTGGCAAGGCCACACACACGCTTGCTTTGCCATTCCGACCTGTTTCTGGAGGGCCGTAAAAGCAGCCCAGCGGTGAGCTCCATGACACTGATGTGCTCTGCCCTAAGCCTCACCCTCAAATACTGCAACCCCAGGCCCTGTCTTTGCATGATGTTCATCCCGGCTTTTAAGTCCTGAGTCTCCTCTTTGACATGAGCCCAGGAAAATGTAGAGGCAATAACCAGATGGTGAATGCACATTGGCAGGTTTTGCCCAGAAGTTATTTCTTTTCCTTCATCAGAATTCATTATCATCAAGACGGTAGGCCGTCTCATTAATAACTGTGACAGTGACCAGCCCTCATCATTTATCAACTTATTGCTCATTCGAAAATGTCAAGTGATCTAATCTGATTAGGGAGCTGAATGTAAGTGTCACCTATCTCAGTCCCCTTCTGAACAATCTAGGAAACAACCTTTGCCTCTGCATAAAACAATATTGTTGAAGAGGCTACACAAGACTGGAATCATAGGGCTCAAAGAAATCTCAAAATGTTTGTCAATTTATAGTTGCTGTCTTTAAACAGAGGTGCATGCAAGCCATTCAAGTATCTAACCCATACCCCAAACTATGAGGAACAGGTTAACATACACACACACACACACACACACACACACACACACACACACACACACGTGTGTGTGTGCTAAGTCACTTCAGTCTTTGCAACCCTACGGACCGTAGCCCACCAAGCTCCTCTGTCCATGGGATTCTCCAGGCAAGAATAGTTGAGTGGCTTGTCATGCCCTCTTCCAGGGGATCTTCATGATCCAGGGATCAAACCTATATCTCTTATGTCTCCTGCACTGGCAGGCAGGTTCTTACCACTAGTGCCACCTGGGAAGCCTAATATATAATATATATAATATATATATAATAATATAATGTGTATATATATAATATATTAGGGGTTGGCCAAAAAGTTTGTTTGGGTTTTTCCGTAAGAGGTGGGAAAAATACATACATGTGAATATATACATAGAAGTGCCTCATACTACATTAAGTGCTTTATATGCATAACTGCTCTGAGTGCATGCATGCTGAGTTGCTTCAGTTGTATCTGACTCTTTGCAACCCTATGCCTGTAGCCTGCCAGGCTCCTCTGTCCATGGGATTCTCCAAGCAAGAATACTGGAGTGGGTTGCCATGCCAGATGTTGGATCCTGGGGATCTTCCCAACCCAGGGATTGAAACTGCATCTCCTGCGACTACCGCATTGCAGGCAGATTCTTTACTGCTGAGCCACCAGAGAAGGCCTATAACTACTCTATGAGGTATTAATTTTATTACCAGTTCATACAAATATAAATAAAGGTTTAGAGGAATCAAATAACTCAAGCAAATAAATGGCAAAGGTGAGATTTAAACATAGGTATCATTACTGTCCCAGAGGGTCCTTGTGGCTAAAAAATTGTATTCTTACTGTTGTGGTTGTTCTTTTCACATGAATCCATAGGAGAAGGGAAAAACACCCTTTTTCTCTATACTCTAGGTTTAGCGCAGGGAGGCCTGAATGTTAGATCGACAAAAGACAGATTAACAGGAGAAAGGTTTATTATTATATATGCACATGGAAGACTTCATAGAAAAATGACCCCCAAAAAGAGATGGGCCTGAGAGCTGACATACCTTTTTAACAAAGAATGATCAGTTGTGCAGACATGACAAGATAAAGGAAAAACGGGTTTGGGCTAGAGTGGCAAATTGTTGGAAAGTGACTAGGAAATACCCAGGGGAAACTGGAAGAGAAAGGCTATTTTAATAATGCTTGTTTGCAGACCAGTTTAATTGTCTTTCTGTCTTCCTCCTGGGTATGGCTATAAAACTACTCCAGGAGAGGGGATTTATGGCAGTCCTCATTTCTCAGGAATTTCTGTGTGTAGTCAGGAAAGGGAAGATCTAAGAAGGGTTCTTTCTGCATCTGTTGATTCTCATTTGCCTCCAGCTCAAAATAATCATGCCAAAGTGGCATATTTGGGGGAGGAGTAGTCTTCAATCCCCTTCAAATCCATGCCATCTTTCTTTGAATACAATTTAGCAAATATTTTGAATGTCTACAAGATGCACATTCTTTTTTTCTCATTTTTTAAATCAACTGGATGCTACCAACTCTCCTCACGTATCCTTCAGTGCTTCCCAACCCCTCCTATGAGGACATTCTTCATAAAGTTTTATTTTCATGCCTCCTACTGCAATGCAAGCCCATCCTTCCCTTATTGTGTCTTAAGGAAAAGCAGAACAGATGCTTCTTTTTTTCTTTTAACCTGGTTGAATACTGTTGACTCGTGTGTGTCTGTATTGGCAGAGGGGTGGATTTCTAACTACAGAAAGCAATGATTTTTCCATCAGTAATTAGGAAGGGACCTGCCCTTTGGCAGATAATCTCCAGCTTCTTCACATATTCAGATCATTGCACTTGCACTGTTAACTGTCACAGTCAAAAGGGAAGATTTAGTGTGACATTTATACCACCACCACTACCCTACTAATCCTCTTCCGAGATTCAGAAAGTGTCAGTGACACTCTTGACTTATGAATAAACAGTTTCTATTCCTCATGGTCTGCAACCATGGCCCAAACTGACCAAAGTGAAAAAAATTTAATGCAGCATCCAAGCTCTGAGTAATGAAGACTTGAAGGAACCTCAGAGAAACCATTTACCTTTAAACAGATTCTTCTAGGAATCAGCAGAATTAACTTTATCAGAAGCAGCAGCAAGCCTGGATTTGAGGATAGATATGTTATTTTAAAGCAAGATGAATTTCTGAATGTCTTTAGAGACGTCTAGGCCAATAAGCACAGGAAAAGATGCTCAACATCACTAAATATTAGAGAAATGCAAATCAAAACTACAATGAGGTATCACCTCACACTGGACAGAATGGCCATCATTAAAAACTACAAATAATAAATGCTGGAGATGGTGTGGAGAAAGGGAACCCTCCTACACTGTTGGTGGGAATGTAAGTTGATACAGCCACTATGGAGAACAGTATGAAGGTTCCTCAGAAAACTAAAAATAGAACTACCATATGACCAAGAAATCCCACTTCTAGGCATAAATCATGAAAAAAAAAAAGATACATGCACCCCTTTGTTCATAGCAGCACTGTTCACAATGGCAAAGACATGGAAGCAACCTATTAATAACTGTCCATCAACAGATGAATGGGTAAAGAAGATACAGTATATATATACAATGGGATGCTACTCGGCTGTTAAAAAGAGAACAAAATAATGCCATTTGCAGCAACATGGATGCAACTAGAGATTATCACACTAAGTGAAGTAAGCCAGAAAGACAAACACCATGATATCATTTATTTGTGGGATCTAAAGTATAGCACAAATGAGCCTATCTAAGACACAGAAACAGACTCAGAGACATAGAGAGCAGACTTACAGTTGCCAAGGGGGAGGGGGCTGGGGAGGGATACAGGGAGAGGTTGGGGTCAGCAGATGTAAGCTTTTATATTTAGAATGGATAAACAACAAAGTTCTACTGTGTAGCACGGAGTAGCATAGAATAGTCAGTAGCTTATGATAAACCATAATGGAAAAAGAATATTAATAAAAGAATGTATATATATATGTATATATATGTATGACTGAATCACTTTGCTGTACAGCAGAACACAGCATTGTAAATCAATTATATTTCAATTTTTTAAAAAAGTTGACTACAGTTTGAGATTTTCAAAGGGGGGAAATTATCTTTAATGACTTTTCTTAATTGCTTAAGTTTTTAAATTATCTTTTTCTATAGAAGCCTCTAGAAGGCTAGCTAAATAAACACGATTTCTAATAGCTCTGTCCCATTTGCAGTAGCTATTCCCTAAATACCATTACCAGTGCCAACTCCCTTCACAGAGGTAGCATATCATGGAAGAACTAAGAACATGTTCATTTCCAGCAGGAATGGGGTTTGAAAATAGACCCTTTGAACACATGGGAGCAGAAACATAGCAAAGTGAAGAGGAACTAAAGGGCTTCTTGATGAAAGTGAAAGAGGAGAGTGAAAAGGTTGGCTTAAAGCTCAACATTCAGAAAATGAAGGTCATGGCATCTGGTCCCATCACTTCATGGGAAATAGATGGGGAAACAATGGAAACAGTGTCAGATTTTATTTTTTGGAGCTCCAAATTCACTGCAGATGGGGATTGCAGCCATGAAATTAAAAGACGCTTACTCCTTGGAAGGAAAGTTAGGACCAACCAAATAGCATATATTCAAAAGCAGAAACAATACTTTGCCAACAAAGGTCTGTCTAGTCAAGGCTATGGTTTTTCCAGTGGTCACGTATGGATGTGAGACTTGGACTGTGAAGAAAGCGGAGCGCTGAAGAATTAATGCTTTTGAACTGTGGTGTTGGGGAAGACTCTTGAGAGTCCCTTGAACTGCAAGGAGATCCAACCAGTCCATTATAAAGGAGATCAGCCCTGGGCGTTCATTGGAAGGACTGATGCTAAAGCTGAAACTCCAGTACTTTGACCACCTCATGTGAAGAGTTGACTCACTGGAAAAGACTCTGATGCTGGGAGGGATTGGGGGCAGGAGGAAAAGGGGACGACAGAGGATGAGATGGCTGGATGGCATCACCGACTCAATGAACATGAGTTTGAGTGAACTCCGGGAGTTGGTGAGGGACAGGGAGGCCTGGCGTGCTGCGATTCATGGGGTCGCAAAGAGTCGGACACGACTGAGCTACTCAACTGAACTGAACTGAACTGAAGCCAAGAGTCCAGTGCTATAGGTCAATATTTACCTGTAGGGATCCAGATGAACTAAATTCAGCCAGGTTTTAACTCTTTCCATCCCATCACAATCAGGACTATGACCATTGCATATTGTGATACCCTTCTCAAACTGAGTGATATCAGCATTATGTGAAGAAGTGCTAATGCATCCCGAGTTGTTAGCCTAGGAATTTGCTTTTTTGGGGTGGGGTGGGAAGGAGTTCCTCCAGTAAATCTCATAATCAACCATGTTTAGGAACCACTGGTCAATAGTACCGCAGACCTGGAAGCCTCTAACCAGAACTGAGACCTGTGCCAGCAGAAGTATGGGACCACAAGGTTGTCTCAATAAATTGGGAAGAACCAGAAAACAAAGAGGAATGAAAGAGGAGGACAGGTGGAGGAAAGAGGGGGCTGGGAAAGAAAAGGTAGAAAGCCCACCTCGGCCCAGGTCTCAAACCAGCTTGGAAACTGCTCAGCCTAGGAGAAGGCTTGGTGACTGACTCGGTACCCACGTGGAATCGTGGCCCAGAGTGGTGGGGGAGAGCACACACCCTTCAGTCACGTGGCCTAGTCGTGAAGCCAGCACTGCAACTGGCAGGCTGTGGGAGCCCAGGCAAGTGACATAACCTCTCTTGGTCTTAGTGTCCTCATTGCCTAGGAAGGAGTTAGGTCAAAGTTTGAAAACTGCAACGGTCTAGAGGAGCATAGCACAGTTTCTCAGTAAACTCTTTAGAAAATACATTACATACAGTGAAGGAGAAAGAAAGCAAGCTAGTCACTCAGCTCTGTCCAATTCTTTGTGATCCCGTGGACTGTAGCCCACAAGGCTCCTCCGTCCATGGAATTCTCCAGTTAAGAATACTGGGGTGGGTTGCCATTTCCTTCTCCAGGGGATCTTCCCGACCCAGGGATCGAACACAGGTCTCCTGCATTGTGGGCAGACTTAACTGATGGAGCCACCAGCAAGCCCATAGTGAAGCAGGCCAGCTAGGTAAGCTGAGGGAGATCCCAAGCTGCTTATCATCGATAGACCACTCTTCAGTGATCTTGCATCAGGGCATGATTGAGTCAGATCTCTAACCACGGCCCTTCTCAGAGCTGCACTTCCCTTACCCATGATATAGGAGTTAGAACACCTTCAGCAGAGGACGGTGAGGGTTAAATGAAAGAGTGAAAGCAGACAGTAATGCTGTGAGAAATATATGGTCATTATTACAGTTTCCTCATAGCATCATATTTACCCACAAGCCATCCAGAGATTCCTGAAACATGAATTTAAAGTTACCAATAAGTAGGCTGTATATCCCCAGTACTTAGTAACCAATGCCAGAAAGTAACCAGGAAAGCTTTGTTCTACTTATTTTTGTGTTTTGTGTTTTAGGGAGGGAGGGAGGCAGGGAGGGAGGGAAGAGATGAACTGCTTATTGACAGCCAATAGGCTTTTCTTGAGAATATGATAATGACCAGGGAATCAGCATGACAAATGCCTGATTTCTTTTCTGCCTTATTCCCCTGGGTTTTAGTCCTCTGGGAGGAGCTTAGGCCTTGGGCCAACCTGAGTTTCAAGCCAGGGTCACTCTAGACTATTTATAGTGCTAGGTTGTTGGGCAGATCTCTCCCGAAGTGCATATTTCCAGCTCTTTCTAATTCAAAATAGCTCTTGACAGCTCTGGGCCATAACAGTGTGTGTTTAAGTGCTTTTACATATCAATATCTCGGGTCTCACCAGATGCATAGATGAAAACAATATTAGTCATCCTGGTTTACTCCATCAAGTGAAATAAATTGATCAGTAGCAGCCATGCATTGTTCTTTGCATTGTGGGAGAAAGATCTAGCTGCTGTTGTCACTGATTTAGTCTTTTCCATCCCCTGGAAAAATAAAACCATTTGTAACAATGGCTTCAGCTATACTTGTTTTAAGCATGCTTATTCCTCTTCCCTCTTAATAAAGATACTGAGACCTCAGCATGGCCTCTGTCGAATATAGATGGTGTTATGAATTATGAATACACCATCCACTGTGAGGCCCATCAGTCACTGGTATTGAACATTTCTGATGAAATATTGCAGCCAGCTTAAATTGTTTTCCAGAAACTCAGACTATTGATGAAACAGCTCCAACTGCCAAGGCCAGTTCATGGTAAGGAGCGTGTCTTCATTTCGTGAGAAAGTATGAGTACCCTTGGCTTACCATCCAAACGGAAGAAGGAACTGCAGGAGGAACTCAGATGGGATGAAGAACGGGAGACCTTTAAATCCTATTTCTTGGGGTTTATTTTGCACTAGAATGAATTAGGGGGAGGAAGGTACAGAAGAGCTGTTCTCATTTTTTCCCCAGCAAGCTAGAGAAGGTAAGAAGATGCATTAATATTAACTTTGCCTGCGTGTGTGCATGCTTAGTTGGGTCTGACTCTTTGTGACCCTATGGACTATAGCCTGCCAGGCTCCTTTGTCCAGGAGCCAGGAATTCTCCAAGCAAGAATACTGGAATGAGTTGCCATTTCCTCCTCCAGGGGATCTTCCCCATCCAGGGATAGAATTGGCATCCTGTTCCTCCTGCATTGGCAGGCAGAATCTTCTACCACTGCACCATCTGGGAAGCCCCCAGTATTAACTTTGGTGGACAACTAGTCATCCAATTGACAGCAAAAGGAATTTCTTAATAGTAAGAAGATGTTATATAGAAAAACCGCTTTTCAGAAGAGTGGCGGAGAATCTCATGGGGCTTCAAGCTCTTTTTTGTTATGGTATAAGACATTGCCACTATATTGGGCTACACTACATACTTGCTATTTTCTCTGCTTTTTGTAGAACTTCCATGTAAACTTAAGGCTTGGAACCTGAGAGCAGAGATCAGCGGAGTCATGGAGCCCTTAGATTTCCTTCATTTTTTTCCTTTCCTAATTGTAGAGCTAATATTTGCTCAATGCAGGAAATTTGGAAAATATAAAAAGTATGAGGGAAAAAACTGCTCGCTCTTCCACACCCAGGGGTAACTGTGGTTCACATCTTTCTAGGCTTTTTTCTCTGTATATACATACATACATGTGCATACTTTTTACAAAACTAATGACATACTACACATTTATTTTATACATACTTTTGTCACTTAGCAAGTTTTGGCGTCTGGTCCCATCACTTCTTGGGAAATAGATGGGAAAACAGTGGAAACAGTGTTAGACTTTATTTTTGGGGGCTCAAAAATCACTGCAGATGGTGACTGCAGCCATGAAATTAAAAGACGCTTACTCCTTGGAAGAAAAGTTATGACCAACCTAGATAGTATATTCGAAAGCAGAGACATTACTTTGCCAGCAAAGGTCCGTCTAGTCAAGGCTATGGTTTTTCCTGTGGTCATGTATGGATGTGAGAGTTGAACTGTGAAGAAGGCTGAGTGCCGAAGAATTGATGCTTTTGAACTGTGGTGTTGGAGAAGACTGTTGAGAGTCCCTTGGACTGCAAGGAGATCCAACCAGTCCATCCTAAAGGAAATCAGTCCTGGGTGTTCTTTGGAAGGACTGATGCTAAAGCTGAAACTCCAGTACTTTGGCCACCTCACGCAAAGAATTGACTCATTGGAAAAGACTCTGATGCTGGGAAGGATTGAGGGCAGGAGGAGAAGGGGACGACAGAGGATGAGATAGCTGGATAGCATCATCAACTTGTGAGTTTGAGTGAACTCCGGGAGCTGGTGATGGACAGGGAGGCCTGGCATGCTGCGATTCATGGGGTTGCGAAGAGTCGGACACGACTAAACAACTGAACTGAACTGAAGTGAAGTTTTTGTAAACATTCTTCTGAGATGGCAAATTTGATTTTTAATGGCTGTATAGTATCCTAGCACAAAATGTTCCACAACTTATAAGTCCACTGTGTGTGTTTATTAGGCGGTTTCACCTTTATAAGAATTCTACAGGGAACATTTTTTTTGACATGTATATTTTGCAAGAAGACTGCCAATTTATTCAGGATGGATTCCATAAGGCACACTTTTAAAACTTAGCGTCATAGTACCAAGATTACCTCTAGAAATGAAGCAGCTGTTAATTGTCTCCAGACTAGGTATGGAAATGTCTGTTCTGCCAACACCCTCACCATCACTGGATATTATCACTTTTAAATGATAATTTGCTGATGTGATACCCAAAAGAAAAATGGTAATACTGTTTCTTTGCTTTCACTTCTATATTTTTATTCTTCTCTCTCTCAAAGTCACTCAGTCGTATCCAACTCTGTGACCCCATGGTCTGTAGCCTGACAGGTTCCTCTGTCCGTAGAATTTTCCAGGCAAGAATACTGGAGTAGGTAGCCATTTCCTTCTCCATGGGATCTTCCCAACCCAGGGATCAAACCAATATCTCCCAAATTGCAGGCAGATTCTTTACCATCTGAATCACCATGGAAACCCACTTTGATTCTTAAATACATGCATATACTTGTATATACTATTAATAATTTTTCCTTTTGTGACTTGTCCATCCAGGCTATTTGCCATTTTTATACTAAACTGTTTATACCTTTCCCATAAATTTGTAAGAGTTCTTCTTATTAAAATAAAATCAGTGTTTTGCCTAGAATTTATTTTATAAATATATTTCCTTTCTGTTTTGTTATATTTTATAACACTGAAAGTTTCTAATTTTGTGTTTTTTAATCTATTATTCTTGTCTGTCCTTTCTTTTCTACCTTACACAGTCCTTGCCCTTCTCTACCCCCAAATTATGTAATATTTATCTACCTTTATTTTTCTTTTGGCTTCATTTCTATGCTTAATTTTTTTATCAGTTAAGCATTATTATGGAACTAACACAATAAGACAAATCAACTATACTTTGATAAAAAAAAAATTTTTTTAAGAATTTATTTCAGGGTAAATAATGAGTTAGGGAACTTGATTGTTTCCCAGGTGATTAGATGGCTGGTAAAAACTCATCTATGGCTATAGCTACCTTTTCTTATCTAATTTCAAATGGAAGTCTTGTTACACATTAACTCTATATAAGACTGCAAGGAGATCAAACCAGTCAATCCTAAAGGAAATCAACCCTGAATATTCATTGGAAGGACTGATGCTAAAGCTGAAGTTCCAATACTTTGGCCACTTGATGCAAAGAGCCAACTCACTGGAAAAGACCCTGAAGCTGGGAAAGACTGAAGGCAAGAGGAGAAGGGAGTGACAGAGAATAAGATGGTTGGATGGCATCACTGACTCAATGGACATGAGTTTGAGATAGTGAAGGGCAGAAATCTTGGTGTACTACAGTTCATGGGATAGCCAAGAGTCGGACATGACTTAGTAACTGAACAACAACAACATCTTTTATCGGTTTTTAAAGCTTTTCTATTTTTTTCTTTTTATTTATCTAAAAGTTAAAATATTTGAATTATTTGACTTTATAAGTGTGTTTTGACATCTGGCAGTGGTAGATATACCGCTATTCTTATTTTAACACTTGTTATTACTGTTCTTGTTGTTTATTCTCCTAGATAAACTAAAGACTCATTCTTAAGTTAAAAAAATAATGTTTGGAATTTTATTGAAAGTGCAAGTGTTGGTCGCTCAGTCATGTCCAACTCTTTGCAATCCCACGAACTGTAGCCCATCAGGCTCCTCTGTCTGTGGAATTCTCCAGGCAAGAATACTGGAGTGGGTTGCCAGTTCCTTCTCCAGGGGATCTTCTTGACTTAGGGATTGAACCCAGGTCTCCTGCATTGCAGGCAGATTCTTTACCTTTTGAGCCACCAGGCAAGGATTGTGTAAATAATTTATAATTAATTTGAGGAGAATTCATATCTCTACAATAGTGAGATTTATCATCCAGAAACAGTCCCCCATTTGTCTAGCTGCTTTCTTTTTTTTGAAGTATAGTTGACTTACAATGTTGTGTTAGTTTCAGATGTATAGCAAAATGATTCAATTATATACGTGTGTGTGCATATATATCCCTTAGAGGTTATTGCAAAGCGTTGAGTATAGTTTCCTGTGCTATACAGTAGGCCCTTGTTGGTTATCTATTTTATACATTGTCTTGCTTGGTCTTCGATGCTGCTCAGATTTTTGTCTCCAGTTGTGGTTCATGGGCTTCTCACGGCAGTGGCTTCTCTCCTTGTGGAGCACAGGCTCTAGGGTTCAAGGGCACAGTAGCTGTGATTCCCAGGCTCTAGAGCATAGTCTCAACAGCTGTGGGCTTAATTGCTCTTTGGCATGTGGGATCTGCCCAGACCAGGGGTCGAACCCATGTCTCCTGCATTGGCAGTGGACTCTTTACTCCTGAGCCACCAGGGAAGCCCTTATCTAGCTGCTTTTAAAGTTTCAGTTTCCTTTATACAAGTACTGTGACCTTCATAAGGATTTCAGTTCAGTTCAGTTCAGTCGCTCAGTCGTGTCCAACTCTTTGCGACCCCATGAATCACAGCACGCCAGGCCTCCCTGTCCATCACCAACTCCCAGAGTTCACTCAGACTCACGTCCATTGAGTCCATGATGCCATCCAGACATCTCATCCTCTGTCGTCCCCTTCTCCTCCTGCCCCCAATCCCTCCCAGCATCAGAGTCTTTTCCAATGAGTCAATTCTTGGCATCAGGTGGCCAAAGTACTGGAGCTTCAGCTTTAGCATCATTCCTTCCAAAGAAAACCCAGGGTTGATCTCCTTCAGAATGGACTGGTTGGATCTCCTTGCAGTCCAGGGGACTCTCAAGAGTCTTCTCCAACACCACAGTTAAAAAGCATCAATTCTTTGGCGCTCAGCTTTCTTCACAGTCCAACTCGCACATCCATACATGACCACAGGAAAAACCATAGCCTTGACTAGACGGACCTTTGCTGGCAAAGTAATGTCTCTGCTTTTGAATATACTATCTAGGTTGGTCATAACTTTTCTTCCAAGAAGTAAGCGTGTTTTAATTTCATGGCTGCAGTCACCATCTGCAGTGATTTGGGAGCCCCCAAAAATAAAGTCTGACACTGTTTCTACTGTTTCCCCATCTATTTCCTATGAAGTGATGGGACCAGATGCCATGATCTTCGTTTTCTGAATGTTGAGCTTTAAGCCAACTTTTCCACTCTCCTCTTTCACTTTCATCAAGAGGCTTTTTAGCTCCTCTTCACTTTCTGCCATAAGGGTGGTATCATCTGCATATCTGAGGTTATTGATATTTCTCCCAGCAATCTTGATTCCAGCTTGTGTTTCTTCCAGTCCAGCATTTCTCATGATGTACTCAGCATATAAGTTAAATAAGCAGGGTGACAATATACAGCCTTGGCGTACTCCTTTTCCTATTTGGAACCAGTCTGTTGTTCCATGTCCAGTTCTAACTGTTGCTTCCTGACCTGCATACAGATTTCTCAAGAGGCAGGTTAGGTGGTCTGGTATTCCCTTCTCTTTCAGAATTTTCCACAGTTTATTGTGATCCACACAGTCAAAGGCTTTGGCATAGTCAATAAAGCAGAAATAGATGTTTTTCTGGAACTCTCTTGCTTTTTCCAGGATCCAGAGGATGTTATTTTATATTTTGGATGGTTATTTTGAATGTTAAAAAAAAAACTATGGATTTTACTGTATTCTCTCATTAATTCTGAAGATTTTTTCATTAGTATTCTTGGATTTTTCCAGGTAGTCAGTTTTATAACCCATATATAATAATAATTTTATCTCTTCTTCCCCAATATTTGACCCCACTTAATTTTATAGTCAATTAATTTTTATCTTTTTCAGAATGATGTTGAACAAAAATGGTTAGCATTCTTATGAGTTTTTTACTTTAATAATAGTTAATATTCTGTAAAGTCTAATGATATATAAAGCACTGTTCTAAGCAATTTACATGTTAACCCACTGAATCCAACCAATGGCTCAAAGGTAAGTACTTTTATTCCCATTTTACAAGGAAAGAAACTGACTTACTGTGTAACTTGCCCAAGGACATACTACAAATAACCAGAAGAATCAAGCTTTGAGTCCAGGCATTATGAGGAGCGGGGTGGTGATAATATACAATGTCATCGATTAACAGATTCTCTGGCCATGAACTGAGATATGACATAGTTTGACAGGGCTCAGCAGTATCTCTAGCATCTCATACTGCCAATGCCTAAAGAGGAAAGCCACCACTGGACTTCCTAGTGTCAGTGGGGATGCTGAGATTCCAGAAGATCAGAGGTCAGGCAGTAGAACTTAGCCAGCAGAGGAAACAGTGGACCATCACCATTATGGAGGCAAGGTCACAGTGTCATCTGGGGCTGCCATGGTGTTCCTGAGGGCAACATAGGTGGCCAGACAACAAGTGTGCTGTTTCTCACCTACACCGATGGAAAGCCACGGCCACTCACTAGCTTCCAGACCTGAGCCAACTTTCAGAAGATCCAGAACCAGCCAACTGAAAGAATGGCTGGGTCTCCCTGTGGAGAGCTCTGCATCGCCACAACTAGTGTCCACAGGGGTGATTCCAGTAGTTCTTCCCAAAGCAAAGAAAGGAGAATTTACACATGATTTTTCAGAAACTACTGGGTACAGGATATGGGTTGACAATAACACTTAGGGACCCAAAATACCACCAGAGGGGGCACTGGAGGCCAGGCAATTAGTGGGATCAGGGGTCAAGCCTACCTAAGAGTTCTGATGTGTTTGTAGACCTTCCCTGTGGTCATTTTCCTAGTTTTGTTTTGTTTTGTTTTGTTTTTTTACATTTTATTTATTGGTTTATTTTTGGCTGTGCTGGGTCTCTGTTGCTGCACAGGTTTCTCTCTAGTTGCAGTGAGCAGGGGCTACTGTCTCTTGTGGTGCACAAGCTTCTTATTGCAGTGGCTTCTCTTATTTTGGCACTCAGGCTCAGTAGTTGTGGTACAACTAGTTAGTTGCCCTGCAGGATGTGAAATCTCCCTGGATCAGGGATCGAACCTGTGTCCCCTGCATTGCCATGCAAATTCTTAACCACTGGATGACCAGGGAAGTTCTCCCTAGTTCTTAAATGCATAAGCTGGATGAATATTCATTGGTAGACTCTCATATTGGTGGCCTGACTTGGGGCATAAGAACCCTCTGCTACTTTCTAAGCTGCTGTCTTTCAACTTCAGCCTCACCCCTTTTCCTATGTCCTGCTCTATGATGCTGGGACTGGACCTCTGAAAACCACATGTCTGCTTTATCAGGTAGCTCTGCATTCAGCTCTGCCAATATGGGATACTAAGGGTAAGAAGACTTGTGCTTCCGATTTGCTCCATGTTCCTGTCAGCATTTCCTTCGTCTCATTCCTCACCCCAGCATTGGCAATTGGTTGCCATCACAACAGTTGAATCCAATTCATGGTTTTTCCAGTACCTGCAGGATCTGTCTCATAGAGGCCCATGGAAACCCCAGTACCAATTTGGCCAGGGCCTCCTCAGAGTTCTGGACCACAGCCCATGGCCCCCTCCTTTCAGCTCAGAGTCATGATCACAAGCTGAGAGGTGGCCCCTTTCAAACGTCTGAGTTTCAGCTCCTGTTCTAAGCACCTAAGTGATAAATTCCATCTTCTTCTCCTATTCCCCCAGCCGTAAGAATAATAATCATCACCTGCAGTTTCTGGAATATCTTCATGTTCTCTCTTTGCTTTTCCAGCTTTTCAAAACCACTTAATTCTTTAAATTAAAATCTCTTTTTTTAATAAGTTGTGTAGCATCTGTCGCCTGACTGGACCCTGATGGGTGCATTACAGGAAAAGCAGGTGAAAACCTTGAAATTGTCCCCATCTACCCCTGACAAGACAATCAGAAGCAATGCTCAATCATAGGTAAAGTGGCAGAAATGAGGGCCACCCTCCAAGACCCTCAAACACTTCAGGAAGCTGGGATGGTAGCTGTCACAGTCCCAGTTAGGTCACCAGTCTATCCCCTGTGAAAACGGTGGAAGTGAAAGTCGTTCAGTCATGCATGACTGTTTGTGACCCAAAGGACTGCAGCTCACCAGGCTCCTCTGTCCATGGAATTCTCCAGGCAAGAACACTGGAGTAGATAGCCATTCCCTTCTCCAGGGGTCTTCCGAACCCAGGGATCCATTCTGGGTCTCCTGCATTGCAGGCAGATTCTTTGGCATCTGAGCTACCAGAGAAGCCCTAGTCTGTCCCCTAGAAAAAGCCAACTGGATCATGTTGCTGGTGGTAGACTAACACAAACTTAACCAAGCAGTAACCCCAACCACAGCTGCTGTTCCAGATGCAGCGTCTTTATTTACTACAACAGATCAACACAGCCTCTGGCACTTGATATAAGGCTACTGAATCGGAAAATGTGTTCTTTTCAACCCTCACGAGAAAGGAGGATCAAAGCAGTTGCTGTCACTTGGAACAGACAGAAACATACATTCACTGGCATATCCTCAGGGCTATGTTAACCTCCCTGCTCTATGTCACAATGGAGTTGAACAGGATCTTGATCATCTGAGTATTCTGTTCAAGGTTGTGGTGTTTCATTGTACCGATGACATCATTTAATCATGCCTGGGGAGCGGAAATGCTGAGTACTCTGAATGCAAGGGTCATGCCCACATGGATTAGAGAGATGGTATGAACTTCTTTGCCTTGATCAGTTAGGTTTTCAAGGGTCCAGTGGTCTGGGACCTGCAGGGTCGCTCCAAGGAGAAGCAAATCAGTGTACTTTGTACCTCTGATCACTAAACAAGTGAAACTCTGCTCAGTAGAACTTTTCAGATCTTGAAGAATGTGCATACATTGCACTTGAATACTCCTCCAACTCTGTTAGTGACTCGGAAGGCTGCAGTTTTGATTGCTTGCTATGGCCTGCATTGCGTCCTCCCGTATTGATATACTGAAGCCCTAACTCCCAGTACCTCAGAATGCAACTGTATTTGGAGATAGGGCCTTTAAAGAGGTGACTGAGTTAGAATGAGATAACCTGGGTGGGTCCTGACTGATATCCTTATAAGAAGAGGCAATTTGGATTTACTAAGGGACATCAGGGGCACACACACAGCGGAAAAGCTATTTGAGGACACAGCAAGGAGGCGGTCATGAGCAATCCTAGCAGAGAGACCTGAAAAGAAACCAAACCTGCCAACACCCTGACCTAGACCTATTGTCTCCAGAACTACAAGACAGTAAATTTCTGTTTAAGCCACCCAATCTGTGGTATTTGGTTATAACATCTCAAGCAAATGGATACAGTGGGCCTGAAGCAAGAGAGAACGCTGCAGCTGGCCCAGGTGTGGTACAAGCATCCCCAGCGCTTGGGCTCGATGACCAGAGGGTCCTATGGCACTCACGCCTGTAGATTCTTTGATGAGCCTCCACAGGAGAATCACAACGCAGACCCCTCCCCCTGAGGTTGGGCGCACGCCCCTGGCATCTGAAGCAGAGGGCTCTCCACTGGCAGAAAGCAGCTCCTGAATGCTTCTGGACCCATGGGATGGCTGAGGGCCTGAACATGGGGCATCAAGGGACCATGCAACCAGCACCGCCTTGTATGAGCCAGGTATTATCAAACCCACCAGACCACACCAGTTACACAGAAGAAATCCATCATAACCTGGGACTCGGACCTGTCAGTGTAACCCATAAAGAATGGGTTTCTCCACCAGACAAACCACCTAACCCGCAGAAATCCTGGCGGAGGAGGCGGGGCTCCACAGAGAGTGGAAGAGGAGGGAGATGATGGGTGAACGTCTTGGGACCAACCTGGGTAGCAGACACTGAGATCTTGCCCCCCACCCCCCCACCGCGTCTTCCTGCTGTAGGCTCTTTTGCTTTCTCTTCATGACCTCGGAGAAACAACAACAGGGCCCTAACACAGGGCACAGGGTTTGAGAGGTGCAGAGTTTGGGTTGTAGCAGATGCTGTTGGTGGCCTGCCCAGCCTCTCTCATCCTGAGCACTTCAGAGCGCATCAACTGCCTCCCTGTCAGCACCAAGGTTTCTTTGCCTAGGGGTTTCCTCTGGCCTACAGAGCAACTCCACTCCCGTGCATAGCACCCAGATGTACCAGGGAAGTGACGCCAGGCCCTCAGGAGTCACCTTGACCTAATAACTAATGGGAAAGTGAAAGTACTAGGCGCTCAGTCATGCTCACGCTTTGCAACCCCGTGGACAATGGCTCCTCAGTCCCCGGAATTCTCCAGGCAGGAATTCTAAGGGAACGTGCGCATGGTTATCCCGGCTCCTTCATCTCTTTAGGTGGGATGACTCTAGTCACCCACAGGGCTAACTTGCTTCACAAGAGTTTTCATTTACTTCCCTCTCCTCCCTGCATGACTAACTCTCCTACCACACTTTGCTTTGATCATTTCCCAAGTAAACAATTTGTGTTACCGTCCAGTGTTGGCTTCTGGAGGACCTCAAACTGAAGTAAGACACTGCATCTATCAAAACATAGATAGTTTCTAATCAACAGCATCTTTCTCATTCCTTCTCGTTGTCTGGGATTACTTTCTCTTATGCGTGCATAAAAATGAGGTAGTGAGTCTGGGAAGTAATGGGAAAAGAGTCCTCTGGTCACTTAATGGGTCAATACCTGCAAGGTCAGGAAACTATGCTATTTTCTGGTGGATACTATCCCGAGGTCTCTGTCTACGGCAGTAAAGAGTACATTGTCTCCTTCTATCTTTCCGTTGTCATTCTTGCATGATCTGAAACCAAAGTGTGCTATAAGGCGTTCCTTAAATCTACCGCATTTGCCTTTTACGTCATGAGGAGGGATTCCTCCAAGATTCTGGCGTTTGTCCTCTACCAGTGTTCCTTTGAATCATCACTGTAAATTTCCCCATTTTCCATGTCTTTGTTTCTATGCTGCCATAAGTATTTTAATGAGAGTTGACTGAGATGGCATGGCCATATGATATTTTGATCTGAATGCTTTCAGTGTTCTGTCTCAAGAAGCAGTGAAGTGATCAAATGAAAGATGAAATTCCACAGGTCCATAGAGGCTATCTTCCTGGAATAAGGCCATCTTTCCATATAGAACGACAGTAGAGATACACTGTTACCAGAAATAATCAGCCTTAGATATAGAACTAGAAATTTAAGTCATCATTAGCATGGTTCTTAAAATGATTCCTAAGAAAATTATTCAGGAGCTTGGGGCAGGGGGGGCAGGGAGAGCAAGAGAGGCAGGAAGGTGGATCTACATTTCAAAGAGGTCTTATATCATAATTATTTCTCCAGAGATCTAAACTGGTCATTCAATAATGCCTGGAATATTTTGAGAAGAATTAAAGAACTATTTCATATTGAAGTTAGCATCTTCAATTATTTCATGCTGCAAGTGACATTTTAATGGCCAAACAATCACAGTGCTGCAATAAATTATGGAAGTGTAAAGGTTAGTTTCCTTTTGGGCTAGGTCATGATTTGAGTGATTTTTCACTGGTTAAGTTCCATTATTATCTGAGTGACACTTCTTGTAATAATAAACTTGCTTTGATCCCCATCTTGTCATATTTATCTTTCTTGACCAACTGCCACTCACACGCTGACCCTGCGATAGTAGCTAGTCTGCCCTGACCTTTGCAGCTATTAAACCCAAGGGGGCTAATAAGCTACCAACCCACACCAACCCTAATTAGCTATTTCCAACAGCTGAAAGAAAGGGGCAGTTCTAAGTGATCTTTCCATCATAAAAATTGAAAGTCAACCTATGCTGGAAAGGAAAAACCAAAAGGAAAGCACCTTAGAAAATCCAAGAAGCTTCTCAGCCAGACTGAAATCCTGTTTTAGCACTTCCAGAGCCCTCCAGCGTGACTCTGAACACTTACCCTGGGGATGATGATATTGGCTTAAAGATTCAAACACATATTCAGTGTGATGCATCCAAAAGGTGCTGGGAGCTGAAGAATCATGAGACCATATAAATGAGCTGGGCTAGCAAATAAGATGCGTTACGTATTGCAATAGAAAACGTTTGGGTCGCCTAGATATCTTCCTGAATCTTCCATTTAATACTGTCTGGCAATATGCTTTGAAATCATGTCATAATTATATCTTTTTAATCAGCAATGAAAATCCCAGAAAATGGTGTTTGTTTATTTTAACTTTAATTTGCATTATAAGTCTACCTGGAAAGGTCATTTAAAGCCTCAGATGGTCTGGGATGGAACTTGAAAATCTGCATTTTTTAATTTTATTTATTTATTCTGGCTGCACTGGGTCTTCGTTGTAGTGAGTAGTCTTTCTCTAGTTGCAGTGCATATGTGTTGGTGGTGGGGTGTGTGTGTGTTGGGGGGCTTCTTTCTAGTTGTGGTGCTCAGGCATAGATGCCCTGTGGGATCTTAGTTCCCCAACCAGAGACTGAACCTGCATCCCCTGCATTGGAAGACAGATTCTTAACCACTGGACCACCTGGGAAGTCCTGAGAATCTGTATTTTAAACTGATATGGATGAGGTTTATGTCCAAATCCTGATTTTAAAAGTTCCAATGAATAAACACCAAAACAAACCTGTGGTAAAACCCAAACCTTCACCATGATTTAATATCTTTGCCAGTGGGGAAGGGATATGTAAACAGAGCATCAGAGATGTCAGGATGAGTCAGATTATTCCAGTCCATGGGCCCCATGGCTGCTGGAGTTTTTAATACGTTTTTCAACTGGCCCTTTTACATCCAAACTGCTCTCAAAAATTACCCCCAGGACAAAAAAATGCAGGCTTACTCATTGAGCACCTAATTTGTCTATGACTGTTCTAGACAGGCAAGTCAGAAGTAGAGGAGACATGATCCCTGTCCTCAAGGAAACAAGAAATTATATTAAATCCCAACAAAACCAGAAAAGAGCAATGAAATTTTAAATTGGCACTTGACCTTAAGAATAAAGAGATCCAGGAGGTTACAGTGTCTGGAGAAGGCTTCATGAGAAGAAGTGGGAGTTACTGGAACTAGTCTTGGAAAGAAACTTGGATTGGATTGGGGAGAAAAAAGAAAGAAGAAATTATTCAATATTTGGAAGGAACAGGCATGTCAGAAACTTAAGCCAAATACATGCCTCAGGTGCCACTAGCTGATGGGATTTATCCATGGTCCTGTATCTTAAAAAGCTTTATTTTTAAAAACCAATCCTGGTGGCTCAGTGGTAAAGAATCCACCTGCCAATACAGGGGACACGAGTTTGATCCCTGGTCCTGGAAGATCCCATAAGCCATGGAGCAACAAAGCCCACGTGCCGCAACTACTGAGCCTGCCTGCTACAGCTGCTGAAGCCCATCGGCCCTGGAACTCGCGCTCCACAGCAAGAGAAGCCGCTGTGACGAGATGTCCCGGTTCACCAAAACTAGAAAGCCTGCACAGCAACGAAGGCCCAGCACAGCCAAAAATAAACATATAAAATAACTTTTAAAACCAACCCAGAGTTATTACACTATTATTGACCATATTCTCTTTTTAAAAATACATATTTATTTGGCTGCGTTGGACCTGAGTTGGAGTTTGTGAGCTCTCTGTTGCAGGGCAAGGGCTTTTCTCTAGACGTGACGCTCGGGCTCAGCAGGTGCAGCGAGTGGGCTTAGTTGCTCCTTGGCATGTGGGATCCTGACCAGGAATAGACCCCTCATGCCCTGCTTTGGAAGGAAGGCAGACTCTTAACCATGGGACCAACAGGGAAGTCCCTCACATAGCTTTAGAAGAGAACTCATAGGACATGAAGTCAAACCTGAATTAGAGCCTTCAGAGTGATTTGGGAGGAGAAAAAAAGCAAGTAAATCGTTGGGATGAACACTGAACTGGGCTAGCCCTGGGCCGCTCACCTGGATCTGCTACTGCCTGCCACGTTACCTGGGTCTTACATCTGACCTCTGTGTGGCCTGGCCTCCTTCTCCCTGTTCCTCCAAGATGGGGCCAACACTGCTTACCTCATAAGGGTCTCCTTGAGTTCTGAATAAATGAGGGGCACCTGCAAAAGGCCGAGAAGTCATTCATAAAAAGGAAGTTTGAGCATTTACAAAAAAACAAAAGAAAAGAGAGTGACCAGTAACCAAGGAGAGAAGAGCTCCCTGGAGCAGCCTGGGGCTGGGATCAGGAGAGAAAGTCAAGTGCCTGCTGCCTGGGATCAGTGACCCGAGAGGAAGGAGGCTCTTCTAAGAACAAGCCCCAGATGTGAGCAAGAGAGTACAAAAGCAACACTTTATAAACATCTTTAAGAGGCCTCGTGACAACCTGATAGTCAAAGGAAGAAAAGACAGGGTGTGTTTGATAGCCAGTGGTTACAGGCGACTTCAGGATTTGCTGCCAGCCTCCAGCCGCCCGTGGAGAGATCTTTTCTCCTTCCCTTATGCACATATAATTTCCATTAATGCCAAATCAGACCTAATCCCACCCCCACTCCTCCTACATGGGAAAGCACTTCCAAAGGTATTTAAGTAACTAGGACAAAACAGATCAGACAAATGACTTTAAAAGAGAAAAGCTTTGTCTCCCAACGTAAATCTCAAAGAGGATGTTTCAGGCCAGCAGCTTTCGGATTTTTCTTTTCATCGTAAAGCCATAATATTTTTAATTCTATTTTTCAAAAACAAATCCAAGGAGAAAGTTATGGGCAGCACCACGGTGCCATCCTTTTAGAGGTTGTTTACTTCCTTTGAATTGCTATGTTTGCAACTGGGTATTTTAACCAGGTAAGTGGCAGTGCTTGGGTTAATTACACCTTATGGACAGAGAAGGACTCAGCATGTGTAGGCACTAAGTACCCCAACTATCCTTGTAAATCTTAGCAACAGTGAGCCCATGAGCAACGGCCGGGGGCCAGAGTGAGGAACTCCGCCCATGGCAAAGGTCATGAGGAAGGAGGCTTGGCATAAGCAAAGGCGTGATCAAGCCTCAGGAAGCCCCCTGTTCCCGAGCATCTACCCCAAAACCAGAGTCTATTTTATGCTCTCACCTACACCTCTGACTTCACGGGGGGCTCTCCCCCATCACCGTTTCTCTCAGAGAAAGAGTTAACTTGCAGTTCCAAGTCAATAAAAATTCCTGGGCATGACAAGAGTGTTTCAGCTTATGGACTCCTCTGAAGGTTGTCTAGCCCACCTGTATAGGTTCGTCTGGCCACATGTGATTGTTTACAGCCTCCCAATCTGAGAGGCACAAGATGTTTTAGACTTACTAAAGGCAAATTCTTTTGGGGAGTTGGAAATTATTAGTATAGTGGGTTGGTTAGGAATTATATTGGTGAAGGGTTTTTCATTTGTTGTGCCAATAATTGCTGCTAATTCCCTGCCCTGGGTGTGACAAGGGTGTCTTAGGTCAAACCTCTCTGCTGACAGACTAGCTTGTATGACAGGATTATCCATACTCCTGCCACTACCCACATGATTGTTTACTACCTCTCAACACGGAGAGTCTTGGAGTATTTTGAAAGTCTTAATTAGCATAGGGCTTTTCTCATTGTTGAGTCAATGATTGCCGCCAGGCCTCCATATCCTTAAGCACCTGGGAATATATTAATCGATGTATTTGGAATATAGAAAAGGAAATATAGTAGTTTTTAAGGTTAGCAATACTAGACTTTTTGAGTTAATGAATTTTCTCTTTTGTAATAGATCACTGTACTTTGTTATAAATCACTGTGTCCTTGCTATGTAAAAATGTAACCTTATCACTATCTTAAGACTAAATAGATCTTAAGGGGAGCATTGGTGAAAGGATTTTCATTTGTTGGGCCGATGTTTGCTGCTAAATCTCCATATTCCCTGCCCTTATAATGAATATAACTAACATTTAGGAGAAATAAGTATTAACCTTTAAGCATATAGGAGAAATAAGTATTAACCTTTAAGATTAATCATGTTAACCTTGGGTTAAATAAATTCCTTCTTGATTGTAACTCACTACACCCTCACCCTATAGGAATGTAACTTTATTTGGAGGGTAGTGCCTGGTTTAAGAAAAAACACCCTTGGAAAAAATAAGTTTTTTGGTTATCAGAAAGAAAGGATCATAAAATGTCAGCAGGTCTCATTCATGGCCAGAAGATGATGTAAAATCCCTAAGACCTTTTTATGTGAAGCACCTGATTTTGATAAAGGTCAGGACTGCTGACCCCCACGTGACTCTGTATTCATCCCTATGTGTAACAAAAGGTATATAAGCAAACCCAAAAATAAAGAAATTGGATCAGTTTCCAGAAAGACTGATTCCCCCATGTTGTTTCTTACTTGCTGCCCATTTTTCTGGCTGAATTCCCATCTGGAGCATGGATGCTATTCCACGTAAACCAAGTTATTCAGCCTCTTTTTCTCCACTAATTTTCCTACTACACTATCCATTTCTAATCTCTATATATATCTGTAATTAAATATGTATTTTTCGAAGGACGCCGACGCCGTCCCCACCTTCAAATTCCCTGGATCCACCGGGGCTGGACCCCGGCAAGCAACAACTTGACAGCCTCTTGCAATGAGTGGATCCTGCCTGTCTATACATCTGTGAATGGAGTCAAAGATTCGGTAATTCTATCAGATCTGACCACAGATTGTTTAGCAAATGTACTCAGGCTCAAACCATGTGGAGTTAGGGCCTTTACTCAACATTGTCAAGCTGCCGGCTAACTTCAGAGCCAATGGGAGAAGCCTCACACCGAAGACTGGGACTGGTTTGATCATTGATTTGCTCACCAAGCATTTGTGGGTTTGTGCTATGTGTCTTGCCTTATGCTGGGTATAGGAGAAACTGTGGTGGGCAGGTGGTATTAAAGACTGTGTTTATCCTGAAAGTTAAAGTCACTCAGTTGTGTCCAACTCTTTGCAACCCCGCGGACTGCAGTCCACCAGGCGCCTCTGTCCATGGATTTTTCCAGGCAAGAATACTGGAGTGGGTAGCCATTCTCTTCTCCACGGGATCTTCTCAACCCAGGATTTGAACCAAGGTTTCCTGCATTGCAAGCAGATTGTTCACCATCCGAGCCACCAGGGAAGCCCGTGTTTATCCTGAGTGCAACGGGAAATCTTTGAAGGATTTCAGGCTGGGGAGTATATTTCTTAGGTCTGCATTTCAGAATTGCATCTGACTGCAGTGTGAGCAATGGATGGTGAGAGAGGGCTGTCATCTCCCTCTTTACTTGAAGAATACATGGGCCATCCTGGAAGCCTTTTGAAGGGAGGTGGAGAGGCAGAAATACCTCCTTCACACCGGTGAGGCCTACATTCCCAATGGGCTCAGGCAGTTTTCAGACACCAAAATACCATCCCGTTCTCCTCAGTGTCCCCACATTACACATGGCACCTATATCCGCTAAAGCAACAGAAGACAAGCAACCGAATAATTGAAGAGCGGTTGCTCAAATTGGTTCTGTTATAGACTGAATTTTATCCTCCCAAAATTGATATGCTGAAGCCCTAACCTCAATGGGACTATTTGAAGACTGAAACTGTCTCCCCCTTAATAAAGCCCAAAACTTTATTCCCTTTCTTATCCCCTCTGACCTCAATCTTAACACTAATCAACCAGAGTCAGACTGTAATAAGGAAGAGTCAATTTTGACACTTCCATGCTAGATGTTTCTTTAACTTTAACCCTTGTTTTTTTGCCACTTTTGTTATTATAGTCATATATAATGGCCTGCCTCAGAGGATCCTACCCCTCTGCCTGACCATTGAGCTAAAGTGCTTTTGTTCAGAACCCTGTCTGCCTGTAGATGGCAGGAAGGAAGAACTTAACACGTTCACATCCCCCTGCCTGAGGCCTGCCATTCTAGGAGACACTGCAAGATCAAATGGCCTTTTTCCTTTGTTTCCTCACCTCCCCCCACATCTCTGATCCATATAAGAACCTGGCATCCAGACCCCAACAAGATGATTATCCTGAAATATTAGTCTGCCAGCTTCTCAGGCTTTTATGGTCCTTGCTGCTACGCCTCATCTCTCAAATTCACTGGCCTCTTGTGCAGCGAGCAGAGCAAGTTTGGACTTGGTAAAGTGAAGTCGCTCAGTTGTGTCCAACTCTTTGCGACCCCGTGGACTGTAGCTTACCAGGCTCCTCAATCCATGGAATTCTCCAGGCAGGAATACTGGAGTGGATTGCCATTTCCTTCTCCAGGGGATCTTCCCAACCCAGGGATTGAACCTGGGTCTCCTGCATTACAGGCAGACGCTTTACTGTCTAAGCCACCAGGGACTTGGTAACAAGATGACTAAAACTGTGGTTATAGATGTCATCATTAAGAAACAAACTCAAATGATTTCTTCAGGTCACAAAGAGCTAGCAGGCTCTCCAAGCTGTGGACAAGGCCTAGCCAGAAAATCATAAGCTGGAGACATCCTGACTCCCAAAACTATGATTAAGACATGTCACAGGCATAAAAAACAAACCAATGAAAAAAAAAAAATTAAAAAAAAAAACCAATGGCCTCCAAAGGGGAAAGGGGTGAGGAGGAATAAATTAGGAGTTTGGGATTAGCAAATACAAACCCCTATACATATGGTAGCTCAGCTGGTAAAGAATCTGCCTGCAATGCAAGAAACCCTGGTTCGATTCCTGGGTCAGGAAGATCTGCTTGAGAAGGAATAGGCTACCCACACCAGTATTCTTGGGTTTCCCTGGTGGCTCAGTTGGTAAAGAATCCTCCTGCAATACAGGAGACCTGAGTTCAATCCGTGGGTTGTGAAGGTCCCCTGGAGAAGGGAAGGGCTACCACTCCAGTATTCTGGCCCGGAGGATTCCATGGACTGTATAGCCCATGGAGTCACAAGGGTCGGACATGACTGAGCGACTTTCACTTTCACACACATAAAAGAGATAAACAATAAGATCCTACTATATAGCTCATGGAATTATATTCAAAATCTTGTAATGTAATGAAAAGATATGAAATATACATATACATATATATCAAACTGAATCTGTTTGCGTACACCAGAAACTAACATAACCTGTAAATCAACTACATTTCACTAAAAATAAATAAATGTCACAGAAATGTCACAAGACAATGACTAATGTCAGCTTCTTGCTTCTTCTCCTTTAAAAATACCTGGAACTCAAAGACCTAGTCAGTGTATGTCTGAGGCTTGTCTCCCGCTCCCTTGCTTGGTGCCCTACAGTAAACTCTTGTGTGCGCTGCCTTGTCCAACTCTTTGCAACCCTATGGGCTGTAGCCCACCAGGCTTCTCTGCCCATGGGACTCTCTGGGTGAGAATAGTGGAATGGGTTGCCATGCCCTCTTCCAAGGACCTTCCTGACCCAGGGATCGAACCCGAATCTCCTGCAGCTCCTGCACTGCAGGCAGATTCTTTACCGCTGAGCCACCAGGGAAGCCCGCAGTAAACTCTTACTTTGCTGTAAACACCCACTGCCAAAGTTCAGCTTTCTGTGAGGCAGGCACATGAGTCCTTGCTTGGGTACAACTGGGTCCATCAGAAAGTTCTAAAAATTAACTGAGGCCCTGAGGATGGAGCCTCATCTAATAGGGCTGGTGTCCTTATAAGAAGAGACACCAGAGCTCTCTGTCTTCCCATGAGCATAGGGAAAGGGCCATGTGAGGACACAGCAAGAAGGCAGTGTCTGCAAGCTCCCCAGACACCTGCCCCGACAGCATCTTCATCTTGGACTTACGACCTCCAGAACTTGACAAAATATATTTCTACAGCTTAAGCCACGCAGTCAGGGCTATCTTGATATGACAATTTGAGAAGACTAACACAGTTTTAAGCTGAGAAAATTACAAAAACTGTCTATTTTCATGTTCTGTGATTATAAATACTTTCTCCCAAGTTTCCCTTACAATGAAAGGGAGTGGAAAGGCTGGAGAACAGCTTGTTTTTCAAGAGCAAGTAGGACTTCTAAACTCATGAGGAACGAAGGCAGAAAGGATTTCTAGAGATTACATTGCTTGATGCAGTGGCTTCAATCATTAAAATCTCTTTAATGGGATTATCCATGACTCCACAGAAGCTAAATCCTCTGAAAGGAGGGCTTCAGGTATTTGTCACAACCAGCCATCGACACAGAATTAAGCAGATATTCCTGAAATACATTCTCGTTTCTTCCTTTTTTGTTTTAAAGCAAGGCCTAGCAGGAGAATATCTTCCACTCTCCACTTAGTTTCTGAAAATCCTTAAATGTAATCAGCAGTGAGCAGTCAGGAACTGGTTATGAGGGATTCTACCTTTCAGCTGAAGAAGTCCTAGTTGTGAAAAAGAGTCAGTGTCACAGGACCAGGAAAGCAGTGGAAGTAATGTCAGCAAGTAAGCAGACTGCTGTGTCAGCCAGAAGAGGCTAGATTCTGCTGCAGTAACAAAATTCTCAGTGACTTAACCCAGCCAAAGTTTATTATATTTCTCACTCACACAAAGTCCTCTGAGGGTGTCTGTCAGCTCCCCTCCAAGGCATGCCTAGGGGTTCCAGGTGGATAGTGAGTAAGCGCTCAGTCACTCAGTTGTGTGGACTCTTTGTGACCCCATGGACCGTAGCCCATGAGGCTCCTCTATCCATGGGATTTCCCAGGCAAGAATACTATAAGTGGGTTGCCATTTCCTCCTCCAGGGACTCTTCCCAACCCAGGGATCGAATCCACGTCTCCTGTGTTACAGGCAGGTTCTTTACCACTGAGTTACCCAAGAAGCCCTCCAGGAGGATAGAATCCATACCATTTTGTAGCATCATCTGGAACGTGAGGCCTCCACACTCACTACAGTAGAGGAAGGGAAGCTAGATGATCACAAAGGAGCTTTTCCCTGCCTCAGCCAGGAAGCGACATGGCACATTTCATTGACCTCAGCTAGTTGTGAGGCCCACTCCAAACTTCAAGGGGTTGGGAAGTATAATTTCCTATGTACCCAGAGGAGGCGCATGAGAATGGACTTGATGAACACATAGCTTTTTCCCAGCCACAGTTGCCAACGTGTGAAAACCACCAGGAGGAAAAAAGCATGCCCGATTATCAGACACCAAGTTGAGTTTTGAGTGGAACAGTTCCTAGATGTGTGGTTATAGAGCCGGAACTCAGATGCCGCTCACCCTCCTCCCCTCTGGGAACTTGACAGATGAGTTGCCTACACAAACATCACTAGACACATGAAAGTAGAATACTCAGCTGCAGATGCCCAGGTAAGCTGTGATACCCCAGCACAAAACGTGGTCATAGCAGGCTAGAGGACATATCCTATGCTGGAAGATGAAATGGACTTTGTTTTTTTAATAATTTTTGGCTCTGCTGGATCTTTGTTGCTGCACGAGGGCTTTCTCTGATTGTGGCAAGTGGGGGCCTACTCTCTAGTTGCGCTGCTTGGGATTCTCATTGCGGTGGCTTCTCCCATTTGGGCAGCACAGGCTCTAGGGCCCATGAGCTTCGTTGCTCCATGGCATGTGGAATCTTCCCAGACCAGGGAGCAGACCCAGGTCCCCTGTATTGGCAGTTGGATTCTTAACCACTGGACCACTGGGAGAGTCCTGGACTTCCTTTTTTCTGATCCTTCCTCCCTGACCTTAAATCTTGAGAGAAAGAGAGAGAATGGCCCATCTCAACCAACTTCATGGACTATGGCAACAAGTCCTTACCCAGCCAGGCACAAGAAAAAGTACATTTATTACATATTGTTTAATTCTCAAAACAAAGTAACTTCCCCCACTTTACAGATGAGGAAACAGAGTGAAAGCAGTAAATTGAGTTCACACAGCAGGTCAGGGTGAACTCCCATCTGTCTGACTCCAGAACTCACACTCCTAGCCATTTCATAAATGGAAAAAAAAAAAAATGGATGGAAGGAAAGATTTCCTGCTTGAGATGTTCTTATATGGTAGTACTCTAAGTACAAGGTAGAAATCAGTTCTCCCAGTTCCATAAGTCGGAGGAGATGCCCACAGATTTGTGATGGTGAGTCCCTGCTGAGTGATGAGTACTGATACAGCCTCTGGGCTCAGTTGAGCATAAACCTAATCCAACATCCGGACTACTCCAACATCAGCCTGAGCCACAACAACCCACAGAAGGGTGCCTTCTCATTCCTCAATCTAGCCATCAAGGAAAAATATTTCTAAAGTCCCAAATCTTTCTAGTCAACTGTACTATTATCTGATAGAAACTGGAAGGAAAAATAAACAAAAACATATTTGGGTTGGCCAAAGTGTGTTCAGGTTTTTCCGTAGCAGCCTGTGAAAAACCCAAATGCACTTTTTGGCCATCCCAATTCCTTGTGCTATTTCCCTGGGTGAATGGGCTACTTCTGGGTTCAAAAGAGCCCCATGGTTTTATCTCCCTTCACATCTGTGATTAGACCGTTTCCTGTCCTTTGATCCACTTGGCCAATAGCTCCCGGAGTTCACTGGCTGGGAGGCTGAGATGCCAGAGGTTGAAGTCGCCATGGCCCGCATCTCTGCTGCAGAGATGGGCACACACTCATGGGCGATGGATCCATCATCCCCCCAGTGGGCAGGGAGGGCGGGCTCAGAGCTGCATTTCAGGAGAGTAATTCAACCCAGGTGGGGAGTAACTGTCCCCCACTGAGGGAGCTGGCTGTCCTGCTGGGTCACTCCCTCTGCAGAAGCAGGGTGAGACTGACATCACCCAGGACCACGGGCCCGGCTGACCCCATCACAGACAGAGGGGTGAGGCTCTCCCAATGGCATTCAGCCTTTTTTCCCACTCTAGGGGCTCCTTCATGGTGAAACACACGCCTGTTTCTACATCACTATGAAGAAGTGGAGGACTCATTTTCTCAACTTCCTCACCTGGTCCCAGGCTCCCTCTGGCCCTCAGCTGTGTGTGAGGATCCTCGGTTCACAGGAGAAGAACCCCAGCCACCTCCTGGATTCGTTCACACAGCCTGGCCTCTGACCCGCCTTCCAAACGGTTTCCTGGCAAAATCCAATTAGCCCAACACACATCGTGAGTCTGGCTAGAAACGTCCATTCAGATAAACTTCAGCCTAGAAAAAAAGCTGCTTCTTTTTAAACAAGTAATAGGGATGAATTGTTTTGGTTTCCTGAGCAATTATCTTTTAAAGAGCGAAACCCTCATCTGTATGCTAAAATACAATGGGCTTCACCAGTGTGGGCCTGGCAGTGACTCATCCCATCCAGTCAGACAGGAGATCAGCAGATGAAGCTCACAATTCGACTTCAGAGGAACTGAGTTCTGAACTGCAGAAAAATTCAATGGTGATTTCATCACAACATGAAACATAATTAGAGAACTTTCATTACCTACTTGCCTAAAGCCGAGGAGAATGCCAAGTTATTAATTTTTTTCCCCTTTGGACGTAGCTTTTGGCAGGGTTTATCCCATTACAGCACCTTTCATTTTAGAACTCAAATGGTTGCTTGGTTTCTTCATTAATTATGGGACAGTTGCTATTTATCATGATAGGGAGCCAGTATCAGGACCTTCATTTTTTCAAATAAAAACCCTAAAACACAGTCAAATTCAGAGGCATAGCCAAAGTCACAAAGACCTGCTCTCTGGAAACACTGATCTTCAAGTTTCTTAAATTCCTTTTCACCTGGAATGTTCTTTACACCCTCCCTTCCCACCTCACACCCCCAGCAACTTTCACCTGGTTAATTCCTAGCCATTCTTCAGATCTGTTTCAACATCTCTTTCCTTATTATATGCTTTCATATAACTATGCACCTATTTGTCACAGCACTTACTGTAATTTGAAACCATATATTCATTTTCTAAAAAACCGTACGTGTATTTTTGTGTTTATTTGCCTAACATCTGTCTCCCCCACTGAATGGAAGCCTGTGGAAGGCTGGAACTGGTCTGTGCTTGCCCAACACTGCATCCCAAATGCCCAGCGTGGTACGCAACGTAATCCGCTCACTGAGAATGTGTTGAATGGATGGAGAGAGGGAGGCAGACAGATGGATTTGCTTTCTGGGTATCATACAATTTTGCACAGCAGAATGGCATATTTAAATGCTATTGTGGTACTAACAAAAAGTTGTGCACTGTTTTCTAACCTTGATGTAAAAATGAAAATGACAATTTAAAAATAAAACCCAAGGTCGCCTCCCTCAAACAACACCTACTGATTGCTTGCCACTTCATCACCACTGCCATGAGAGAGCCCTTTGTTAAAGAGAAAAGATCATTCTTCCTCCAAGCATGAACACATGGTGTTAGTACACATGGAATAACACTGTAATATCATGTTGCAGAAAATAACTGGCTGAGTTTTCCATACCTCACTGGTATCTCCAACCCTAACGCTTAGTTTAGAGCAGCTGAGATGCACCAAGACGTGACAGAATCCCCATGTGATTTCTCAAACAAGTGAGCATCTCGAAGATTGCATTGTGTCTCAAGAATACTAAGTGCATCGTCCCGACTTGCAGTTTTTAATTACTTCAATATCCAAAGATCTCTAATGACAATACCAGTCAGCCAAGTAAAGAAGGTCTCTGTAGGAAACCTCGAGGAAGAATCAGCAACAGAGGCAGCAATGTGAATGTGTGTATGAAGCTTTTGCCTTCCCCACCTCACCCCCTTATTTCTTTTGACCGTGCCACGTGTTTGGTGGGATCTTAGTTCCCCAACCAGCGATTCAAACTCAGGCCCTCAGCAGTGAAAGAACCAAGTCTTAACCACTGGACCACCAGGGGATTCCCTGCCTTCCTCTTTTGATGCAGATTTCCCTATGCCAACTTCAGAGAAGGCTTAGTCCCTGACAAGGCTGCGAAGCAGATGAGATCAGCCTCAGCTCCTATCCCACCTCTTTCCAGCAACCCTCCCCCTCACATTTTCCTGTTCTCTGTACTGTGACTTTCTTCTGCTTCCAGCTCAATGCTCAGCCCCCAACCCAAGGTTCAGAACCCCCCGACCAGCCCATTCACCCATGCACCTAACCTGCACCCCAGCCACTAACTTGGGCTCGCTCTCTCCATCACTGTCCGGGTGCCAGGTCTCATCATTCTGTATTATACCACTCAGCTGGGTCCTAGGAAACTAAGCTTTGACCAAATGTTGGTAACTGACAACAGGCTTATGGATTAACTGTTATGGGTTAATTAGGAGCAATATCACCCCCAAAGAGTGGGATGATCAGGCATCACTTGCTGATGGAGGGATATCAGACATCAGTTCTGAGATAGTCAGGTACCCCCAAATTAGAATACACTGATACCTAATTTCTCTATACATGAGACAACTTCATCCATCCCAGATTCTTTCTGGTGTAGCAAAGTACCCAAGAAGCCAGAATTATATTATTGTTTTACTTCTGAGATTTCCAAGACTTTTTGTGTTAGTAACTATCAAATGCCTTGAAAAGACCTATCCTCCCCAAAACAAAATAACTGCCTGTGTCCTCAGCAACTCCTTCTATTACCCTTGACCCTGGTATTTATCAGCTCAAACTATTTAATAGAATAGCAAGGGTTTTTCTTTTTTATTATGTTAACATACCTTTGAGCTGAAAGGCTACAGCACAACAAAACAGATTTGGTCAATAAGTCACTTTGCAATGAGAATTTGTAGTCAGCATAATGCCCTATGGAAAAAACAGAAGATCCTCCTGCTATTTTGCCTGAGCGTGGTTCTTTATCTGCTTCTGACATCTTTGAAGTCCATTTCAGACAACAGAGAACAGCGATCATGCAAGGTCAGATGAAGAGTTCCTCTCTGAGCCTGCCAGCAGTAGCAGGGCAGGCTGTCCTGTCGCAGTGAGAGAGGGATCCGGAGAGCCCTCACTCCACCCCCCTTCCTTGTCTGCCCCCAGTCCTCAATTCCATTTGCAGCAACCACTTAGCCCAGTGACCTGCCACCAAGCTGGGGTCTCTCCCGTCAATCCTCCTCGCTCATGAGCAGTGTAACCGATCTAAACACAAAATGTGGGCAGGCACAGTAGATGGTCTGCTTGTTGGTTGAGCTAATAAATATGAACAGATAAAATCTTGCACCAAACTCTCAAAGCTTTCTGGGGAGCAATTTAGTATCTTTTTTCATATCTGTTGAGCTAGTAGGAGAAAGAGCATTTTGAACTAGATATTCCTAACAACTGTATCATGTAACGAGCGAAAGAGTATACAAAGCAAACTCTCCTCCAGTAAAGGACAAGGTTCAGAGAAGCTATTCAGATTGGAGTAGCATTAGGCTTGAGGTAGGGGGTCTGAGATGGGGTGGTGTTATCTGTCATGTATATTACATGGACATTTCCTTTTCTTTCATTTTATTTATTTATTTATTTGTTTTTGGCTGTTCTGGGTGGGTCTTCGCTTCTGAGTGGACCTTTCTCCAGCTGTGATGAGCAGATGCTCCTCTCTAGCTGCGGTGTGCAGACTTCTCACTGCACTGGCTTCTCTCGTTTTGGAGCAGGGGCTCTAGGGCACGTGGGCTTCAGTAGTTGCAGCACATGGGCTCAGAAGTTGCAGCTCCTGGTCTCTAGAGCACAGATTCAATTGATGCGGCACACAGGTTTAGTTGCTACATGGCTTGTGGAATCTTCAGGGGCTGGGGATTGAACCTGTGTCTCCTGCCTTGGCAAAGGGCAGACTCTTTGTTATGCCCAGTGTCCGAGTCCCCAAAACTGAGAGAATAAGACATCCACAGCAATGCAAAAGCATAAAGGGGTTTATTGCTAGCTCGAGCTAGGGCTCAAGTCTCATCCAGTGCAGTGGCGTCTTGATGAGAGCGCCGAGCTCTGAATCACATCTACTTTTATACAGACGGTTCTTTGTTCCTGTAACAGCATAGCTGATTGGTTAAACCATACGCTTAAACCTCGCATCCCTATCCGGATTGGCTCAGGTCTGGCACGGGCAGGGGGCTACGGGGATTTTTTCTGATTGGTCGAGCTACACTGCCTGCGGGAGCTCCCAGTGCCTCAGCTTTCCTAGAGACTAAACTTCAGGCCTCGCCTGCCCCTTAGAGCCTGTCCTGGATCCAGTTTGGTCCTAACACTCTTATCCACTGTACTGCCAGGAAAGTCCTCTGTTGTATATCCTACATGGAAGTTTCTTTAACCTAAATAAGCAATGCATTTGATGCTTCAAATATTTTTTAAAAAAACTTTAAACATCCACAGTGCAAAGTCTTTTCACTGCTCCTGACTTCTTTTCTCTTGTTTTCTATCAACCCAGCAACTGCTATTGTTTGGTTGTGAATTCTGAGAGTTTATGCATAGGCCATGAATAAATACTATGCAAGTCTCAACACTTTTAAACAAAATGTAGCATACATTCTGCTGCTCACTCTTTTTTATGGTTGTATTTGGTTGTCTGCATATACTATGATTAAATGGTCCTCTGTTGATGAACATTTGTATTGCTTCCAATCTTTTGTCATTACAAATGGTGCTGCAGTGACTAAGCCTGTACAAAATTCATCTGGCATCTGTGCAAGCGTATCTGCAGAATGAATTCACAGCAGTGGAATTGCTCTGTCCTTTCTCCATCTGCTTTTGGTGGGCATCACAACAGCTCTGGGTCAAGATGCCTGCACGAAAAAAACCACATCACCACTGACACAAGATGGGGAAACCATTTTAATATTAGCAGTGCTGCCAGCGTTAGAAAAGAAGCTGGTCCATGTTCAGCTTCTACCAATGCCTTTCTTGAAAGCTGTGGGCGTGTGTTGTTTTCTTGGCCACTCAGAATCAAAACCCTTAAAAATGGCCTGGTCCCAAACTTTCAATAGTACCTCTCCTGTTTACATTTCCCAGAAATAGAAATGACCTCAGGCAAAAATCTACACTGAATCACAGCAAGTGCTTAATGGTTCCTTTAGATAGTCAGAGACTTGGCAGGAGCAAGATAGGAGAAGTGGTGACAAAGAAGGATGTTTGGAGGAAAACTACACAGATGAACTGTTAGACTTAGGCCCAGAATATGAGACTATTTGTGCTCCATAGCACACATGCCCACCAACGGGCATTGGTGTGGAAGCAGTCTTTAATAACCAGGTTGCTCTACATATGCAATAAAAATCAAGGCAAGCATATAAAAGAAATATTCAATACATGGAGAGACAAATGTTGTTATTAGATAAAAAGATTCAGTATTGTAACCAGTAACTCAGCCCAGCCTCACTCCTGAACTCAGATCCGTATTTCCAGTTGTGCATTTCACATCTTCATTTGAATGTCTTACACTTACTGTGTCCCAAACTGAACTACTGACATTCTCCTCAAAGCTCTGCTCCAGATATAATCTTCCCCATCACAGCTGAAGCCTGACCCATTCTTCCGATTGCTCAAGCCAAAAACCTAGAGTCACCTTTGACGCTTCTTTTTCTTATATATGCCGACATATGGTCCATCAGAAATCATGTTGACTCTTACTCCAGTATACAGAATCCCAGCAATTCTCCCCATCTCTGCGTCAAACCACCATCCTCTCCCACCTGAATTGTCATATGAGCCTTCCACGTGGTCTCCCTGCTTTTACCCTTGACCCCTACAGTCTATTCCTTACGCAGCTGCTGAAGTAAACCTTTTAAAATAGAGTCAGGTTATCTTACACCTCTGATCAAAGTCCTCCAACAGCCTCTCATTTCACTCATGACCTGGTTCTCATCACAGCTCAAGTCTCACCATTTTCTCCTCTCTTCCTTACCCACTCCCTCCTCGGCACTGGGGACTTTTGCACCGGCCGCTGCCTCTGCCTGAAGCAACGTCTCATCAATGTCTCCTTTCAATCTCTGCTCAGTGGTCACCTTTACAACCATCCTTGCTGGTGCCCTTTGCCCTGCCCCAACTCTCCTCCCTTTCCTGTGCTGAGTTTTTCTGTAGCACTTAACAACTTCTAACACAATTGTTATACCCTTTACTTCATCATTCCATGCACTATCTGCCTCCCCTGCTAGAATGTGAGCTCCTCAAGGGCAACCAGCTTTGTCTGCTTTGCTCACTGCTGTATCCCAAGTGCCCAAACCATCCCTGGCAAATAGCAGATACTTTAAAAAATATATTTGTAGAATAAATGAGGAATTTTTTTTGCAACTGTTTTTAGCATATTGTTGCTTTTTAGTCATTAAGTTGTGTCTGACTCTTTTGTGACCTCCTGGTCTGTAGCCCACCAGGCTCCTGTGTCCATGGGATTTTCCAGGCCAGAATACTGGAGTGGGTTGCCATTTTCTTCTCCAGGGGATCTTCCTGACCCAGGGATCAAACCCAAATCTCCTGCACTGGCAGGCAGGTTCTTTACCACTGAGCCATTAGGGAAGCCCTTTTTAGCATGTACCGCTTTAATAATTAAAACATCTGGGCAGGGGTATGATTAAGTATTTTTCTCACCAATCAACTCTTTTCAATGACTGATTGATCCAGAGGGGCGTCTCTCTCTTTGAACTTGAATAAAATTAAATCCATGAATCTCCAAACTTCATGTAACTTCATTTAACAGCTTATCTGCTGTTACAGGTCCACTAGCTATCCTGATCACAAAAGCAGTTTAGCTGATTACTTTTCTAGATATAGGTGATTTCTCTCCGGCACTAGTCACAAATATTCTCTTTGTTCTGCTAAAATTATTGAAGCAATGACACAGGCAACTTTAATTAGCCTTAAAAAATTATTTATTTTGCTGTGCTGGGTCTTTGTTGCATGCAGTGTGCAGGCTTGTCTGGTTGTGGCATGCAGGCTCTGGAGCACATGGGCTCAATAATTACAGTGCTCAGGCTTACTTGCCATATGTGGGATCTTAGTTTCCTGACCAGGGATCGCACCCAGGTCCCCTGCATTGGGATTACAAAGTCTGATCCACTGGACCACCAGGGAAATCCCTTAGTTGGCTTTTTGATTGCCCCTGAACAAGGTGCCTGCATGGTGTCCTCAAAATACTTTGTATGTCTTACTATGAACTCATTCTCATGCTTTCCATTACCACCAGGCTCTCTGCAGTAGGCTTCTACCTCTTTGGTGGACAGTACCCATGCTAGCAACTCATTTCTAGGCAATAGGATTTAGTTGTGTTGCTCTTCTCTCTGTTTTCATCACCAATAGCTCTAGAAGATTCTCAGTTTACCAGCAGAATTGCTTTGGAGTCATCCTGTTTTCAGCTACAGACAAAACTTCCCAGGGTAAATACCTTCATCTCAAAGCCTTCATGCAAGTGGTTTGGGTAGAAAAACACTCTGATGCCCATAATCCCCAACAGCCACACCAAACAAGTGTTTCATCTAAGTGATGGACAAATGCCAGCGACTGAAAGGCAGGTGGTATAGTGGCCAGGCTCACAGATTCTGGAGGAAGCCTTCAGTAATGTAAGTGGTGACTACATCACCACTTATCCCAGACCTTGGGCAAATTACAGTGTCCCAAATGGAAATCAAAACAGTGATACTAATAACAGAATATCTGCCACAGAATTGTTTTGAGAATTAAATGAATCATGCACACTACTAAGTTTCCAAAAAGTGACAGTTTAAGTTATTATGCAATCTCTGCTTCAGAACAGCTCCCCAGCTGCCCCACTTGAAACCATATCTGTACTCCCAAGCTCCTTTCATTTAGAAAGTTTCAGGGAACCCTTGATTTAGACAGGATTTGCCAAGCATTTCCAGCTTCTCAGTGGTTACCACTTTACCAGCTCTTAAAAGGAGATATCTATTTGCCCATGTTATACGTTGCCTGCACAGAAACACCCTCCATCCTATGCCTGAACTCAGTAAGCACTCAGTGAAGAATTAAATAACCAGAACTGCACAGACCACCAAAAGATATATTCTCAGGTCTGGGAGAAATGGTAAGGTGGGAATTTTCAAGTGGAATCCAGTACCAAGTAATCACCTGTCCTAGAGTCAAGATTTCCTAGACCACCTCAATCCCACATTTCCACAACCCCAATTTTTTATTGTTCTCCACTGTTGCTGCTTGATAAGACTCACCATTCAAAGTGTACAAATGCAATTAAGACTTGAGGCCTCTCCCATTTTCCATTTTAGTCAGAGACATCAATGCCAAGCAAATTCTTGAAAAGTTAGAGTTTCCAGAACTCTGTGCCCAAATCTTGGGCCAAGAGCTGGGAATTGATGGAAACCCCATGTCACCCTCACCTCACACAACCTGCTCAGGTTTCAAATATGTTACCCAAGTGATCTCATCTGGATGAAAAGGAAATCTTATTTATTGCAGAATTGTATTATTTCTGAATGGATTAAGATAATCTGTTTTATTTGCCATTTAGTCCTTGTCTTCTCAGAAGGAAGGGAGAGTGAATTGTGAGGCTAATGTTGTGCCTTGGTGAGGGCATCTTCTGCCCAATTCCAAGAGACAGGAGGGGACCTGTAGGCACAGAGAAGCAATTCCACTTAGAAATATCACACTGAAGGTTGCCTATTAACCTGTGTTGAGATACAGTCAGGCATGGATCATGTCATGTGTTGTGGGATGATTTAGAGGCACCTATGCCACTGGTGGTGGGTTGCTCCCATCAGCTTGGGCCTGGGGTGGTATCCAGGTGCCCCCTGTAAAGTGAGGGAGGGCATTCCTGCCAGGAACTCCTAGATTCAAAGAAAGAGTGTTGTACTGGCATAAAAACGGAAGTATAGATCAATGAAGCCAGATGGAAAACCCAGAGATAAACCTGCCTTTGAGTCTTTGACTGTCTCCTATGGAAGTATGGGTCAGAAGTGGCCTGCCGCAGGGGTAGGGGCTCTGGGTGCAGCAGACCTGGGTATGGCATAAGCCCTCTTGGGGGAAGACGCCATTAACCCTACCATAGAGCCACCAAAAGTTACACAGGACTGGGGAAACAGACTCTTGTAGGGCACAAACAAAACCTCGTGCACAGCAGGACCCAAGAGAAAGGAGCAATGACCCCAAGAGACTGACCCAGACTAGCCCATGAGTGTCCAGGAGTCTCCAGTGGAGGCATGGGGTCAGCGGTGGCTGCTGCAGGGTCAGGGGCACTGAGTGCAGCAGGGTATGTACAGGACCTTTTGAAGGCGGTCGCCATCATCATCATCCAGCTCAGTTCAGTTCAGTCACTCAGTCATCTCCGACTCTTTGTGACCCCATCGATTGCAGCACACCAGGCCTCCCTGTCCATCACCAACTCCTGGAGTCTACTCAAACTCACGTCCATTGAGTCAGTGATGCCATCCAACCATCTCATCCTCTGTCGTCCCCTTCTCCTCCCACCTTCTATCTTTCCCAGCATCAGGGTCTTTTCCAGTGAGTCAGTTCTTCACAACAGGTGGCCAAAGTATTGGGGCTTCAGCTTCAGCATCAGGCCTTCTAATGAATAATCAGGGCTGATCTCCTTCAGAATGGATGGGTTGGATCTCCTTGCTGTCCTAGGGACTCTCAAGAGTCTTCTCCAACACCACAGTTCAAAAGCATCAATTCTTCAGTGCTCAGCTTTCTTTACAGTCCAACTTTCACATCCATACACGACTATCGGAAAAACCATAGCTTTGACTAGACGGACCTTTGTTGGCAAAGTAATGTCTCTGCTTTTTAATATGCTGTCTAGGTTGGTCATAGCTTTTCTTCCAAGGAGCAAGCATCTTTCAGTTTTATGGCTGCAGTGACCACCTGCAGTGATTTTGGAGCCCCCCTAAAAATAAAGTCTGTTGCTGTTTCCATTATTTCCCCATCTACTTGCCATGAAGTGATGGGACCAGATGCCATGATCTTGGTTTTCTGAATGTTGAGTTTCAAGCCAACTTTTTCACTCTCTTCTTTCATTTTCATCAAGAGGCTCTTTAGTTCTTCTTTCTGTGGCTCAGATCATGAACTCCTTATTACCAAATTCAGACTCAAATTGAAGAAAATAGGGAAAACTGCTAGACCATTCAGGTATGACCTAAATCAAATCCCTTATGATTATACAGTGGAAGTGAGAAATAGATTTAAGGTACTAGATCTGATAGATAGAGTGCCTGATGAACTATGGAATGAGGTTCATGACATTGTATAGGAGACAGGGATCAAGACCATCCCCATGGAAAAGAAATGCAAAAAAGCAAAATGGCTGTCTGAGGAGGCCTTACAAATAGCTGTGAAAAGAAGAGAGGTGAAAAGCAAAGAAGAAAAGGAAGGATATAAGCATCTGAATGCAGAGTTCCAAAGAATAGCAAGAAGAGATAAGAAAGCCTTCTTCAGCAATCAATGCAAAGAAATAGAGGAAAACAATGGAATGAGAAAGACTAGAGATCTCTTCAAGAAAATTAGAGATACCAAGGGAACATTTCATGCAAAGATGGGCTCGATAAAGGACAGAAATGGTATGGACCTAACAGAAGCAGAAGATATTAAGAAGAGGTGGCAAGAATACACGGAGAACTGTACAAAAAAGATCTTCACGACCCAGATAATCATGATGATGTGATCACTCATCTAGAGCCAGACATCTTGGAATGTGAAGTCAAGTGGGCCTTAGAAAGCATCACTAGGAACAAAGCTCATGGAGGTGATGGAATTCCAGTTGAGCTCTTTCAAATCCTGAAAGATGATGCTATGAAAGTGCTGCACTCAATATGCCAGCAAATTTGGAAAACTTAGCAGTGGCCACAGGACTGGAAAAGGTCAGTTTTCATTCCAATCCCAAAGAAAGGCAATGCCAAAGAATGTTCAAACTACCGCACAATTGCACTCATCTCACATGCTAGTAATGCTAAAATTCTCCAAGCCAGGCTTCAGCAATACGTGAACCGTGAACTCCCTGATGTTCAAGCTGGTTTTAGAAAAGGCAGAGGAACCAGAGATCAAATCGCCAACATCCACTGGATCATCGAAAAGCCGAGAGAGTTCCAGAAAAACATCTATTTCTGCTTTATTGACTATGCCAAAGCCTTTGACTGTGTGGATCACAATAAACTGGAAAATTCTGAAAGAGATGGGAATACCAGACCACCTGACCAGCCTCTTGAGAAATCTGTATGCAGGTCAGGAAGCAACAGTTAGAACTAGACATGGAACAACAGACTGGTTCCAAATAGGAAAAGGCGTACGTCAAAGCTGTATATTGTCACCCTGCTTATTTAACTTCTATGCAGAGTACATCATGAGAAACGCTGGACTGGAAGAAACACAAGCTGGAATCACGATTGCTGGGAGAAATATCAATAACCTCAGATATGCAGATGACACCACTCTTATGGCAGAAAGTGAAGAGGAGCTAAAAACCTCTTGATGAAAGTGAAAGAGGAAAGTGAAAAAGTTGGCTTAAAGCTCACCATTCAAAAAACGAAGATCATGGCGTCCAGTCCCATCACTTCATGGGAAATAGATGGGGAAACAGTAGAAACAGTGTCAGACTTTATTTTGGGGGGCTCCAAAATCACTGCAGATGGGGACTGCAGCCATGAAATTAAAAGACGCTTACTCCTTGGAAGAAAATTATGACCAACCTAGATAGTATATTCGAAAGCAGAGACATTACTTTGCCAACTAAGGTCCGTCTAGTCAAGGCTATGGTTTTTCCTGTGGTCATGTATGGATGTGAGAGTTGGACTGTGAAGAAAGCTGAGCGCCGAAGAATTGATGCTTTTGAACTGTGGTGTTGGAGAAGACTGTTGAGAGTCCCTTGGACTGCAAGGAGATCCAACCAGTCCATTCTGAAGGAGATCAACCCTGGGATTTCTTTGGAAGGAATGATGCTAAAGCTGAAACTTCAGTACTTTGGCCACCTCATGTGAAGAGTTGACTCACTGGAAAAGACTCTGATTCTGGGAGGGATTGGGGGCAGGAGGAGAAGGGGACAACAGAGGATGAGATGGCTGGATGGCATCACGGACTCGATGGACGTGAGTCTGAGTGAACTCCAGAAGATGGTGATGGACAGGGAGGCCTGGCATGCTGCGATTCATGGGGTTGCAAAGAGTTGGACGTGACTGAGCAACTGAACTGAACTGAACTTGCTTTCTGCCATAAGGGTGGTGTCATCTGCATATCTGAGGTTATTGATAATTCTCCTGGCAATCTTGATTCCACTTGTGCTTCATCCAGCCCAAAATTTCTCATGATGTATTATCTTCATTACCTCCACATAGTTTGGCCTCAGGTCAAACAACAGGGAGGGAACACAGCCCCACCCATCAACAGAAAATTGGACTAAAGATTTACTGAGAATGGCCCCACCCATCAGTGAAAGTGAAAGTGAAGTCTCTCAGTCATGTCCAACTCTTTGTGACCCCTGGACTGTAGCCCACCAAGCTCCTCCATCCATATGATTCTCCAGGCAAGAATACTGGAGTGGGTTGCCATTTCCTTCTCCAGGGGATCTTCCTGACCCAGGGATCGAACCCAGGTCTCCCACATTGCAGCCAGACGCTTTAACCTCTGCACTACCAGGGAAGCCCTTAAATACAAGACTCCAAGTACTAACATCAAAGATTTCATGGAGGAAAGGAAGCCAGGTTGAAAGAAGAAGGGGAAGGAGGTGGGAGGAGGGGGTGAAAGGGTGGCCTTACAGACATCTCCTGCCACCTACAGATGCCCAGGTGTTATGGGACTTTTCCCTGGGCCTCCAGAGAAGGGAGGAGTGGTACTCGGCCCTTCCAGAAATCAGACCAGACCAGAAGCAGAATTCGAGTTCTCTGCCAAGAGGAGGTGATCAGTCTCCAATCCTCACCTCAGAGTCGCCATTTGTTGTAGTCACCACCCATCAGAGCTAGACCCAGTTTCCCACTCAGTCAGTCTCTCCCATCAGAAAGATTCCACAAGCCTCTTATTCTTCAGAGGGCAGACAGAATGAAAACCACAATCACAGAAAACTAATCAAACTGATCACATGGATCACAGCCTTGTCTAACTCAATGAAACTATGAGCCATGCCATGTAGGGCCACCCAAGATGGTGGGTCATGGTGGAGAGTTCTGACAAAATATGGCCCACTGGAGAAGGGAATGGCAAACCACTTCAGTATTCTTGCCTTGAGAACTCCATGAACAGCATGAAAAGGCAAAAAGATAGGACACTGAAACATAAACTCCCCAGGTCGGTAGGTGCCCAGTATGCTGCTGGAGATGAGTGGAGAAATGACTCCAGAAAGAATGAAGGGATGGGGCCAAAGCAAAAACAACACCCAGTTGTGGATGTGACTGGTGATGGAAGTAAAGTCTGATGCTGTAAAGAGCAATATTGCATAGGTACTTGGAATGTTAGGTTCATGAATGAAGGTAAATTAGAAGTGGTCAAACAGGAGATGGCAAGAGTGAACATCAACATTTTAGGAATCAGTGAACTAAAATGGACTGGAATGGGTGAATTTAATTCAGATGACCATTATATCTACTACTGTGGGCAAGAATCCCTTAGAAGAAATGGAGTAGCCCTCATAGTCAACAGGAGTCTGAAATACAGTACTTGGATGCAGTCTCAAAAATGACAAAATGATCTCTGTTCATTTCCAAGGCAAATCATTCAACACCACAGTAATCCAAGTCTATGCCCCAACCAGTAATGTTGAAGAAGTTGAATGGTTCTGTGAAGACCTACAACACTTTCTAAACTGACACCCAAAAAAGATGTCCTTTTCATTATAGGGGACTGGAATGCAAAAGTAGGAAGTCAAGAGATACCTGGAGTAACAGGCAAATTTGACCGTGGAGTACAGAATGACGGAGGGCAAAGGCTAACAGAGTTTTGCCAAGAGAATGCACTGGTCATAGCAAACACTCTCTTCCAACAACACAAGAGAAGACTCTAAAATCAGATTGATTATATTCTTTGTAGCCAAAGATGGAGAATCTGTATAGAGTCAGAAAAAACAAGACCAGGAGCTGACTGTGGCTCAGATCATGAACTGTTTATTGACAAATTCAGAGTGAAATTGAAGAAAGTGGGAAAAACCACTAGACCATTCAGGTATGACCTAAATCAAATCTCTTACAATTGTACAGTGGAAGTGACAAATAGATTCAAGGGATTAGATCTGATAGACAGAGTGCCTGAAGAACTATGGACGGAGGTTCGTGACATTGTATAGGAGGTAGTGATCAAGACCATCCCCAAGAAAAAGAAATGTAAAAAGGCAAAATAGTTGTCTGAGGAGGCCTTACAAACAGTTGAGAAAAGAAGAGAAGCTAAAGGCAAAGGAGAAAAGGAAAGATATACCCATTTGAATGAGTTCCAAAAATAGCAAGGAGAGATGAGAAAGCCTTCCTCAGTGATCAATGCAAAGAAATAGAGGAAAACAATAGACTAGGAAAGACTAGAGATCTCTTCAAGAAAATTAGAGATAACAAGGGAATATTTCATGCAAAAATGGGCACAATAAAGGACAGAAACAGTATGGACTTAACAGAAGCAGAAGATATTAAGAAGAGGTGGCAAGAATACATAGAAGAACTTTGCAAAAAAGATCTTCATGACTCAGATAACCACAATGGTGTGATCACTCACCTAGAGCCAGACATCCTGGAATGTGAAGTCAAGTGGGCCTTAGAAAGCATCACTACAAACAAAGCTAGTGGAGGTGATGGAATTCCAGCTGAGCTATTTCAAATCCTGAAAGATAATGCTGTGAAAGTGCTTCACTCAATATGCCAGCAAATTTGGAAAATTCAGCAGTGGCCACAGGACTGGGAAAGGTCAGTTTTTCATTTCAATCCCAAAGAAAGGCAATGCCAGAGAATGTTCAAACTATCACACAATTGCACCCTTCTTACACTCCAGCAAAGTAATGCTCAAAATCCTCCAAGCCAGGCTTCAACAATACATGAACCATGAACTTACAGATGTTCAAGTTGGGTTTAGAAAAGGCAGAGGAACCAGAGATCAAATTGCCAACATCTGCTGAATCATCAAACAAGCAAGAAAGTTCCAAAAAAACATCTCCTTCTGCTTTATTGACTATGCCAAAGCCTTTGATTGTGTGATCACAACAAACTGTGGAAAATTCTGAAAGAGATGGGAATACCAGACCACCTGACCTGCCTCCTAACAAAGCTGTATGCAGTTCAAGAAGCAACAGTTAGAACCCAACATGGAACAACAGACTGGTTCCAAATTGGGAAAGGAGTACGTCAAGGCTGCATATTGTCACCCTGCTTGTCTAACTTATATGCAGAGTACATCATGTGAAATACCAGCCTGGATGAAGCACAAACTGGGATTAAGATTGCCAGGAGAATTATTAATAACCTCAGATATGCAGATGACACCACCCTTATGGCAAAAAGCAAAGAAGAACTAAAGAGCCTCTTAATGAAAATGAAAGAAGAGAGTGAAAAAGTTGGCTTGAAACTCAACATTCAGAAAACCAAGATCATGGCATCTGGTCCCATCACTTCATGGCATATAGATGGAGAAATAATGGAAAGAGCAACAGACTTTATTTTGGGGGGGGTGCTCCAAAATCACTGCAGGTGGTCATTGCAGCCATAAAATTGAAAGATGCTTGCTCCTTGGAAGAAAAGCTATGACCAACCTAGACAGCATATTAAAAAGCAGAGACATTACTTTGCCAACAAAGGTCTGTCTAGTCAAAGGTATGGTTTTTCCAGTAGTCAGATATGGATGTGAGAGTTGGACTGTAAAGAAAGCTGAGCACCAAAGAATTGATGCTTTTGAACTGTGGTGTTGGAGAAGACTCTAGAGAGTACCTTGGAGTGCCAGGGGACCAAACCAGTCCATCCTAAAGGAAATCAGTCCTGAATATTCATTAGAAGGCCTGATGCTGAAGCTGAAGCTCCAATACTTTGGCCACCTGATGGGAAGAACTGACTCATTGGAAAAGACCCTGATGCTGGGAAAGATAGAAGGCGGGAGGAGAAGGGGATGACAGAGGATGAGATGGCTGGATGGCATCACTGACTCAATGGACATGAGTTTGAGTAAACTCCAGGAGTTGGTGATGCACAAGAAAGCCTGGCATGCTGTAGTCAATGGGGTCACAAAGAGTCAGACACAACTGAGTGACTGAACTGAACTGAAACCCACACACCATTGGGCACCTTATCTTTGACAAAGAAGGCAAGAATATACAATGGAGTAAAGATGGGCTCTTCAATATGTGGTGCTGGGAAAACTGCACAGCTACATGTAAAAGAATCAGATTGGAACACTTCCTAACACCATACACAAAGATAAGCTCAAAATGAATTAAAGACCTAAATGTAAAACTAGAAATCATAAAATTCTTAGAGGAAAACATGCACAGAACACTCTCTGACATAAATCACAGCAAGAACCTCTATGACATGCCTTATAGAGTAAAGGAAATAAAAACAAATGTAAACAAGTGGTACCTAAGTAAACCTAAAAGCTTTTGCACAGCAAAAGAAACTATAAACAAGGTGAAAGACAGACCTCAGAATGGAAGAAAATAATAGCAAATGAAACAACTGTCACAGGATTAATTTCCAAAATACATAAGCAGCTCATGCAGCTCAATACGAGAAAAACAAACAATCCAATTAAAAAGTGGGCAGAAGACCTGAACAGACATTTCTCCAAAGAAGACATACAGATGGCTAACAGACACATGAAAAGATCCTCAATATCACTAATTATTAGAGCAATGTAAATCAATTTAGAACAAATCAAATTAGAACACTTCCTAACACCACCCTGATACTACCATGAGGTATCACCTCACAATAGTCAGAATGGCCATCATCAAAAAATCTACAAACAATAAATGCTGGAGAGAGTGTGGATAAAAGAGAACGCTCTTGCACTGTTGGTGGAAATGTAAATTGATATAGCCACTATGGAGAACAGTATGGATATAAAACTTTCCTTATAAAACTAGGAATAAAACTACCATATGGGCTAACAATCCCACTACTGGGCATATTTCCTGAGAAAACCAAAACTGAAAAAGACACATGTACCCCAGCGTTCACTGCAGCACTATTTACAATAGCTAGGACACGGAAGCAACCTGGATGCCCATCAACAGATGAATGGACAGAGAAGTTGTGCTACTATACACAATGGACTATTACTCGGCCATAAAAAAGAACACGTTTGAGTCAGTTCTAATGAGGTGGATGAACCTGGAGCCTATTATAGAGTGAAGTAAGTGAAAAAGAAAAAAAAAGCAAATATCATATATTAACGCATACATATGGAATCTAGAAAAATGGTACTGATAAGCCTATTTGCAGGGCAGAAATGGAGACGCAGACATATAAAGCAGACTTGTGGACACAGAGGGGGAAGGTGAGGCTGGGACGAACGGAGAGAGCAGTATGGAAGCATATAAATTATCATATGTAAAATAGACAGCCAGTGGGAATTTGCTGTGTGGCTCAGAGAGCTCAAACTGCTGCTCTGTGACATCCTAGAGGGGTGGGGTGGAGTGGGAGGTCAGAGGGAGGTTCAAGAGGGTGGGGATATATGTATACCTATGGCTGGTTTATGTTGATATATGGCAGAAACCAACACAATAAAGTGCTTATCCTCCAATTAAAAATAAATAAATTTTTAACAATAAAAAAAAAGCATGTGCAGGGAATGCAGAACACCAGTTGAAACCTACTACTAATTATATTTTGAAACTGTCTGTTCTCTGGGCCTCAGTTCATATTCTGCATAGTGAGAGTTTTGAGATGGAGGTTCTCAAGGTCTCTGACTCCAGCTGCAGGAAATAGAAGACTGCTTCCTTTCACAAAGGCTCTTTGTTGTAGAATTCTTTGCTGCTGACCCTCCGGACCCCAAGCAAGCACAATCTTTAGAAATTAGCATTTTATTGACTTTGACATGTGCTGTCACTGACGCTTCTATTTTATGTGTTTTAATTAAATGTTATTATTTGCCACCATGTCTCAAGGCCATGTGTTGGGAATGGGCGAGATTTCATAAATCAGACCCAGACGTCTACATTGGGAGTTCATTGATTCTTCTTGTGATGTCATTGTAATTATTTCCCTTCGATCAATAGAGAAGCTTTGATGTTCTCTTTAGAGCTGAAAGGGGCTTCTTTCCATTTATCTCCCACCTTGTTGAAAATGCACAAAGCCCTTCTCCAAAAATTACCCTCCTCTGATATAAAAATGAGTGTCTTGTTTTGTTTTCAATGTGGTTGCTATTTTTAGATGCTCAGAGCAAAAGCCGCCCGTGAGCCCATTTTACTCTGTGAAAGTAAAAGAAGTCGAATCCTGCGACGATGGCTTTTGTCTGTTCCTCTCTCTGTCCTTGCTTTGCTGCCCCCTGTGTTCCCTACACACTGCTCTTCAGGCTCTGGAGGAACTTTTTGTTTGTTTGGTCTTTGTTTTTTTCCCGAATGTATTTAAATTTATTTATTTAAATATTTATTTTTAATTGGAGGGTAATTGCTTTACAATATTGTGTTGGTTTCTGCCATATATCAACATGAATCAACCATAGGTATACATATGTCCCCTCCCTCTTGAACCTCCCTCCCTGGACCAACTTTAACGTGAACCTTCCAGATGTTCATGTTGTCAGGGATGCCATGTTTATTACCTTCTCTACAGTCTGCATGTCTGCCTGGCACTAAGTTAGTGCTCAAGGCACATTTGTTGTTGTTGTTGTTGTTGTTCAGTCGCTCAGTGGAGTCCAGCTCTTTGAGGCCCCGTGGACTGCAGCACACGAGGCTTCCCTGTCCTTCACCATCTCCTGGAGCTTGCACAAACTCATGTCCATCGAGTCAGTGATGCCATCCAACCATCTCATCCTCTGTCATCCCCTTCTCCTCCTGCCTCCAATCTTTCCCAACATCAGGGTTATTCTAATGAGTCAGCATCAAGTGGCCAGAGTATTGGAGCTTCAGCTTCAGCATCAGTCCTTCTAATGAATATTCAGGATTGATTTCCTTTAGGATTAACTCGTTTGATCTCCTCGCAGGCCAAAGGACCATCAAGAGTCTTCTCAAACACCACAGTTCAAAAGCATCAATTCTTTGGTGCTCAGCCTTCTTTAAGGTCCAACTCTCACATCTGTATATGACTACTGGAAAATCCATAGCTTTGACTAGATGGACCTTTGTTGGCAAAGTAATGTCTCTGCTTTAGAATACTCTATCTAGATTTGCCACAGCTTTTCTTCCAAGGAGCAAGTGTCTTTTAATTTCATGACTGCACTCAACATCCGCTATGATTTTGCTGCCCAAGAAAATAAAGTCTCTTACTGTTTCCATTGTTTCCCCATCTATTTGCCATGAAGTGATGGGATCAGATGCCATGATCTTCATTTTTTGAATGTTGACTTTTAAGCCAGCTTTTTCACTCTCCTCCTTCATCGTCATCAAGAGGCTCTTTAGTTCCTCTTTGCTTTCTGCCATTAGGGTGATGTCATCTGCATATCTGAGGTTATTGATATTTCTCCCAGTAATCGTGATTCCAGCTTGTGCTTCTTCCGGTCCAGTGTTTCTCATGATGTACTCTGCATATAAGTTAAATAAGCAGGGTGACAGTATACAGCCTTGATGTATTCCTTTCCCAATTTGGAACCAGTCCGTTGTTCCATGTTGGATTCTAATTGTTGCTTCTTTATCTAATCCAGCTTTCTTAGGAGGCAGGTCAGGTGGTCTGGTATTCCCATCTCCTGAAGAATTTTCCACAGATTGTTGTGATCCACACAGTCAAAGGCTTTAGCGTAGTCAATGAAGCAGAAGTAGATGTTTTCTGGAATTCTGTTGCTTTTTCTATGATCCAACAGATGTCAGCAATTTGATCTCTGGTTTCTCTGCCTTTTCTAAATCCAACTTGAACATCTGGAAGTTCTCAGTTCATACTGTTGAAGCCTGGCTTGGAGAATTTTCATCATTACTTTGCTAGTGTGCGAGATGAGTGCAATTGTGCAATAGTTTGAACATTCTTTGGCATTGCCTTTCTTTGGGATTGGAATGAAAATTGACCTTTTCCAGTCCTGTGGCCACTGCTGAGTTTTCCAAATTTGCTGGCATATTGAGTGCAGCACTTTCACAGCATCATCTTTTAGGATTTGAAATAGCTCCACTGGAATTCTATCACCTCCAGTAGCTTTGTTTATAGTGATGCTTCCTAAGGCCCACTTGACTTCACGCTCCAGGATGTCTGGCTCTAGGTGAGTAATCACATTATTGTGGTTATCTGGGTCATTAAGATCTTTTTTGTAAAGTTCTGTGTATTCTTGCCACCTCTTCTTAATATCTTCTGCTTCTGTTAGGTCCATACAGTTTCTGTCCTTTATTATGCACACTGGTTGGATTTAATTGAGGGGAGAGAGTAAGGAATTAGCACTTTTCCCAGGCAGAATCAACCCAGAGCCAGTTGAGGCTCACCTCAGAGCCTGAGTCTCATCTGGGTCAAGAAAGACCTTACACCCACTCCAGTATTCTGGCCTGGAGAAATTCATGAACTATATAGTCCATGGTGTCACAAAGAGTCAGACACGACTGAGAGACTTTCACTTAGAGGGGGAAGAGATTGTGAGTCTATCCTTCTTGTTAAAGCATCACTGTACGTGTTAAATCCAAACAGTGTTATGTGCAAAATCCCATTATACATAGAGAATTCCTAGAATATTTGAAGGGATGGAGGACAGAAAGGTGGGAGAGATTGATTATCAACCATTTTTTGCTCATGCTCAACAAATATTTCTTGAGTACTTAACCATGCAGAAATTAGGGCCTAGAGCAAACGTAAGCATCCCTCAGGCTCTGCTCTCTCCCTGATTCCAAATCCAGCCCCTACAAGAAGCAGGGCCTTTCCCAACACTAACACTTCATTTTTACAAATTCCTAAAGCCACAGGTTTTTATTTGATTATACGTATTTATTTAACAAATACGTATAGAGCACGGTGTGCCAGGCGCCATTCTAAGCACACCACATATATTAACTCATTTAATCCTCATTGGAAGCCTGAGGTATTATGATTATTAATGATAGGATTATTAATCTTCAACTTATTGATGAGGAAAATGAGGCACAAAAGAACTAAATAATTTGGCCAAGATCACACAGCTAGTGGGTGCCAGGGTCAAGATTTAAACCCAGGCAGTTAAGCCTCAAAGTCCACTTTTTAACCACTATTTCAGTCTGTCTCAGCTTGGCTATGGATCTGACCGTTGGTTGTTGCCTGTCAGCCTGGACTCTCTAGTTACGCTGCCAGCTTCCTGACAAGTGGGACCACAACTCCAATGCCTTTATCCCATCTTCTCACCATGTTCATTCAGGAAATACCTATTAAATACCTCCTCTCTATCTGGAACATTCTAGATTCTAGGAACACAGCAATGAACCAGACCGTCGGGACTCCCGCCTCACACAGCTTACATTGGATGAGGCAAAACACACGACACCAGGTAAGCCAACTGGCCAGCCAAGTGAGAAGACAGCTACCAGTCATCACAAATGCAGGGAAAGGAGTGAGAGAAAGTCATGGACCAGGGGACCTGAGACAGAGAAGCCTCATGAAATGATGCTGTGAGGAAGAGACTCTCAGGGGAGGTCATGTCTGCGCTGATTCCTGAGGAAAAGCAGCCAGCCCTGTGAGGATCTGAGGGATGAGAACTCCAGTCAGACGGTCAGCAGGTGCCAAGGCCCTGCGGCAGAGAGGCGCCTGGAGAGCAGCAATCAAGAGGGGAGGAGGGAAGCCGGGCTCAGACGGTGAAGTCTCAGGGGGTGGATTCTTTGGGCCATGTTGCAAAAAGCCATGGGACATGGCACAGTGCTGAGTCCCCAGGGAACTTTAAGTAACTCCCACATCGCGAAGCCTGTGTGCCCTCAGCAGAGCAAGCTACCTGGGACCACCAAGCACTGCCTCCAGGGGGCCCAGTTACCCCCACCCCACCAACCGTTTCAGTGGGCACAGTGAACAACCCCTCAGACCTGGAGTCCGACTTCCTGGCTTTCAGTCCCTCTATTCACTCTGTTTTCTCTAGTCACTAGCTGAATGATCTGGGGGCAAATTACTGAACCTAAACTTCAGTTTTCTGACCTGAAAAATGGTATCATCAAGTACATAACCCAGAAGATGACTGAGAAAATTAAATGAGATGATGAGTGTCAAATGCTCAGCACAGTGCTGGGACAAGGAAGCATACACCGAAGGCAGTTTTTATGTTGTGATGGTTATTCTTGTATTATTCTTGGTGGGTGATCAGCCCTGAAGTGTAATCACTGCCTGATGGAAAGTGCTGGAATCTCTGGCATCAGCTCTATTAGTTTCTGGGCTGACAACAGCAGATAGGTGAAGAGGAAAAGGGGAAAAAAAATAGATAATCCAAAACATCTACTATTTTTCCAAATAACGTGATCTCTACTACTTTTTTTCCATGCAAGTTGCTAGAGAGTTCCAATCTTTTTCGTTCAGCATTCCTCTCCAAGCTCCATTCTCTTTCATGTTCGTGTAGGTACCGAGAAAACATCAGAAGTGACATGACTCTCCACTGGAGAATCACTAAGTGATAGTGTCGGGCACCATGATAAGAAACACAATTTTTAGATGAAAAGAGAAGAGAATTTAACCCGAGTGAATGCCAAGGCCAGGATTTTTGTTCAGATCTCCCAGGAAACAGTTTCATCCAAAAGCCAAGACTGGAACTACAATAAGCGTTTTCTTTTCTTTGGTGTGCCCAGAGTCCATTAAGAACCAAGCCCTGGTGCCACCTACTGGCCATCTCCAGAACTGAAGAACAAACTCAGAGGACCCCCTTTGCCTCCTTGTCAGAAATTAAGTTTAGCGGGGGGAAACTGGTAATTTCACAGTAACTTCTGTGTTTTCAACCTCCTGTGAATTACTTGAATTGAGAAAAGCATATGGTGACAGTCTCAGTTACTTACAGTCCCCACAAGGGACAGGCCCTGACATGCCACCACTTGCTTTGTAAGAACTTGTCACCCAATGAGGTACCCAGAGATAGAGACAGCATATTTTTTTTCAGTGGGGCAGTGCCTGGCTCCACTCCCATCAACGCATCCAGTCTTACAAGAAGATAGTCTCTACTGCACAAATTTGTATCCTTGAATACTTTCACTTACGGGAGATACTTTACACAAAGAAATCACGCGTGGACTCTGCCTTCGGAGAGTGGAGCTGGCAGCTCACTATACAACTGCAAGCCTAAATCCCCTCTGTCCCCAGAATCTCAGGATAAGAGATTCTCCCTAAGGTAAGAGAAGATGGCCACTCTCGTCATCATCAGCTCAGTTCAGTCGCTCAGTCGTGTCCAACTCTTTGTGACCCCATGGACTGCAGCACGCCAGGCCTCCCTGTCCATCACCAACTCCCAGAGTTTACTCAAACTCATGTCCTTCACGTCGGTGATGCCATCTAACCATCTCATCCTCTGTCGTCCCCTTCTCCTCCTGCCTTCAGTCTTTCCCAGCATCGAGGTCTTTTCCAATGGAGTCGGTTCTTCCCATCAGGTGGCCAGAGTATTGGAGCTTCAGCTTCAGCATCAGTCCTTCCAATGAATATTCAGGACTGGTCTCCTTTAGGATGGACTGGTTGGATCTCCTTGCAGTCCAAGGGGTGCTGCAACCCCTGAACCCCACTCACCTGGAGCCAATGCCCTGCAACAAGAGAAGCTGCAGCAAGGAGAAGTCTGCCCACTGGAACAGAGAACAGCCCTGGCTTGCTGCAGCTAGAGGAAAGCTCGAGCAGCAGTGAAGACCCAGCACAGCCAAAAGTAAACTCAAAAAAAAATTTTAATGCATTGAGTCCATCAACAGAGGAGTGGATAAAGAAGATGTGCTGCACATATACAATGGAATATGACTCAGCCATAAAAAAGAACAGAATGATGCCATTTGCAGCAAGACGGATGTGCATGGAGACGGTCACACCGAGTGAAGTAGGTCAGAGAAGGAAAAATATCACTTCTATGTGGAATCTTTTTTAAAAAATTATACAAATGAACTGATTTACAAAATAGAAAGAGAGTCACAGATGTAGAAATCAGTCTTGCAGTTACCAGGGAGGGAAGGTAGGGAGGGATAAATGGGAGATTGAGATTGGCATATACACACTACTATATATAGAACAGATAATGAACAAGGATCTACTGTGTAGCACAGGGAACTCTAGTCAATATTCTGTAATGACCTATATGAGAAAAAAAAGTCTTTAAAAAAATGGATATATGTGTTTGTATAACTGACTCACTTTGCTGTACACCCGAGACTAATACAACATTCTAAATCAACTATACTCCAATGAAAACTTTGAATCTGAAAATTGACAAATAAAATGTATTGAGTCTTCTCTGCCTGCCGGATAAGCACTTCACCTACAGCTCCTCACTTAATCTCAACAAAAATCTTTGCACTTGATATCATTTTTGTTTCCACCTAGCAGATAAGAAAACAGGCTTAGAGAGAGCTTAAACACTTGCCCGTGAGCAGCAGAAATGAAACACAACATGACTGCACTGGTTACAACCAGAGTTGAAACAATACAAATAAAGTATGATGAATTTAAGGAGGAAAAATTTCCCTTAGGAAGGCAGTATAATATGTCAATAAGTTTAAAAAATACATCAAGTAAAATTTTCTCTCTCCACATTAAAAAAAAAAAAAATCAATCAATCACTTGCCCAGGATCTTAGAGCAAGTAACTAGTAGATGCAAGATCCAAACTCATACATCCTCATTCCTCTTAATCACTCGAAGTATTTCTCAGAGACCCAGGACTTAGGATTTCCACAGGCACTCATGAAACACAACCACTCCTTATATCTGCAGGATGAACGAAAGGGGTAATTCTCCATCAAGACGCTCTCCAAGCCCCTGTAGATGTGTGTGGCAGGAAGAAGAGGTGGTGCTTTAGCACCCAGCACCACTCAACCTATTCTTCTCGAACAGCACACACCCCGTATACACCTTCCCCTTCATCTTCACACACTTGACGCAGTCACTGAACCGTAGTCCTCACCCCAGCCAGTTCCCTGGGACCTTGACCATAATCTTCTCACACCGTCCATGCCTGACGAGTGAGTTCTCGTGGTTATTTGCAAAAGCACAAATACAAATGCTATTAACTGGTAATAAAACCAGCCAGCCATTTCTAAAACCCAGCGCTGGTAACTGCTCTGTGGTCTTTGGGGACCCTTCATTTGCCAGAGTAAATATTTCTTTCTGATATGAAAATGCCAAGGGAGGCAACCCGGTCTTTTGCTCTTTGCAAAATTTATAGGCTGATGAAGTCTGGCTGGGTCAGGAGTAGGCAGACTGTCTCTTAAGAATCATAGAAAGCTTTTAGGATTCCTGATTCCAGAAACTACCCACCAGCTTCAATATATAGATATTTCATGTCTCCCTTCCCAGATAATATTGTTTATTTTTTTAAAAGTAGGACTTTCATAAGAATTTATCAGCTGGGCTTCCCTGGTGGCTTAGTGGTAAAGTATCTGGCTGCCAATGCAAGGGACACAGGTTTGATCCCTGGTCCGGGAAGATCCCACATGTTGCAGAGCAAGAAAGCCTATGCGCCACAACCACTAAAGCCTGCATGCCTAGAGCTTGTGCCTTGCAGCAGGAAAACCACTGCAAGGAGAAGCCCGCACACCACAACTAAAAAGTAGCCTCTGCTCGCTACAACTAGAGAAAGGCCACAGGCAGCAACAGAGATCCAGCACAGCCAGAAACAAACAAATCTTCAACACTGACAAAAATTATTAGCCAACTTTTGGGTTCCTGACACTGTGCTAGACACTACAGAGACCAAAGAAAGGTTACTATACCTGCCCTCCAGGTGCTTATGACCTAGTTATGGAGACATGACCCACGCAGGAAGCAACTCAAGAATAAGACACGGCAGGTCTTAATCAGGTGTGAGACGCCAAAGTACAGATAACAGGAACTGTCACACTCAGAAATGAAGGTGGTCAACCTGGAGAGACCAGTCAGAGGGTGACGCTCCTGGTTCTGCTACTCACTAGGCTCTGCTACTCTAGCCCCTGGCCTCAGGCACCTCATCAGACCCTGGTAATGGGGTCTGTAAAATGACAGCAAAGAAGGCCGAGCACTGAAGACCTGATGCCTTTGAACTGTGGTGCTGGAGAAGACTTCTGGGAGTCCCTTGGACAGCAAGGAAATCAAACCAGCCAATCTTAAGGGAACTCAACCCTGAAAACTCATTGGAAGGACGGATGTTAAAGTTGAAACTCCACTGTTTTGGTCACCTGGTGCGAACAGCTGACTCATTGGAAAAGTCCTTGATTCTGGGAAAGATTGAGGGTGGAAATAGAAGAGGGCATCAGAGGATAAGATGGTTGGATGGCATCACTGATGCGATGGACACAAACTTGGGCAAACTTTGGGAGAAGGTGAGGGCCAGGGAGGCCTGGTGTGCTGCAGTCCATGGGGTTGCAAAGAGTCGGACATGACTGGGCAGCTGAACACCAACAAAATGACAGAGCTTGGCCACTCGTGCAACAAATTTGTTTTGAACCCTGACCATGAACCAGGCACTGTTGTGGTTCTGGTGATGCGATGTTGAACAAACAGGACAGTGAAGTGCCCGACAGTCTGGTGGGAGAAAAGGATAAAGCAGACAACAAATACATGAAGGGATAACGATATTACATGACAGCAATGACAAATCCAAGTGGGGCAGAGTGGCAGGGGCTGTCTGGAGGGGTATGGGGGGGGGGGCACACCAATCAAAGGACAGTAAGAACGTTTGAGTGAGGACGTGGATGATATGAGCCAGGCAAACTGATGTCTACGGGATGAGCATTCCTGGAAGAATAAAAGCAAGGGAAAGATCCTGAGCTAAGAATGGCTGGAAATGTTTGAGGAACGGCATGGATGCTGGTGAGGCTGAGTCACCATGGGTGTCTGAGAACTGTTGGGAAATGAAGAGCAGCCAGGAGCCAGATCATGAAGGACCCGGAGGGCCAATGGTTCAGACGGGAAGAAGTTCAGAAGTTCGGAAGGGAAGCCTGGAAGGCTTCAGAAACCATCTCTGATGCTGAGAGGTAGGACTTGAGCAAGACAGTCCTAATGAGCAAGATGTACAATGTAGGCGTCCAGATGCTAAGTACCTACATGTAAGGTGGTCTGGGTTCTTTTGCACTTAGCAGCAATTTAATTACAGAAGAAACCAAACTAAGGGGGTAAAAGAAATCAGAGGGATAATCCTAGAGACTTAGAAGCATGTGTGTATTAGTTGCTCAGTCGTGTCTGACTCTTTGCAACCCCCATGGACTGTAGCCCACCAGGCAACTCTGTCCATGGGATTTCCCAGGCAAGAATACTGGAGCAGGTTGCCATTTCCTTCTGCAGGGGATCTAGCCCACTCAGGGATCGAACCCCCGTCTCTGGAGACTCCTGCATTGGCAGGCCGAGACCTGGGGGAGTCACAGGTATCTCATGAGCAGATTGAGATGATGCCTTTGAAGCTCTTCACGCAGCCAGTGCTCTTCTGTCCAAAGACTGCCAGTGTGGTACCCAGGTGGAGCTACGCAAGATCCCTCCCTCCTACACAGCAGCCGCCATTCGGAACCCACTCCCCAGTGTTTCACGGCCACAGTTAACACTACAAGAGATGACAGGTGAGCGTTAACTTTCGGAGACGGCAATGGCACCCCACTCCAGTGTTCTTGCCTGGAGAATCCCAGGGACGGGGGAGCCTGGTGGGCTGCTGTCTATGGGGTCGCACAGAGTCGGACATGACTGAAATGACTTAGCAGCAGCAGCAGCAGCAGAGCATTAACTTTGAATACACTGAGCTAACTGGTTAGTGCTTTTCAAATTTTCTAACCTCCATTGACACTCTCTTTCTCAGAGAGAAGACAGAAAAACATGGCTCCAGAATGCCTGGAAGGTGTGCAGTGAAACAGCCCACTGCCAGCAGGAAATTCATTGAAAACGCATGTTTCATCTTAAGGCTTATGTGAATGATGCATTTTATTTCAGATCTACCTGTGAGAACCTAACAGTCATGTTTTCTAGTACTCAGGGAGCAAATATGGCTCTTCAAGCAGATATCCTGTGCTTTGCCACACACTTGGCATGTCCTTGTATGTATGCGTGCTAAGTCCCTTCAGTTTCCTCTGTGCAACTCTATGCACCGCAGTCTGCCAGGCTCCTCTGCCCATGGAATTCTCCAGGCAAGAATACTGGAGGGGATCGCCATGCCCCCTCCAGATACCATGCCCTTGCTGCTGCTGCTGCTGCTGCTGCTGCTGCTGCTGCTGCTGCTGCTGCTGCTAAGTCGCTTCAGTCGTGTCCAACTCTTTGCGACCCCATGGACTGCAACCTACCAGGCTCCTCCATCCGTGGGATTTTCCAGGCAAGAGTACTGGAGTGGGGTGCCATCACCTTCTCCGACCATGCCCTTCAGTTCAGTTCAGTTCAGTCGCTCAGTTGTGTCGGACTCTTTGCGACCCGATGAATCACAGCACGCCGATAACTTAAAGCGGATAACTAAAAGTGACCCAATTAAAGCACTCTTCTCTCCAGAAGGACTCTTAAGTAGTTACTGATATTTGAGATTTCAAGGATCACGAACCACTGTTTGGGGACAGTGTGTGAGCCGAGGGTTCCTAAAGCAGATCTGGGTGCTTCTTAAACAAAATCTCTAATGTGAGGCCCGATTCCACAATTGTTTGTTTATGAGTGCACAAGTCATTTCAGCTGTGACTTGTGTTACCAGCTCAAGTTGGAATGAGCTGCATCTTAACCATCTCTGAGATTCAGCAGGCATAATGGGAATAGCACGTGAGATCTGGCAGCTCTATAGCCATCACACAAATCTCAGTAAATTCCTTCAGTGTCACATGCTCTCGGGAAGTGATGCCGTTGCCACGAACAAGAAAGCATTCACAAAGAAACTGACACTGCTTCTGTTTCTTAAACAGTCGTGTGCAGCATCTCTGAGGGGCCATGTTGCTCATATTTTGTTTGTTTAATATTTGACAATATCTTGGCTCATACCATAGTAGATTTGAGATTAAATGATTACTTGTAAAGGCACAGTTGCCCACACAGATGGGAGAATGTGTTTATTTGGGAGAAAAAAAAAAGAAACTAAAAGGAAATAACCCTCCAAGATGCATGCATCAATACTACTATGATTACATAATACTATATTAGTAATATTTTGAGGGACTTACCCTAAATAACCGTCCTCCCTTCCAACTCAGCATCCACATAATTACAGCTTTCTTAGCTCCTAGGAAAGGGAGGAGTGCCATGTTGAACACGGCCCACACCAGGGGGTTGAGCAGGCCGCTGCTGCCACACCGTGGCGGTTGTTGGGATGGCAACCATAGGAAGATTTGCCTGCTTTCACCCAGAGAAAATATAAAATATTTACTTCCTAGGCAATTCCGGTCTTCACCTCTCTCAGATGAACAGCAATTATAGTAAATAATAAACACAGGACACTCTGCGTAATTCCAGCTGCATCGTATAGCACAAAATGTGTAAATACATAAGCATTTCTATATTAACTATATTCAATATACATTAACTATATTAACATATAGTTAAATATAAACATACTTTTATCATTTTATCTTACTCCTTAAATATCTAGCTTAGGTTGTAATTATACAGAGTTACTTTTTTAAATTTAGGTCTGATATATGGTTTTTATGCTTAACAAAAAGTGAATATTCCAAAGCCAAAAAAATTATCCTTTTTGCTTAGGGTATGAAAATAATATCTGTCTCTGATAATAATTTTTTTCTTTCTTTTTGAGTAAGCTAAGCATTGATCTTATGTAGAGTTCTCCGACCTAAAAAGATTCCAAGAATTCTTACAAATTCAATGGAAGTCTTTAACACAAAAATTTAGGGTTTAAACTGGACATATAAACAACATTTTTTTTCTTGGGCTCCAAAATCTCTGTGGATGGTGACTGCAGATACAAAATTAAAAGACGCTTGCTCCTTGGAAGAAAAGCTATGACAAACCCAAACAGTGTAGTAAAAACCAAAGACATCACTTTGCCAACAAAGGTCCATATAGTCAAAGCTAAGGTTTCTCCAGTAGTCATGTAAGGATGTGATAGTTGGACCATAAAGAATGCTGAAAGCTGAGGAATTGATGCTTTTGTTTTTTGTGTTTTGTTTTTTTAATTTTAAAATCTTTAATTCTTACATGCGTTCCCAAACATGACCCCCCCTCCCACCTCCCTCCCCACATCATCTCTCTGGGTCATCCCCACGCACCAGCCCCAAGCATGCTGCACCCTACGTCAGACATGGACTGGCGATTCAATTCTTACATGATAGTATACATGTTAGAATTCCTATTCTCCCAAATCATCCCACCCTCTCCCTCTCCCTCTGAGTCCAAAAGTCCGTTATACACATCTGTGTCTTTTTTCCTGTCTTGCATACAGGGTCGTCGATGCTTTTGAACTGTGGTGCAGGAGAAGACTCTTGACAGTCCCTTGGACTGCAAGGAGATCCAACCAGTCAATCCTAAAGGAAATCAACCCTGACTATTCATTCGAAGAACTGATGCTGAAGCTGAAGCTCAAGTCCCTTGATCACCTGATGCAAAGAGCCAACTCATTGGAAAAGCCCCTGCTGCTGGGAAAGATGGAGGGCAGGAAGAGAAGGGGACAACAGAGGATGAAATGGCTGGATGGTACCACTGACTCAATGGACACAAGTTTGAGCAATCTCGGAAAGATAGTGAAGGGCAGGGAAGCCTGCTGCAGTTCAGGGGTTACAAAGAGTCGGACAAGACTGAGAGACTGAACAACAATAAGATCTTTGTTATACAGAGTGTGATGTGCAAATCCAGGGCCAGAGCTAAATAAACAAGGGATCCCAAGTGTCCTCCTTTCTCCATAGAGTGCTCAACCTTCCCTCTAAATAACTTCAGATCAAACAAGATGGGATCTGTCTATTTTTATTTTTATTTGAATTTTGATTTTAGCAAATAGGAAAATTCCTATTTTGTGCTGTTGTTCTAACTCAATGGAGATACAACAAAAACAGTTTTATAGACTCCTATGTCTCCCAAACACAGCAGATTTATTTGGAACAGGAAATTGGCAGACGCTGATAGAGGAAATTTTAATTTAATTCACTACCATAAATTGCAGAAATGTGTCCATGCATTAGAAGCTCCATGGAGGGACTATTTCTTTAGGAATAAAAAGAAAATGTAATTTGGAAGAAATATATTTTAGGTTATTATTTCTCTGTGTAAGGAAGCTAAATCTTCCCCCAAAATAAATTTTGTTGTCTAGACTGCAGTCTAGAGGGAAATGAGACTGCAATCTATTCATTCGTCTTGCTTTCACAATAGAACCAATCCCAGTTGTGATGAGAATCATCCCAAATTATAAGGCATAAACACTGGCGGTGCCTCACATGTTATTAGCTTATTTGCAGATGGCACCACAATTTACAACCCAATCCTATTACAAGAAATGCTGATTTCACAAATGCTCTGCTTGTGAGCAGGAATAAAATGCTCAGAAATCACAGCAGTGCCATACTCTGTTTAAGCCTTCCAAAATTTGCATTAAGGCAGTTCTTGAAAGTTATAAGAAATTGCTCTACCACCTTCAAGCCATTGCAAATATATGCACATTGCATTAAATGTGCATATAAACCAATAAGTATCTTTGTTGCTCTCTAATTAATCACAGACATAGTTATTTCATTAAGTGGAAATGTTAAAGGATCTAATACATTGAACAGGACTTCCCTGGTGATTCAGATGCTGAAGAATCTGCCTGCAATGTGGGAGACCCGGGGTGGATCCCTGGGTCAGGAAGATCTCCTGCAGACGGGAATGGCTACTCACTCCGGTATTCTTGCCTGAAGAATTCCATGGACAGAGGAGCCTGACGGGCCACAGTCCATGGGGTGGCAAAGAATCGGACACTACTGAAAGATTACCATACACAATACGTTGCACAATTAGCATATATAGCCAAAAAAACTTTAGTTAATTAAGACTATTCCAGCATAAAATAATAAATACTGAGCATATAGCTACCAAATCCAAACATAGGTGATTTTATTCACAATAGCAAAAAGGATACTAAGAAATTCATCTCAAATAAGGACCAAGAATTTCAATTCTTAGATCTTTTTTCTGACAACTTATGTTTATGAGCTGCCCTGAGTCTACAGGTTTTAACATGAAGCCAAAGTAACCAATCTATTCCTTATATTTCTATTTAACATTTGGACGGATGGAAATTCAAATCACCCTTACAAAGCTGTCATTTTCGATTCAACAAACAGCTACTTGAAAAAAGAGCTTAATCTTTCTGCTCTTTGCATAATGCTCTGTGGTAAGAAACACATCCAAATAAATCTTCACCAATTCTTCACCTCCTCCAGGAAGTCTTTGCAGCTGTATTCTTCCATTTTTGTCTCATTTTATAAAATTGACTTTGTTACATTAATAAATAATATACGCTCATCACAAGAGACTTAGAAAATACAGAGAAATAGAATAAGGGAGGAAAGCCATCCTTAGTCCCACCAGGCAGAAGTAATAATTAAAATCTTTATGGATTCCCTCACAACATTTGTTGAGAATTTTTATCTAATTTCAATTATGTGATATATCCAACACTATTTGAGTTAACTTTACAAAGTAGTATGCAAGACCATTTTTCCCCTTTAAAAGCTTTCTCTCACCAGCCTCCTGGGTGCCCAGACCAAAAATGTGAGTTATCCCTGGTTCCTTTTTCCCTCTTCCACTTGCATCCAATCCATCAGCAAGTCCTTCAGGCTCTTACTGAATGTTCACCCAAATCTTACTGTATATGACCCCTTTTCACCCTCTCCTCTGCTAAAACACTAGTCCAAACCACTTTCCCTTCTCCCTTGGATGACTGCCGCAGCCTCCCTGCTGCTCTGCTTTCACTCTTGCCCTTGGTTATCGTACAGGGCCCCTAACAGTTTAACACATCAGCCAGAGAAAACATCTCAAAAGGCAATCATAAATCAGTCACACGCTTCAGACTCTCCATAGGTCCTGAGTGCAACTGGAATAAAAGTCACCCTCCTTACCACAGCCTACGAAGCCCTACAGGATCTGACCGCCGCTTCTTTTCAATCCCATTCAGAATGGGCTGGTCCCACCAGCCTTTGGGTCCCTCAGATTAGCTCTTTCCTATCTCAGGGACTTTATATTTGGTGTTCCTCTGTCGGGAAGGCTCTTTCCCTGAATCTTTCTGTGGATGTCTCCTTCTTATTCCTCAGGACTCTGCTCAAAAATGTCACCTCCTCTGAGTATCCTTCTCCCTCAGCCATTTGCTATCCCATTACCTTATTTTCTTTACAGCAATAAAGAAACGAAACCGAGTCTCCTACATTGCAAGCAGATTCTTTACAGTCTGAGCCATGAGGGAAGCCCCAAATAGTTTAATAATAGTATTTGAGATGATCTTGCTAACACATTTTATATCTTTTATGTGAGATATAGTTGCATATGAAGGCAGAGATTTTGTAATTTTTTTAAAGTGAGGAATAGTTGACAATCTTGTAAATAGCATTTGCACCACAGTCTAAAGAGGAGAGAGGAGATATCTGGCACAGAGGAGATATTTGCTGGACTGAATAAATAGCATCAAGAACTGCAAGCCCTTAAGGAAAAATACCATATGCTATTCATTATAACAGGCTTCCCTGGTGGCTCACTGGTAAAACATTCGCCTGCCAATGCAGGAGATTCTAATTTGATCCCTGGGTCAGGAAGATCCCCTGGAGAGAGAAATGGCAGCCCACTCCAGTGTTCTTGCCTGGGAAATTCCATGGACAGAGGAACCTGGCAGGCTACAGCCCGCAGGGTCACAAAAGAGTCGGACACGACTTAGCCACTAAACAGCAATGTGACATCACGAACAGGTAGATCAGTGTGGAGAAAAGGGAGCCCTCTTGCCCTGTTGGTGGGAATGTAAATCGGTGCAGCCACTATGGAGAACAGTATGGAGGTTCCTTTAAAAGCTAAAAACCTAGCAATCCCACTCCTGGGCATATTATCTGGAGAAAACCATAACTCGAAGAGATACATGTACTCTAGTGCTCACGGCAGCGCAATTTACAATAGCCCAGACCTGGAAGCCGCCTATGTCTATTGACAGAGGAATGGATAAAGAATATGGTACATATCTATACAACGGGATATTACTCAAGCACACACACGCAAAGAAGCAAATAATGCCATCTGCAGTGACGTGGATGGACCCAGACGTTATCACACTGAGTCAGTATGATAATCTCTGGGTATTTGTAGAAAGACTACATGACAGCACTTATATGTGGAATCTTAAAAAATGGTACAAATGAACTTATTGGCAAAACAGAAACAGAGTCACAGATATAGAAAACAGACTTATGATTACCAGGGGGAAAGGAGAAGAGGGGTAAACTGGGAGACTGGGATTGGCATTTGCACACTGGGCTGCGTGTGCTCACTCAGTCGTGTCCGACTCTTTGTGATCCCATGGACTGTAGCCCGCCAGGCTGCTCTGTCCATGGGATTCTCCAGGCAAGAATACTGGGGTGGTTGCCATGCCCTCCTCCAGGGGATCTTCCTGACCCAGGGATCGAACCTGGGTCTCTAGCTTTGCAGGCGGATTCTTTACCGTCTAAGCCACCAGGGAAGCCCGATATGCACACTACCACATATAAAATAGATAGCTAATTACAGCCTATTGCATGGCACACAGAACTCTACTCAATACACTGTAATGATCTACATGGGAAAAGAATCTAAAAAAGAGTGAATGTATGTATAATTGATTCACTTTGCTGTAAAGTAACACAGCATTGTAGTAAACATAAAATCTTCTAAGTACACATTGAACATTCTGGAGAACAGACCATATATTAAGCCATAAAATGAGAATGAATAATTTTACAGAATTGAAAACATGCTTTCCAACCACAATGGAATAAAATTAAAAGTCAATGACAGAAAGAAATTTGAGGGTATTCACAAGTGTGGAAATTAATCAACACACCCTGAAAGAGCAAATTAAGTCAAAAGAAGAAATTACCACGAAGGAAACTAGACAATATTTCAATATGATTGAAAATTAAAACATAGCACATTAAAACTTCTGGAATGACACTAAAGCAGTGCTTAGAAGCAAACTTATAGCATTATATTCCTATGTTAAAAATTTTTTTAATCTTGAATCAACAACAACCTTCTAGCTTAAGAAACTAGAAAAAGGGCAAATGAAACCTAAAGCAAGAAGAAGGAGATAATAATGTTAAATCAGAATATTAATTAATTTAAAAATAGATAATAAAGAAAACTAGTAAAACCAAAAGTTGCTTCTTTGAAAAGGTCAACAAAATTGACAAACTTTTAGCAAGACTGACCAAGAAAAGACTAAAAGAAGCTCAAATTACTATAATCAGGAATGAAGCAGGAGACATAAATACCGACCTTACAAAAATGAAATGAAATAAGCAAACACAATTAACAACGTATGGAACAAATTACATAACCTAGATGAAATGGACAAATTCCTAGAAAGATACAAACTACTCAAACTGACTTAAGAAGGAATAGACCTATGACAAGAGATTGGGTTAGTAATCCAAAAACTACCTGCGAGCAAAGCCCAGGACTAGAATCGCTTCAGTGGTGAATTCTGCCAACTATTTAAAGAAATAACAACCCTTTCCACAGACTCTTCCAGAAGTTTGCGAAGGAAAGAATGCTCCCCAATTCATTTTATGGGGCCAGTTTTATCAAAACTAGAAGTCATCACAAGAGAAAACCAAAAACCAATATCTCTTATAAATTTAGATGCAAAAGTCTTTAGTAAAATCTCAACACGCACACCCTAGAGTTCATGGTCTGCCACAAGAGAAGCCGCTACATCACAGTCATCAAGACAGTATGGTACTGGCACGAAGACAGACATATAGATCAATGGAACAAAATAGAAAGCCCAGAGATAAATCCACACACCTATGGACACCTTATCTTTGACAAAGGAGGCAAGAATATACAATGGAGTAAAGACAATCTCTTTAACAAGTGGTGCTGGGAAAACTGGTTAACCACTTGTAAAAGAATGAAACTAGATCACTTTCTAACACCGCACACAAAAATAAACTCAAAATGGATTAAAGATCTAAATATAAGACCAGAAACTATAAAACTCCTAGAGGAGAACGTAGGCAAAACACTCTCCGACATAAATCACAGCAGGATCCTGTATGATCCACCTCCCAGAATTCTGGAAATAAAAGCAAAAATAAACAAATGGGATCTAATTAAAATTAAAAGCTTCTGCACAACAAAGGAAAATATAAGCAAGGTGAAAAGACAGCCTTCTGAATGGGAGAAAATAATAGCAAATGAAGCAACTGACAAACAACTAACCTCAAAAATCTACAAGCAACTTCTGCAGCTCAACTCCACAAAAATAACCCAATCAAAAAATGGGCCAAAGAACTAAATAGACATTTCTCCAAAGAAGACATACGGATGGCTAACAAACACATGAAAAGATGCTCAACATCACTCATTATTAGAGAAATGCAAATCAAAATCACAATGAGGTACCACTTCACACCAGTCAGAATGGCTGCGATCCAAAAATCTGCAAGCAATAAATGCTGGAGAGGGTATGGAGAAAAGGGAACCCTCCTACACTGTTGGTGGGAATGCAAACTAGTACAGCCACTATGGAGAACAGTGTGGAGATTCCTTAAAAAATTGCAAATAGAACTACCTTATGACCCAGCAATCCCACTGCTGGGCATACACACCAAGGAAACCAGAATTGAAAGAGATACATGTACCCCAATGTTCATCGCAGCACTGTTTATAATAGCCAGGACATGGAAACAACCTAGATGTCCATCAGCAGATGAATGGATAAGAAAGCTGTGGTACATATACACAATAGAGTACTACTCAGCCATTAAAAAGAATTCATTTGAATCAGTTCTGATGAGATGGATGAAACTGGAGCTGATTATACAGAGTGAAGTAACCCAGAAAGAAAAACACCAATACAGTATACTAACACATATATATGGGATTTAGAAAGATGGCAATGACGACTCTGTATGCAAGACAGCAAAAAAGACACAGATGTGTATAACGGACTTTTTGGACTCAGAGGGAGAGGGAGAGGGTGGGATGATTTGGGAGAATGGCATTGTAACAGGTATACTATCATGTAAGAATTGAATCACCAGTCTATGTCCGACGCAGGATACAGGATGCTTGGGGCTGGTGCACGGTGATGACCCAGAGAGATGTTATGGGGAGGGAGGTGGGAGGGGGGTTCATGTTTGGGAACACACGCACACCCGTGGTGGATTCATGTCAGTGTATGGCAAAACCAGTACAGTATTGTAAAGTAAAAATAAAAATTAAAAAAAAAAGAGAAGCCACTACAATGAGAAGCCACACACCGAAACCAGAGAATAGACCCCACTCATCACAACTAGAGAAAGCCCTGCATCAACAAAGACCCAGCACAACCAAAAATAAACACATTATTTAAAAAAATAAAGGATTAAAACTACATGATTATCTCAACAAATGCAGAAAAACATTTGCCAATAGAAATAAGGGGTACGCTTATGGTATAGATGGGGATGGCTTCACAGGTGTATATCTTCAAGTTCATCAAGTCATATACATTAAATAAGTACAGCTTTTTATATGTCCCGTCATACCTAAATAGAGTGGCACTTTTTGTTGTTAATTTACAAAGTCCAATACCTTTTCAATATCAAAAAAGAAACCCCACTCAGTTATCTAGAAATAAAAGGGGGGTTCCCCAATAAAGAATTTAAAATAAAGGGCATCTTAATAAAAACCTTCACTAACATCATACTTAATAGTGAAAGGCTGAATGCTTTCCTCCTACAATTAAAAACAAGACAGATGTCCACCCTCATCACCTCTATTCAATGTTGTACTATATGCAAATAAGCCTGGACAAAGGAGATAATGGCATCAAGATTGTAAAGGGCAAAGTAACCCTATTCAGAAATGAATAGAAAATTCATCTATAGAAAATCCTAAGAAATGTCAAAAAAATAAAAGCTATTAGATTTAAAGCATTCAGCAAAGTTCAGAATACAAGAAAATACACCCAAAAAAAGTTGTATTTCTATACACTAACAATGAACAATCTGAAAATGAAATTAAGAAGACAATTATAATCACAAAAACATCATCAACAAAATACTTTAGAAATAATTTATCGGAAAAGTATAAGAATTGTACTTTGAAAACTACAAAAAAAATCACTGAAAAAAATTTAAGAAGATCTAAATAAATAGACACCCCACATTCATGGATTGGAACACTTAATATTGTTAAGATGGCCAAACTCCCCCAACTAATCTACAGATTCAATGCAATCTCTATCAAAATCCACTGGTTTCTTTGTAGAAGTTGACAAGCTGATTCTAAATTCATATGGAGATGCAAGGCACCCAGAATAACCAAATAATCTTGAAAAAGAAATTTGGAGGACTCACACTTCCCAATTGCAAAACTTATTTTGAACCTACATTAATCAAGAAAGTGCAATACTGGCATAAGGACAGATATACAGATCAATGGGATCTAATTGAGGGTCTAGAAATAAGCTCATGTATCTATGATAAACAGATTTTTTCACAAGGGTGTCAAGACAACTGAAGGGGAAAGAATGGTGTTTTCAATAATGCTGCTGGGACAACAGTATATACACATGCAAAAAACAAAACAAAAATAAATCCAAGTCTGACTCCAACCTCACACCTTATATTAAAATTTAAAAAACAATTCAAAATGAATCACAGACATAAATGTAAGAGCTAGAACTATAAAACTTTTAAAAGAAATATAGGAATAAACTTTTGTGACCTTGGATTAGGTAATGGTTTCTCAAATACAATTTAAAAAGCACAAACATAGAGACTTCCCTGGCAGTCCAATGGTTGAGACTGCACACTCCCAATGCATGGGGGACATGGGTTTGAATCCTGCTCAGGGAACTAAGATTCCACATGCCACATGGCATGGCCAAAAAATAGCACAAACATAAATAAGAAAAAATACATAAATTGTATTGCATCAATACTAAACACTCTCAAGTGTTACCATCAAGAAAATAACAACAACCCATAGAGTGAGAAAAAAATTTTTGCAAATCACGTATCTACTAAGGAATATCTATCTAAAATGTACAAAGAGCTCTTACATTCCAACAATGGAAAGACAAATAACCCAATTTTATTTTAATGAGCAAAGGATTTAAAAAGACATTTATTCAGAAAAGAAATACAAATGGCTGAAAGACCATCAAAAATAACAAGATAAGCTGTTAGGAAAAAGTAAATCAAAATGATTTCCTACACACCAGGATGGCTAAAATAAACAACCAAAAATAACAAGCAGTGGCAAGGGTGTGGAGAAAGTAGAATTCGCCTGCATTCCTTGTGATATTGTAAAACGGCATAGCTGTTTGGGCAGTTTCCAAAAATGTTAAACACTGAGTTACCATAAGACTCAGCAATTCTATCCTAAATATATAACAAAAAGAATCCAAAACTATGTCCACAGAAAAACTTGTCCATGAATGTTCAAAGCAGCATTAGTCAAGAAATAGACAAAAAGTATAAACAATGCAAATGTTAATCAACTCATGAATGGATAAATAAAAGTGGCACGTCCATGTAATGAAACCGTGTTTGTCTATAAAAGGAGCTAAATAGTGATATATGCCATACATGAAAAAATTTTGACAACTATACTAATTGCAGCCATGAAATTAAAAGACACTTACTCCTTGGAAGAAAAGTTATGACCAACCTAGACAGCATAGTAAAAAGCAGAGACATTACTTTGCCAACAAAGGTCTGTCTAGTCAAGGCTATGGTTTTTCCAGTGGTCATGTATGGATGTGAGAGTTGGACTGTGAAGAAGGCTGAGCGCCAAAGAATTGATGCTTTTGAACTGTGGTGCTGGAGAAGACTCTTGAGAGTCCCTTGGACTGCAAGGAGATCCAACCAGTCCATTCTGAAGGAGATCAACCCTGGAATTTCTTTGGAAGGACTGATGCTAAAGCTGAAACTCCAGTACTTTGACCACCTCACGCGAAGAGGTGACTCATTGGAAAAGACTCTGATGCTGGGAGGGATTGGGGGCAGGAGGAGAAGGGGATGACAGAGGATGAGATGGCTGGATGGCATCACCGGCTTGATGGGCGTGAGTCTGAGTGAACTCCGGGAGTTGATGATGGACAGGGAGGCCTGGCTGCTGCGATTCATGGGTCGCAAAGACTGAGCGACTGAACTGAACTGAACTGAACTGAACTAACTGCAAAAAGCCAGACACATGTACGGTAAGGTCATTTAGATAAAGCTTCATAATAGGCAAATCGACAAAGACACAGAGCCTGTGCTCTGCCGCAAAATAAGCCATACAATCAGGAATCCACGCACCGCAGCTAGAGGAAGCCCTCACGCAGCAACCGAGAGCCCATGCAGCCAAAAATAAATACATAATAGATAAATAAATTGTAAAAATAAAACACGGAAGTCATTCTGGATGAGTTACCTTTAATATTTACTTTATTGGATTTTTCTTTCAAACTAAAAAGCAATATATACTCTTTATCACCTTTTATTATAAGCCCCCCTCTCAAAATCCTGAAGGTATCAAAGAAAAACCCAACAATATTTTTCCTCCCTATGACCCTCCTTCCCACCACCACCTCTTCCTAGGAGGATACATGTGAATAGCTTAATGTCCACATCCTTCTCTATGTTCCTAGTAATGCACCCAAGTGAAAATCTTCACATCAATAAAAGCATTTTCTCTGATTTTACAAAACTAGGTCATGCCACACACATTTCTCTTCAACTCCCTTTCTTGTGGCTTTTCCCATAGAGCATTACATCTAAATCAAACTCCTCCTTTTGAATAGTTACATAATATCCAAAAATAGGGCCATGCTACCCTTTATTAAACTATTTTCTACTGGTAGCGTTCAAGATGTTTCTTTTTTTTTTATCAAATGTATGCCTTTATATATTTATCTACAAACCAATCCTTTTATTTTTGTAGGATAAAATTATTTAATCCAAGTTTTAAAGATGCAGAAAATCATGACTTCGCATGACAATATAAAGCTCTTTAAATTTCATTAAGTATCCTGCTTGGTGGAAATAGGAAAATGTATTTTTTAGCTCTGAGTCATAGCCCCTAGATAGACTGGGCTTTGTTTGCAAATGAATAAACAAAATTCAAATCACAACTGCTTGCCAAACAAAGTATTAGATTCTACGTGTATGAGGGGGCAAAGGACGTGTCATCATAGACACATTTCCTGGTACAGGAAAATGAGCAGCGAGGAAGGAAGCAGCTTAGGGAGGCACACTGACCCTTTGACGGCAAAATCCCCCTGACAGCAAGGAATCCAGTGAGCCTCCCAGCTTCCGAGTTCAGGTTAGGTTTACAGCTAGGCTCAGGACTTCCCAGGTAGCTCAGATGGTAAAGAACCCGCCTGCAACACAGGAGACCTGGGTTCGATCCCTGGGTTGGGAAGGTCCCCTGGAGAAGGGAATGGCTGCCCACTCCAGCATTCTGGCCTGGAGAATCCCATGGACAGAGGAGCCCGGTGGGCTACAGTTCAGAGTCGGACACAAACAACACTTTCACTTTCACTTTGGGGCTAGGCTCCTGTTGGAACCAGGATCCTTTCCAAACCACAGGTTCCCTCGCTTCCCTCTCTGCTTCATCTCTTGGTTAGCTGGAGCAGTTTTCTCAAGAAGGGGATGCGGGTGGTACGATTCCCGTGCCCTTACATATCTAAGGGTTGCTCTCTATTGTGTTCATACACAAAACACAACGTGGCTGTTTTCGTCTCCCCGCTGCAGCATGCAGGATCTTAGTTCCCCAACCAGGGATCAAACCCATGCCCCCTGCAATGGAAGCCACTGGACCCCCAGGGAAGTCCCCAACATGGCTTATTTCAAATACTTGGATCACAGCCTTTTCTTCCTCCAAATTCCACAGATACTGTATTTTTAAAGCCTTGTAGGTTGCAGTCATTCTGAAGACAACCCAATTTTGGCTTCTCTGCTGGTAACTTATGTGTGTGCATGTGTACAGAATATAAATATCATGAACTGTAAATGCACTCTCTGTCATTAAAATGGCCAGCAGCTAAACTGTCTGCTCGGATATACTCAGAACTTATCCAAAATGCTAAGACAAAGAAGGAACTCTGCATGAACTATGCCTGTGGCAATATGACCATTACATCAGTAATTGTGAGTCTTAAAGGGCCAGGGTAATCAGGACACAGCAAATTACCCTGAGGCGATAATTTAAACATTTGATTTTATTATTCTTGAATTGCTGAAAGTTATCCAAAGCCATCAGAAGGAGTCGTCCTTCCCGACTGTTCCAGAATGCCTTGTACCATTTATTTGGGGGCATCAGCTATTTAGTTTGTCATAGCGCCACCTGCTGGTGTACCTCGGGAAAGCAGAATGTTTAGCTTTGCTGGTGCATACCGTGGGCTCCTGGAAAAGGTGGCTCAGACGGTAAAGGCATCTGGCTACAATGCAAGAGACCTGGGTTCAATCCCTGGGTCAGGAAGATACACTGGAGAAGGAAATGGCAACCCACTCAAGTACTCTTGCCTGGAAAAATCCCATGGACAGAGGAGCCTGGTGGGCTGCAGTCCATGGGGTCGCAAAGAGTCAGACACGACTGAGCGACTTCACTTCACTTCTTCAGAAAAACATCTATTTCTGCTTTATTGACTATGCCAAAGCCTTTGACTGTGTGGATCACAATAAACTGTGGAAAATTCTGAAAGAGGTGGGAATACCAGACCACCTGACTTGCCTCTTGAGAAACCTATATGCAGGTCAGGAAGCAACAGTTAGAACTGGACATGGAACAACAGACTGGTTCCAAATAGGAAAAGGAGGACGTCAAGGCTGTATATTGTTACCCTGCTTATTTAACTTCTATACAGAGTATATCATGAGAAATACTGGACTGGAAGAAGCACAAGCTGGAATCAAGATTGCCAGGAGAAATATCAATAACCTCAGATATGGAGATGACACCACCCTTATGGCAGAAAGTGAAGAAGAACTAAAAAGCCTCTTGATGAAATAAAAGAGGAGAGTGAAAAAGTTGTCTTAAAGCTCAACATTCAGAAAAGTAAGATCATGGCATCTGGTCCCATCACTTCATGGGAAATAGATGGGGAATCAGTGGAAATAGATGGGGAAACAGTGGAAACAGTGTCAGACTTTATTTTGGGGGGGCTCCAAAATCACTGCAGATGGTAATTGCAGCCATGAAATTAAAAGATGCTTACTCCTTGGAAGGAAAGTTATGACCAACCTAGATAGCATATTCAAAAGCAAAGAAATCACTTTGCCAACAAAGGTCCATCTAGTCAAGGCTATGGTTTTTCCAATAGTCATGTAAGGATGTGAGAGTTGGACTACAAAGAAAGCTGAGTGCCGAAGAATTGATGCTTTTGAACTTTGGTGTTGGAGAAGACTCTTGAGAGTCTTCCTGGACTGCAAGGAGATCCAACCATTCCATTCTAAAGGAGATCAGTCCTGGGTGTTCTTTGGAAGGACTGATGCTAAAGCTGAAACTCCAGTACTTTGGCCACCTCATACGAAGAGTTGACTCATTAAAAAAGAGTGATGCTGGGAGGGATTGGGGGCAGGAGGAGAAGGGGATGACAGAGGATGAGATGGCTGGATGGCATCACCGACTCGATGGACCTGAGTTTGAGTGAACTCCAGGAGTTGGTAATGGACAGGGAGGCCTGGCGTGCTGCAATTCATGGGGTCGCAAAGAGTCAGACACGACTGAGCAACTGAACTGAACTGAACTGAACTGTGGGCTCTTGATACCTGACGTGTGAAGGGGCCCATAATGGCTTTCTTCCTCATTGTGGCCAGTTCCCCACCTGTCTAAAAATCTGCCCTTCCCTTGAGCAAAAGTGGAATTTATAGAAACAATATAGGGAAATATCCTCAAACTCTCAAAGAAGGACCAACAGGCTTGAAAAGACAGAGCAGAGCTACTCATGGAATTTCAGTTGCAGAAATTGACAATGGATATTGTGACATTGCAACTAGGGTGAATGAGCAGAAGCAACTATCTTCTGTCTTTTTGTTAACTCTGTTAAAGTTCCAATTCCAGAGAGAGACTGTTCTGTTGGTCTCAGGTCACAATCCCACTTCTTGGCAGGAAAGGATAAAGAATCTGACAGTTCATTGTACTGACTCAAGTGAAAAAGTCAAGTCCCCCAAATAGAGTCAGAATGCCTTTAACTGAAAAAAAAAAAAAATGCTGAACTCATCCTTATTCAATTTAGGTAAACTGCCTTTCCAAGCGGATATTTGTAGGATTCTTTGTTGTTGTTGTTCCGTCAATAAGTCGTGTCCAATTCTTTGCAACCCCATGGACTGCAGCACGCCAGGCTTCCCTGTCCGTCACTATCTTCCAGAGTTTGTTCAATCTCATGTCCATTGAGTCAGTGATGCCATCCAACCATCTCATCTTCTGTCACCCCCTTCTCCTGCCATCAATCTTTCCCAGCATTAGGGTATTTTCTAATAAGTCAGCTTTTCTCATCAGTTGGCTAAAGTGTTGGAGCTTCAGCTTCAGCATCAGTTCTTCCAGTGAATATTCAGGGTTGATTTCCTTTAGGACTGACTGGTTTGATCTCATTGCTGTCCAAGGGACTCTCAAGAGTCTTCTCTAACACCCCAGTTCATAGCTTTGACTAGATGGACCTCTCTGGGCAAAGTGATACCTCTGCTTTTTAATACACTGTCTAGGTTTGTCAACAGAGGTCGGTCTAGTCAAAGCTATGGTTTTTCCAGTAGTATGGATGTGAGAGTTGGACTATAAAGAAAGCTGAGGGCCAAAGAATTGATACTTTTGAACTGTGGTGTTGGAGAAGACTCTTGAGAGTCCCTCGGACAGCAAGGAGATCCAACCAGTCCATCCTAAAGGAAATCAGTCTTGAACATTCACTGGAAGGACTGATGCTGAAGCTGAAACTCCAATATATTGGCCACTTGATGCAAAGAACTGACTCATTTGAAAAGACCCTGATGCTGGGAAAGACTGAAGTTAGGAGGAGAGGGGGATGACAGAGGATGAGATGGTTGGATGGCATCACCAACTCAATGGACATGAGTTTGGGTGGACTCTGGGAGTTGGTGATGGACAGGGAGGCCTGGTGTGCTGCAGTCCATGGGGTCGCAAAGAGTCGGACACGGCTGAGTGATTGAACTGAACTGAGGTTTGTCACAGCTTTTCTTCCAAGGGGCAAGTGTCTTTTAATTTCATGGCTGCAGTCACTGTCTGCAGTGATTTTGGAGCCCAAGAAAATAAAATCTGCCCCTGTTTCTTGTTTTCCCCATCAATTTGCCATGAAGTGATGGACCCAGATGCAATGATCTTAGTTTTTTGAATGTCAAGTTTTAAGCCAGATTTTTCACTGTCTTCTTTCACCCTCATCAAGAATTTCTTCAATTCCTCTTTGCCATAAGAGGGGTGTCATCTGCATACCTGAGGTTGTTGATATTTCTCCTGGCAATCTTGACTGCAGCTTTACACTCATGTAATCCAAAATATTTTCTTTGGGTATACCTTTCTTTGGGTCCCTTCTGTTTTTGTCTGGAACACACAAGCCCACTCAGCATGTGTACTTAGGTGCTATTCCATCTTTTATTGGACAGAGGAGCCTGGCGGGCTACTGTTTACGTAAGAGTCAGACATGACTTAGTGACTAAACCACCACCACCACATTTCATATGTTATACTATCTTCCCTAAATTCTGAAAGAGATGGGAATACCAGACCACCTGATCTGCCTCCTGAGAAACCTGTATGCAGGTCAGGAAGCAACCGCTAGAACCGAACATGGAACAACAGACTGGTTCCAAATTGGGAAAGGAGTACGTCAAGGCTGTATATTGTCACCCTGCTTATTTAACTTATATGCAGAGTACATCATGAGAAATGCCAGACTAGATGAAGCACAAGCTGGGATTAGATTGCCGGGAGAAATATCAATAACCTCAGATATGCAGATGACACCACCCTTTGGCAGAAAGTGAAGAGGAACTAAAGAGCCTCTTGATGAAAGTGAAAGAAGAGAATGAAAAAGCTGGCTCAAAACTCAACGTTCAAAAAACTAAGATCATGGCATCCGATCTCATCACTTTTCGGCAAATAGATGGGGAACAATGGAAACAGTGACAGACTTTATTTTGGGGGGCTCCAAAATCACTGCAGACAGTGACTGCACCCATGAAATTAAAAGACGCTTGTTCCTTGAAAGAAAAGCTATGACCAACCTAAATAGCATATTAAAAGGCAGAGATGTTACTTTGCCAACAAAGATCCATATAAGTCAAAGCTATGGTTTTTCCCGTAGCCATGTGCAGATGTGAGAGCTGGACCATAAGAAAGCTGAGCGCCGAAGAAATGATGCTTTCAAACTGTGGTGCTGGGGAAGATGCTTGAGAGTCCTTTGAACACCAGGGAGATCAAACCAGTCCGTTCTAAGAGATATCAACCCTGAATACTCATTGGAAGGACTGATACGGAAGCTCCAACACTTTGGCCACCTGATGCAAAGAGCTGACTCATTGGAAAAGACCCTGATGCGGGGAAAAATTGAGGGCAGGAGGAGAAGTGGGCGACAGAGGATGAGATGGTTAGATAGTATCACCAACACAATGAACATGAATTTGAGCCGTCTCCCAGAGATAATGGAGGACAGAGGAGCCTGGGGCGCTACAGCCCATGGGGTCGCAAAGAATCAGACGCAACTTAGCAACTGAACAGCAACTGAAAAGGGAAATGGTGCGATGCTGAACGGGAAACTTACTAAAAGGAGAAAAGGAAGAATGTCTTTACGCCTTATTTTGCTTACTTGGAATGCAGACACATTTTTAATTAATCAAACTTTGCAAAAAGCCACACAAAATTTCTTTGGGAATTTGAAAGATCTGTGTTCGAACACCCCATAGGTATTATGCCAGAGCTGTACAGACATCTCCAGTTGATAATAAAAATAGAAGACATTTAACCTAAGCACCTCCATCTATGGGTGTATTTTAACATCTCAGTAATGTAAAAATTTTTGCCTCTGAATGTTTCCTACCCTCTTTCTTAGCTCTCCGTTTGTGGTTCTAGCACTGTAAATTTTGACCTTTCAATTGTAAATGCTTCCACTGTTACAGTAATAAAAACCCATGATGATATACAAGGTATCATGGTGTCAGAGCAGCAGCACTTGTTACACCTCCTCCCAAGTTCCTTTAAAGAGCTAACAAAAAAAAAAAAAAAAGGACTACGTTGGTAATAATACAATGATAAGAGGAGACTCACAAAAGTCCAGCTACGCCATCAGTAGAGACGGACTGAGGAATAAGACGCTGGGCTTCAGCAGACTGACATAGTCTCTCTCAGAAAGCAGAAAGAGGCTCTGGCTCACTCTCACTGTCCCACATGGAAAGACTTTGTTGACTGTGGAATAAGCAGCCAATCCACCACTGTACACAGACTGTATTTTGAACTGTTGGGTACCAGTCCTTCCACTCTGCCTTCAGCCATTAACACCATTACACCTGCTGACCAATCGTAGCCACTATCAAGATATAAGGAAGGCAGCGCTTGTACCTATGCGAAGCCAAGTTGGGTGACCAGTACCAGCAGTCCACTCACCGGAACACATCATATACCCCATACGCACTCAGATGGTCCTGAAATGCCATCCCATGTGAGTAGTCAGGGATGAAGAAGATGGAAAATATCAACAGAGGTCCAGGTGTCTCCGGCAGGGTACTTATTCATTGAAAGTGAGTGAAAGTGTTAGTTGCTTCAGTTCAGTTCAGTTCAGTCGCTCAGTCGTGTCCGACGCTTTGCAACCCCATGAATCACAGCACGCCAGGCCTCCCTGTCCATCACCAACTCCCGGAGTTCACTCAGACTCATGTCCTTGTGTTCAACTCTTTGCAACCCCATGGACTGTCGCCCGCTCGGCTCCTCGTCACTGGGACTCTCCAGGCAGGAATACTGGAGTGGGCTGCCACTGCCTTCTCCAAGGGGTCTTCCCGACCCAGGGATTGAACCCGGTCTCCTGCATTGCAGGTGGATTCTTTACCGTCTGAATCATGAATTCAGGAAATCTTGAATGAAGTGATTGTCTTACTTTGGTCTGCTCTATCAAATCACCATAGACTGGGTGGCTTACAAACCACAGAAATTCACTTCTCACTGTTCTAGAGTCTGGAAGCCTGAGATCAGGATGCCGGCCCTCTTCCAGGTTGCAGACTGCCGACTTCTACCTGTGTACTCACAGGCCGAAGGGGGCAAAAGACCTTGCTGGAGCTGCTTTCATTGGGCTGGCCCAAAAGTTCGTTTGGGTTTTCCTGTAACACATTGTGGAAAACCTGATTGAACTTTTGGGCCAACCCAAAATAAGGACACTAATCTCATTCAGGAGGGCAGCGCCCTCAATTACTGCCCAAAGGCCCCATGTCCTAATACCATCACACTGAGATTAGAATTTCAATATAAGAATTTTGAGGGGCCCATTCAGTCCACTGAAACTTCGTATATAATCATGCATTATGTACAAAAGAAATTAGAATACTAGAACTAGAGAAAGTAAAGGAATTTCCAATAACAAAAGTCACCAGCTGAAACATTTGGGTGAAAAGTTAAAACCACCCAAGCTGCTTGGTGGCTGTTAGAACACAGTTGTTGCCTCTTGAAAAGGTAAGCCCCCAGACAACGTGCAGTGTTGTCTTTCTGCTGCAGAGGGCAGCAGAGGACCAGTCTCTTCAGTGCCAGCTCCAGGACTTGCAGAGACCAGGACCCCTCAAACCACGCCCGCTTTCAGGACCTCAGTCCAAAGGGACGAGCAGGTTCGTGGCGAGGTCAAAGACTTCTATGACCCCAAGGGGCGGGCCTGCTCCCCGCTCCTTCCTATGTGCGTCAGACTACAGAGCCAGAGCTGGTGAAAGAAAGATAATCAAGCCTTGCTGAACGCTGTAAGGCTGGAAACAGTGCCTATGAAGGCTCTTGGGAACAGGGGTTATGAGGATAAATCTGAGAGGACGTTTGCGTGCTTCCTGCTCACGGCACTACCTTCTTCATACTTAAGAGTGATGCCTTTATTTCTCTCTCAGCACACAAGGTCTTAAGTCTTTTTCCTTAGATTACCTCTGAAGGAGTTCAGAGTATGCCACCCCAAAATATGCCTCTATAACAAGGATTATTTTGAGCTGAAGACAATTGAGAAGAAACAGACTTGAGAAAAAAACTCAGCCCTCCCTCTCTCTCTGTGAGGAAGTGCAGGACAATGCTTAACCACCGGAGACAATTCCAGATTCACCTCAGAGGCGCCTGCAGTGGCAGCTACATAACAAACCGTATTAAAACAACCCTCATTTTCCATTTGGAGAAGGCGATGGCACCCCACTCCAGTACTCTTGCCCGGAAAATCCCATGGATGGAGGAGCCTGGTGGGCTGCAGTCTATGGGGTAGCGAAGAGTCGGACACGACTGAGCAACTTCACTTTCACTTTTCACTTTCAGGCACTGGAGAAGGAAATGGCAACCCACTCCAGTGTTCTTGCCTGGAGAATCCCAGGGACGGGGGAGCCTGGTGGGCTGCGGTCTCTGGGGTCGCACAGAGTCAGACACGACTGAAGCGACTTAGCAGCAGCATCTTCTATTAGTTTCCCCTGCATATTTACCTGCCTACAATTTGCTGCACCAAATGCTACTGTCTGAAAGCAAAGGTGCCAGTTTTCAGCTTTTCACATGTCTGGTTTTGCACCATCACAGATTTGCCTGCAATGGATAACTCAGTGTTTTTCGAACTATTTAGATCAGACAGAAATCTGCCATTGCATTGCTACCTGTGTTTTCCTTGGTCCAGATTATCAAGTGTATGTCTGTATAGCTATATTCAAACATCTACAACAAGACATTCTACAGCACACCCAGACTCAAGATCTGCCGGTTTTCCCAACAGAAGCAGCACTGTATGGGTCTTGAATGAGTGACTACTTTCAGTTCAGTTCAGTCACTCAGTCGTGTCCGACTCTTTGTGACCCCATGAATCGCAGCACGCCAGGCCTCCCTGTCCATCACCAACTCCCGGAGTTCACTCAGACTCACGTCCATCGAGTCAGTGATGCCATCCAGCCATCTCATCCTCTGTTGTCCCCTTCTCCTCCTGCCCCCAATCCCTCCCAGCATCAGTCTTCTCCAATGAGTCAACTCTTCGCATGAGGTGGCCAAAGTACTGGAGTTTCAGCTTCAGCATCATTCCTTCCAAAGAAATCCCAGGACTGATCTCCTTCAGAATGGACTGATTGGATCTCCTTGCAGTCCAAGGGACTCTCAAGAGTCTTCTCCAACAGATGCATGGAAATTTTGGAACAAAACTACCGACCAGTGTTGCTGAGAGTCATGCGGAACATTAGAGTACAAAGTACACAGATCATGGAACACACAGTTTATTATCATGTTTTATTTCTTTTTAAAGGAGACAAGGATTTGATTGTTTTCTGTGTCCTTAACAACATATGCTTTGTGAATACACAATATTATAGATCAGTACTGAGAGCTTTGAATGCAATAATATATTCAAGCAGGTATCAGCTCAGTTGAAATGAATTCATTGTTGTCAGTCTGTTGTTGTGTAAGGTTGTTCTGGGCTTCCTAGTTGCTCAAATGGTGAAGCGTCTGCCTGCAGTGCAGGAGACCCAGGTTCCATCCTGGGTCAGGAAGATCCCCTGGAGAAGGGAATGGCAACCCACTCCAGTACTCTTGCCCGGAGAATTCCATGGACAGAGGAGCCTGGCGGGCTTCACTCCATGGGGTTGCAAAGAGCTGGACATGACTGGGCAACTAACACGCAAGAAGCACAAAGTCCCTTTCCTTTATTTGTTACTTCTCCGCAAATTTATTGTTCTTTGTTAAGGTGCTATTACGAGCCCAAGTTCTAACCCCTATTTGAGTTGCTCATCTTTGAGTTTTCCCCTATGCGTACTCAGATGCACACATTAACAAACTTCTGATTGTTCTTCTCCTGTTAATCTGTCTTTTGACTATCTAATTTGCAGCACCCCAGTCAATAAACCTAACAGGGGTACAGGAAAAGTTTTTTTTTTTTCCTTCCCTGCATCTCCTTCCCATCCTTCGTGTCCCTCATGCTAAACAAAGTCAATTATTATCACCGTCTCTCTCTTAACTTTCCAGCCAGGAACTGGCAACCCTGACTCCAGGGTAGACATGTGGTTCCTGAACAGGCCTGGGTAATGTGAGCGGAGGGTGCTGGGGCAGCGTGGGGGGTCTCTAGGGGGCTGTCTGTACATGCGGAGGGTAGAGTGGAGTCCACAGAACTGCCTATTTCTCAACACTGAGTTCTCTTTTAATCCATCTCTTTCATTTCATTCATTTTACTTTTTTTTTATTTTACTTTAAAAAGTTATTATTCACTTTTAATTATACAAAGAAAAGCACAAATGCATTCTCAAAGTAAAAATATTAAATGATACTTACAGCTAACTACTTGCCAGAACCTCTAAATCCCAGTCTCGTCACAGAAATAACCATCACTGCCAATATGGCTTGATTATTATAGGCGTGTTTCTATGCTTGGGTTTCACACATGTTTATCAAAGAATATAGTTTCCTTTTGTCATCACTGATCATTTTTACTTTACAGATTTGACATCAGATTATACCTACTGAACTGTGACTTGCCTTTTGTTCACTCAACAATAGATTTCCGATACTGTTCATGCAACTTTAGAGACCCTTAGGTCCACCTCGTATGCAGCATATGCTGTGTAGCATTCCCTATATGTTCGCGTTGTTCACTTAAGCACTCCCATGATGATGGATAAGATCTCCCTTTAGCTCAGTTGGTAAAGAATCTACCTGCGACGCAAGAGACCCTGGTTCAGTTCCTGGGTTGGGAAGATCCTCTGGAGAAAGGAAAGGCTACCCACTCCAGTATTCTGGCCTGGAGAATTCCATGGGTGGTAAAGAGTCAGACATGACTGAGAGACTTTCACTTTCACTCACACTTTCACTTTCATGATGATGGATATTTCGATTATTTATAATCTTTATTATAAATAATAATTCAGCAAATAGCTGTGTATTTGTAAATGCTTTGTTACGATAAATTCGAGGAAGTAAAATGGCTGGGCAAAAGATATACACAGTTAAAAGTTTTAAGTGAAAGTGAAGTCACTCAGTCGTGTCCGACTCTTTGCGACTCCATGGACTGTAGCCTACCAGGCTCCTCCATCCATGGGATTTTCCAGGCCAGAATACTGGAGTGGGTTGCCAATGTGGTTTTAAACCTTTCTCAACCTGACCTTGAGAATGATAGGCTCGGAGCGCAGAAATGGAGAAAAGTTCAAGAAGCTCAGATACGACAGGACGAGGATGACTCAGACTGCCGTGATAGGCAGAGCCTGTTCCCGAGAGGATGTCTGAAGAGAGCTATACAATGGACCTACAAAGCCCTCATGGACAGAGGCTGCTCGCACTGATTTGAGAGATACAGGTATGGCTATGGAGCTCATTAAAGTAAAACAGCTGTTTACCACTGACAGCAAAAAAAAAAAAAAAACCCTCACCTCCACTCTGGGATCCATTTTGGTCCCACAACGCAGCTTCTTCTCTGAATGACAAAGGCAGTCCTGAAGAAGTCGATGTGGACACCATCTAAGCGTGGCAGAAGAGGGAACAAGGATTTTCTCAGTCTTTCCTTCAAGAAGTAGCTGACTGATGGACAACGTGCAATGATCCAAGCTCAGCGAGCACACGCTGATAAACTCTTTGATGTCACATACACAGCTTGATGCTGCCCATCCAACCAATGTCCAGCGCTTGAGTGCTTGGCTGAATGATTACAGGTAATGAAACATGTCATTGTAAATCTAGTCAAATTATCGAGACGATGCATAAGAGATCAGGGGCATACACAATGGATTATGTGCAAGATCATGACTCAGATGTAGGTATTTTGAGCCAGGGTGGAAAGGGACCCTCACCTGTAACTATTTCCTCCAAATATACACCCTCCACAACTATTGCTATGCTCCACCCTTGGAAGTCTAACAGCAAGCAGGCATAATCCAGTAAATGAAAAAATTGAGGAGTGTCGTCCTATCCACACAAACGTGCAAGATTTGGACAAAAGGCAAGATTTCATATAAGCTCAAGAATAGCCTCTATCAGAGGGCAGTGAGATGGTGGATGTGAAAGGCAACCGTGTCTGCAAGTCCACAGTTAAGGTAAAGAGGGTCCTGGACCATACCTATCTTTTGGTGTTAACTAGTCATATGATGAAGAGTATAAATCAGCCTCAGCAATGTTCTTCAACTCACCAGCAAGAAGGACATACCACATAAAATCAAAGCCTCTTGGCTCCTCTATACCTACTTGCCATATCATCATACTGTTTTTCGATTATTACAAATAACATCTGAAAGAATATCAGCTTCACTGACTGACCACCTATAAACTCAAGAAGCTTAAGGTCAGTCCCATGAAGATCTTCTTTCCTGTTCCTTCCTGTTTAGCTGCATCTCGTGAAATTTTGTTCAAAGTTCAGAAATAGTTCTGAAGAGCAATAGTTTTGACTTTGGTTAGAATTTCTCGGGTAAAACCCTAAAGTTTACATTCCACTGGTTTTCAGAATATTACCATTTAGTTATATTAAAAGAGAGAGACAGCATCTTTAGTGCTCTGGTTATGGTCTGAGAGCCCCTTGTAAATCCAAATCCTCAGTATATTGATTAGAACCTGGAGCTCACCACTAGCCAGAATAATCCGCTGGCTCTCTTGGCCACCATAAGAAGAAAGTTTAGAGGAAGCCTGTTGTTAACAGGCTGAACAAGACAGCCTCCTGAAACTTGCTCAGGACGTAGAAGCTGCCCAAGTCTTAGAAATTAATGGAGCTAGAAATCTTTTCACAGAATTCCTTCACTCTAAAAATAAGGATGTGGTGCCATGACGCTACAGTGTTTTTTCCCCAAATGTGTGAGAATGAGCCACTTTTCAGTTGAGTTCACTAGCTCTCTCTCTCTTTCCTCAGAACTGAGCCAGTGACTTAAAATAAGCCCCCTGGGCTTGGACTTAATTGACCATCTTCAGAATGATCCCAACTGTGGATAGAATGTCTCGGCTATGGTGGTGGCTTAGTATCTAAGTCATGTCCGACTCTTGTGATCCCCATGGTCTCTGTAGCCCACCAGGCTCCTCTGTCTGTGGGATTACCCCGGCAAGAAGACTGGAGTGGGTTGCCATTTCCTTCTCCAGGGGATCTTCCCAACCCAGAGATCGAACCCACATCTCCTGCCTTGCAGGTCGATTCTTTACTGCCGAGCCACCAGGGAAGTTGAAACATGAGATCATGCCCACCATCCAGATGCTGACCAGTTTGCTGCTTGGCAGCCAGATCTGGGACACAGCTAGGACATTATGCAGGTCAGGAAGCAACAGTTAGAACTGGACATGGAACAACAGACTAGTTCCAAATAGGAAAAGGAGTACATCAAGGCTGTATATTGTCACCCTGCTTATTTAACTTCTATGCAGAGGACATCATGAGAAACACTGGGCTGGAAAAAGCACAAGCTGGAATCAAGATTGCCAGGAGAAATATCAATAACCTCAGATATGCAGATGACACCACCCTTGTGGCAGAAAGTGAAGAGGAACTAAAAGCCTCTTGATGAAAGTGAAAGAGGAAAGTGAAAAAGTTGGCTTAAAGCTCAACATTCAGAAAATGAAGATCGTGGCATCTGGTCCCATCACTTCAAGAGAAATAGATGGGGAAACAGTGGAAACAGTGGCAGACTTTATTTTTTGGTGCTCCAAAATCACTGCAGATGGTGACTGTAGCAAGGAAAGTTATGACCAACCTAGATAGCATATTCAAAAGCAGAGACATTACTTTGTCAACAAAGGTCCGTCTAGTCAAGGCTATGGTTTTTCCAGTAGTCATGTATGGATGTGAGATTTGGACTGTGAAGAAAGCTGAGTGCTGAAGAATTGATGCTTTTGGACTGTGGTGTTGGAGAAGACTCTTGAGAGTCCCTTGGACTGCAAGGAGATCCAACCAGTCCATTCTAAAGGAGATCAGTCCTGGCTGTTCTTTGGAAGGAATGATGCTGAAGCTGAAAGTGCTGAAGTGCTCCAGTACTTTGACCACCTCATGCGAAGAGTTGACTCATTGGAAAAGACCCTGATGCTGGGAGGGATTGGGGGCAGGAGGAGAAGGGGATGACAGAGGATGAGATGGCTGGATGGCATCACCGACTCGATGGACATGAGTTTGAGTGAACTCCGGGAGTTGGTGATAGACAGGGAGGCCTGGCGTGCTGCGATTCAAGGGCTTGCAAACAGTCGGACACGACTGAGTGACTGAGCTGAACTGAACTGATGACATTATGAGTGAACTTCCCCAGCTGCTCATCAACTGTCCGAGTTTGATACTAATCCATGACTTATGAACAGGAATGACAATACAAATGGACCTGGGGACTAATTCCAGGGAAAGAAGGCACAAGAATGGGTCATAAGATAGAATTTTTAAAACACTAGCATTTGTTTAACAGATAATAAGTTCAAAAATAGAATGGACCTTGCTTGCTTTGAAGTTGATCTTTAATGTTTTGTTTTGGGTAATGGTTAGTTTTTAAAGTTAGCTTTAAATAGTGTTACAGCAATTTCTAATTTTTAAGAAACAAGTAATAATATAAAACAAAGTTTGGCAAATTAAGCCCTACACACCAAATCCAGCCCACTGTCTGTTTTTGTACAGCCCCCGAGGCTTCTCTCATGGCTCAGCAATAAAGAATCTGTCTGCCAAGCAGGGATGCAGGTTCAATCCCTGGGTCAGGAAGATCTGCTGGAGAAGGAAAGAGCAACCCACTCCACCATTCTTGCCTGGGAAATCTCATGGACTGGCGGGCTACAGTCCATGGGGTCGCAAGGATTGGACATGACTTAGTGATCAAACCACCACCCCAAGATCAGATTGGTTTTTACTTTTTTAATGTTTTGGGGAGAAAGTCAAAAGAAGAGTGATATGTAATGATATGTGCAAATTATATGAAATACACAGTTGGCGCAGCAATAAAGAATCCGCCTGCCAATGCAGGAGGCACAAGAGACATGGGTTCAATCCCTGGGTCAGGAAGATCCCCTGAAGAAGGAAATGGCAACCCACTCCAGCATTCTTGCGTGGAAAATCCCATGGACAGAGGAGATTGGCAGGCTATAGTCTATGAGGTTGCAAAGAGTCAGACAGGACTGAGTGACTGAACACCATCAAATAGTTTTAATGAAACATCACTCATTAGCCTATAGTTGTTCTAACTTGCTCTGATAAGATGCTTCAGGAGAAAATGAAATTATAAAACAGTACTGATGCAAAATAAATTTTCAAATTGATGAAAATTTTAACATATACTGATGAAACTTTTGATACATACTGATAAGTCACCCTCCAGAATACAATTTATAATCCCACCTGCAGTATATCACATGTCCTTGTATATCTATTTCTCCATATCCTTGCCAACATGGTAATTTTCATCAATCTGACTGGTGAGAAATGATGTCTCTATATCTGTAGTTTCCTGCTGACTAGTGCCAAGGAGCATCTTTTTATGTTTGTTGGTCAGTGTGTATCTCTTTTTATGTTAATTGTCCATTAACATCTTTGACTTATTGAAATAAATCTCTTACTATCTTTTAATTTGTATTTCACTGATTACTAGAATGGTAAGTGTTCTTTAATTGTCTATTGGTCATTTTTTATTTCCTATTCTGTGAACCGCTTGTTTATATCTTTGCCAATGTTTCTACTGTGTTGCTTGCCTGGTTCTTATTAATCCTGAATTCTTAAGATTTACTGTTGTTAAGAGGGGGGGGGGGTCTCAAAGTGCTGTCCGTTTTCAGAAAGCAAACATAATCTGACGCAACCATCTAAATTAAACTCTTGTCCAAGCCAGCCCTGGGGTTAGCATACTGCCCCTTTTCTATGTTGAACACCTACAGTAAAGCACAGAAAACTACCAGATAATAAATTGGCTTTCTCCACCAGCAAATGCCACACGCCTCTTCTTTCCTCTTCTAATAAGCTACCCAAAAAAAGAAGGAAATGGATCATTAAAAATAGTGCCGGTTTTATCAGCATCACTCAATAATAATCAAAATCAGTTTTGGGCTCAGACAGCAACGGTGTGTATTAGACCTCCTCTGTGTGTACAGTAATGCTGGTAATTCCTTAAGAGGCTAGCAAAGGACTTTCTAGACCGTCCTGGTGATGGAGGGGTGGGAGGAGGGGGTACTAAGCAAGACAGATCAGCCCACCAGGGGATAAGGTGCTAGAAGGGGTCCAAGGTAAAGTCCTTAGAGACTGCTGTGGTCAATCCAGGGCACAGGGATGAGCTGACAAGCCCAGGGGGAAGGAACGGGGCCAAAGGCAGGAAACAAGGTTTAGGACGTGGACGGCCTGGAAAGAAAGGGGAGGAGGGAGAGACGCAGAGCAAGCCCTGGAAGCCTGCTGTTCCAGGTCCCCAGACTGCTGCAATAGCACCCACAAGACAGCTTACCTGAGTCCTCAGGTGGAGTGACTTAAGTTCTCCACTCTCACTGGGCAACTCGTAGAACCATTGGCCCCTCCCCAGAGAGATGGACTCATTGGCCTGGGGTGGAGCCCCAGGCATCCATATTTTTTTTAAATTTGAAGCTAGGGTTGAGAAGTAGGCTTAAAGAGTCCGTCAGCTTACGCAGAAGGAAGAGAGCTTCCCTGGTGGCTCAGACAGTGAAGAATTCACCTGCAATGCGGGAGACCTGGGTTCGATCCCTGGGTTGGGAAGATCCCCTGGCAAAGGGAAAGGCTACCCGCTCCAGTATTCTTGCCTGGAGAATCCCCATGGACAGAGGAGCCTGGCGGGCTACAGTCCATGGGGTCACGAAGAGTCAGACACGACTGAGTGACTAAGCACAGCAAACAAGAAGAAGAAGGAAGAGCTGTGGCCACAGTCTTGTGTGTGTTACAGTCACCCCTCAGTTTCCGGGGGATTGTTCCCAGGACCCCCATGGACACCAGAACCCAAAGATGCTCAAGTCACTTGTTTTAAATGGCATAATATTTGTATATAACCTACTCACATCCTCCCACAGATTTTAAGTCATCTCTACATTACTTATAATACCTAACGCAATGCAAATGTGCTAGCTAAATAGTTGCCTGTGTGTGGCAAATTCAAGTGTTGTTCTTTGGGACTTTCTGGAATTTTTCTTCTGTTTTAAATTTGTGGTTGATTGAATCCAGAGATGTGGAACCTGTGGTTATGGAGGGAAGGGGCCAACTGTAATAACTGCTGTGCTCAGAAGCCCAGCCCTGGATGGACAGCTGCTCTGGACCACCCAATGTCAGGCTTGAGAGGGAAATCAAACCCAAGTGCCCCGAGAGGAGTCTGTGCCCCAAAGTGTGCTACCATGAATTACCCTAGGAAACATGGCTGAAGGGGCTGGTTTGAACAGAAGATAATGCGTTCCGTGACATCCCTAGGAGTTCAACTGATGTAGCCCAACTATGTCAATTCGTTTCAGTCCGAACTATAGATGGATTGCTTAGCAGAGAACTCTGGGCTAAGAATGTGCATTAAGAAATCACTAAGAGCTGCTATGGATTGGAATGCCCCCTTAAATTCATATATTGAAGACTTAGCCCTCATCGTGATAGGGTTTGGAGACGGGCCCTTTGGAAGAGTTAGGTTTAAATGAAGTCACAAGGCTGGGTCCCTTGTGATGGAATTAGTGCCCATATAAGGGGAGACACTTGCATTCTCTCTCTCCTCCACGTAAGGACACAGCGGGAAGGCAGCTGTGTACAAGCCAGAAAGAGAATCCTCACCAGAAAATGACCATACTGCCACCTTGATCTTGGACTTGCAGCCTCCAGAACTGTGAGAACCTACATTTCCACTGTTGAAACAAATATTCTGTTGTGATCATTTGTTACAGCAGCCCCAGCTGACTGATGCAAGAGCCGTGGGAATGGGCCACAGTACACAAAGAGAGATCAGAGAGTGAGATGAGAAACAGATCAAGAGCAGATGGGAGCCTGACAGTTAAGGCAGGGCAGAGTAAAGCAATCCAGGGAAGAGCAGGCAAGCCACCAAAGAGACAGAAGGAAATGAGCAATGTGCCAAGAGAGGAGATCTGAAGAGGCAGGGGTGCTCTGCCGAAGCACAGTGTGGGGGAAGGAGAAAGGCCTTTCAGACCTTCTGCGGTGAAGTCATTGCTAACCTCAGACACAATTCCAGGCAAAAGAGAGGCCTTTCTCTCCTTCCTTTTGCAGGGCAGGCTGCCTGACCCTGCTTGGCCCAGCTACAGGGCCTGAGGCTTGAGGGCTGGAAAGTAATGTTTTAGGAGCTCCTTCTACAGCAGCTGGTCCATCAGGATGCTCTGCTGCCTGTGTCTAAGAAGAAACAAACAGTGCTTAGCTCATCTCCAGATTGTCTGGTGAAACTGCTTGGTAAGCCTAATGCTCACGTGTGTGTGCTAAGTCACTCAGTCATGTCCGACTCTTTGCAACCCCATGGACTGTAGCCCGCCAGGCTCCTCTGTCCATGGGATTCTCCAGGTAAGAATACTGGAGTGGGTTGCCATGCCCTCCTCCAGGGGATCTTCCTGACCCAGGGTCTGAACCCACATCTTCTGCATCTCCTGCACTGCAGGCAGAGTCTTTATCGCTGAGTCAGCTGGGAAGCCCCGGCCTCATGTTCATATCCTAAGTTACTAGATGGAACTCCACTGAGGTTGGAGCCCAGCTCCCAGTCCCAAGCAAATGAAATGTAGACCTCAGCTCCCTCAGCTATCTGCTGCGGGCTCCTTTCTGAGGGGCTGGTTCTTCCTTCCCTTCCATTAGCTTAGTAAATCTCTGATTTATACTTTGGACACTAAGATGCAACCAAGAGTATCTTGGCCCCCTTCCTCATTGCATTACTGCCTCATGTCGGTTTACAGTCTTTTCACTGCCCCGCTTCCTCTGCCCTGAGAACCCCAATCATGCTATGGGGTAGAGGCCCAGCCATGATAAGCAGGCACTCACACACTTCTCTGAGGTGCTGTCCTGACTGGCCTTTCTGAGTGCCTCGATGCCCTGACAATACAGGAGCTCTTTCATTTTTTAAAAAATCTTAACAGACACGTAACACATTCATCTCAATCACAAGTCAACAGAGGAAATTCAAACACTTAACAGAGTAAATACGAGAGCTGTCTCCAGGCTGCAATAGCCTTCTTGCTAGAACGCAGGCAGACATAACAAACTCCTCTCCTCTCCCTCCCACTACATCCTTCACACTAGGCCCATTGCCTGTCACTCTTGGACCCTGATGATCCCTGCAATGAATAAACAATTAGGCTTGAAGCAAGTTTCCGGACGAAGCTGAGCCCACGCTGCCTGTGGCCTGATCTGTGATGAATGATCAGGGATCTTGGGAAATGCTATGCGTCATATTTCACCCAGGGGATCATTTCTTGGTGTTAACTTTTTTTAAAAGTGATTTCTAAGAGGGCAAAAAAAAAAATGCCTACAAAAAATCACCACCCTCGTTCAGTTTTATAGAATCCTTTGATATGCTCAGATGAAAGAGATAGTCCTGCATAATTGTTCTGCACCTGTGGACAATCTGCTATGGTCTAATGGGTATTGGACCAAGGCTGGTGGATGCAGGGGGGCAGTGCAGGGTATTCCAGCCCTGCTTGCTGCAGGCCCCAAGGACAGTTAGATGAGCCCTGTGTCTCCTGTCACGTCTCTCATAAAGAAGGCAGAAGTGAAATCCAAACCAGGGCCTCTGCTGCTGAAAACCTGAATACACAGAAAGGCTGTGATTTTCTCTGGCCCTGGCAAAACTGTTAAACTGCTTCAGTTTCTCTCCCAAGGGTGGATGGAGGATGCAGCGTGGAGCAGCTGCAGTGTTTATCTATCCTGATCCTATTCTATGCAGATAGACACCTCTGCTCCACCCCAGCCCCTGCGTCCTGCCCTGAGCGCCCCCTCCATTCCAAGAGAAGAGTGGTCAGCCCATCAACCCAAAGATCAGTGTCTCCAAGAAATGATGTTGGACCTCCTTTCTCAAAACCTGGATGTTACTGCTTTGTGACAATGTCTCCACCCACTTGTGCCATTATCCACCCTGACAACAGACTACTATATATGGAAAGTTAACATGTCAAAAGTGCATTAACAAATGTCATTTGTTGATCCAACCTGAGCATACAATGTTATGCACATGGTTTGAAACAATAAAACTGGACTATTAAGATCATATTTTTAAAAACCTGGATATTGCTAAGTACCTCCAATGGTCAGATTCTATCTGCTTCCTCAGGTCCTAGGTATTGATCTTTGAGCGCCGTGTCTATTTCTCTTGTCCTACCCCATAATCCTTGGGTGGGTGAAGAATGCAATATTATATACAGACGCAGATACAGCCAGGGAAATCTGCCTCACTAAAGCAGATGAAAGTGTACACACTGACATCTATTCTACCATCTCAGTGAGTCCAGCATCCGGATCAAAGATATGCCAATTGCTTTCTGAGTCGTCTGGGCCAGAGGCTCATTAGTGGAGTGAGGGATGAGAGTGATGGCAGAGAACAGGCCACCCACTGCTCACAGGTAGCAGCTGCCAAGCGTCAGAACGGGCCCGTAGGAGACAGCAGGAACATCACGTCCCCATCCTGGTTCGGTCCCCGGGTGACTCTAGGACTTGGTTCTCCCTCTGCCTCACCTCCCTCCTCGGCTGCAGGAGAACACTGGCTGCTGCCCAGGGAGGGCCAGGTTGAGAAGTCCCTAATGAGGGACTTGGCAGCAGCTGATAGCTGTCCTGTGTGGAACAGCATGTCCCTGCTAGCCCACATCCCCCGCCTCCCCTCAGGGAGATCAGCGGTGGCAGGCGGCTCACAGCACAGACACCCACAGACCTGTCAGCTCCGTGAGCCCCCCCCGGGGGTCTGGAGGCCGCTCACTGGATGGTTGCTGCTCTTAACAACATCATGCCCGAGCTCCTGCGTCCTCCAGTGAGAACTCATTTACTTAGGAGACTTAATAAGAGCCGAGCACCACCTCGTTGCCAGCTCACCACAGTGGTGCTCCTTCTATTAGCGCTGCTGAGGTTTTGCTGAGCTTCTTTTTGATTCAGGGAGTTACTGAGAGGCTCATGGCCAATGCACGTGAGTGGGGTGACTGGTCAGGGAACACTTCTGCCTGCCCAAGCGGTGGGGAGAGTTCAACTCTAGGTCCATCTTTTAACTTGCTTCTCTCCACTTGACATCTTGCTTTGTGTCACTTAAAATGTCCCTTTCCTGAGGCTGTGGAAAAAAGGGAACCCTACTGCACTGTTGGTGGGAATATAAATTGATACAACCAGTATGGAGAACAGTGTGGAGAATTCTTAGCAAACTAGCAATAAAGCTACTATATGACCCAGAAATCCCACTACTGGGCATATATCCTGAGAAAAACATAACTGAAAAAGACACATGTACCCCAGTGTTCATTATAGTACTACTTACAATAGCTAGGATATGGAAGCCACCTAGATGTCCATCAACAGATGAATGGATAAAGAAGTTGTGATGTATATAAACAATGAAATCATACTCAGCCATAGAAAGGAATAAATCTGAGTCAGTGCTAATGAGCTGGATGGACCTAGAGTCTATTATACAGTGTGAAGTAAGTCAGAAAGAGAAAGACAAATATTGTATGTTAACGCATATATATGGAATCTAGAAAAACGGCGCTGATGATCCTATTTGCAGGGAAGGAATGGAGACACAGATATAAAGAACAGATGTGTGAACCCACCAGGGAAAGAAGAAGTGAAGTGAAGTGAAATATTAGTTGCTCAGTCATGACCAACCCTTTGCACCCACGGACTGTAGCCCACCAGGCTTCTCTGTCCTTGGAATTCTCCAGGCAAGAATATTGGAGTGGGTTGCCATTCCCTTCTCCAGGGGATCTTCTTGACCCAGGGATCGAACCAGGGTCTCCTTCATTGCAGGCAGATCCTTTACTTTTTGAGCTACAGGGTAGTCACAATGGGACAAATTGAGAAAGTAGCATTCACATATATACTCTATCACATATTAAACAGATAGCTAGTGGGAAGCTGCTATATAATACAGGGAGTCCAACCTGGCATTTTGTGATGACTCTGGAGCAATGGGGTGCAAGGGGGAAGGGAGGCTCAAGAGGGAGGGGATATAGATATAATTATGATTGATTTGCATTGTTGTATGGCAGAAACCAGCATAACACTGTAAAGCAATTATCCTCCAATTAAAAAATTAAAAATAAATTATCCCTCCCTTGTGTGAGACTGGACCTTGGGTCACAAGGAATTACTTCTGGAGGTGACGCAGGGAAGCTGCGTCAGGCATTCCATAATGGACAGCATTTTGATTACCAGAGCCTCGCTTCTGGCAGCTCACTGCCTCTCTGTCCTTGCCCTCCTGGTTCCTTCTCCCTCAGGAACAGCAGTGGCGACCACTCAGCGCTGGAACCCATAACTGCATGATGAGTTCCTGCCCCGTAGTGATTATTAGGGGGAAGGGTAATACTTGTTTTTGCCTGTATTCTCGTTCATATGGTCAGAGACCCAGAAATGACAAATTCTGCCCTGCAATCACATCCACTCCCTACTACAAGAGTCTAGGAAGGTACATGCAAGGTGCAGAGGCAGAATGAATATTTTAAAACAATTTATGAACAGCTCTCAAATGCCTGACATTCTGAAAAGAGCTCTGTGAAAAATGCAGAGTAGATTCTCCTTGAGGCAGACCTTCACTGGCCTCACTCTTCCCCATACAATTGATCTAGGAATTAACAAGTTCAGAGCACTTACAGAGGGGAGTAAAGAGAAAGATGAGCCTCAGAGCCCCACAGGGTCCAACTATCCAACTCCTTAGACTCAACATGAAAGAGGAAGACATGTCCATTTACAAATTCTGCAGTCAGGCGAATGGAAAAGAACAAGAGAGGCGGGGGACCCAAAAATAGCACCTTTCAAGGCACAAAGCCCCCCACACACATAAGTCATTGTCTGGGACTCAGTTCCATCATCAGATTAGCAAGTCTTCAGCCCCTGAGGAGGTGGACGAAGGTCAGTGCTCCTGAGTGGGATGAAGAGGAAGCAGTGTTCCTTCCCTTACTACTGACATCATCACAGTTGTTGTCATCAAGCCTAGACAAACACCCCCATGTCTATGCAGCCATTCTGGGGAACTACTGCTTATTTACCCTGCTTCTCCCATGGACTCAGCATGATGCATGGTACTCTACAACATGAATAGAGTTCTCCCCAGTGATTATAACTCAGACAGCACTATTAACGCAGATATTACACTTCAGGATGCAACCAGGATTGGAAGGGTACATTGAAACTGGCCGGTGAAGCCCCAAAGACAGACCTAGAAATGGAATTCCTCTCGTGGTAGAGCAGGTGCTCAGTGTCAGGTCAAGGGGGAAACTCCATCTAAGAAATTAATCCTGGTGCTTAGACAGTGAGGAGCCTAAAGTCCAGCCAAAATCAACAGGGGTACCCTGCCAAGCAGACAAGCACACAAAACCCACCAGGGTTGAAAAGAGGTGGTGAAAAGGGAGGGAAGATGGCAGAAAGGGTGAGAAAACATTCAAGATAAAATCTAAATGTTCCTATCAAACATAGTATTCCAAAGACCGGGAGACCACCCTCCAGCAGCGGAGGCCAGACTTCTCCTCAGGGAAGATTCATTCTTCACTTCACAATAAAGTAAAGTAGCTCCATGTCCATAGCATCTCATACCCCCAAATGACTTCAGTCTAGGCCAACAGAATTAAGGTCAAGCAATAAACTCACAAAGCTAAGCAGGCACTTGAGAAATTAAGCCGTAATGTGACATAGCCAATGGAAACAAACAATAGGTTTAGACCCTAGAGGCTGACAGTACTGGAACTCTCAGACTCAGAACACAGAGTAGCTATACAGGAAATACCTAAATGAATGAATAACAGAATTTGAAATGTGAACAAAAAATCAAGATACCATGAGGAATAGCAGGCACATTTGAAAACGAACGAATGGAACTTATAAAAATACGAAAGGAATTAGTAAACTGGAAAACAGAGGTTAAGAGATTACCCACTCTATCACAGAGAGGTTAGTGCATGGAAAATATGAAGGGGTGAAAGGAGATATGCAGGATAGATTGAGAAGGTTTAAATGTTTGACAATGTGTCTTAATCAGGTGCGGTAGGAAATGCAGACATGGAAATGACCATCATGAAGGAAGAAATTGTTTCACCCACAGATCCCAAGAAACAGAAGGCATGACATGCCATGCTGGACCACATGAGGAAGCCCTGGATTGGTTAGAAGTTGGAGGGAGCAAGGAGGAAATACAGGCAAGAGCTTTTATTATGGTTTCCTCAGGAAGGAGTAGGGGGGCAGGGCAGGCAAGCTTAGGGTTGGCCACATTGAAAAATTTCAGGGCACTATGGGGTACAGGAGGTCTCTACTTGCCTGGTACCTCGCCTCGGGGGATTAGGGCAGGGGGACAAGAGTTCAGCAGAGAAGGCGGTGGGGCCTGTGGGCTTTGAACAGGTTAGTTTCCATGTGACCAGCACACGCCCAGGTGAGTCATTTACTCTCTCTAGGAACTAGCTATCCCTGACAGGGGCGATCTTTCCTGGGTCAGCAAGTCCCAAGACATCAAAGCACTAGGAAACATAAAAAATACAAACCATGATTAATTCACGAATGTATATCTAACATGAGTGTGAAAGGAAGAAAAGAATACCAGAAATGGAAAAGAGACAGTGTCTGAAGAGATAGCGGCTGAAATTTTCCAGAACTGGTGATAATCGTGAATCTACAATACAACATATCCCAAAAAAGAGGGGGGAAAAGAAATCCACACCTAGATATGTTGCAGTGACACAGAACCAGAGAGACAAGAGAAGACAGTGAAGGGCAGTCAGAGAACAATGCGCAGTTAGAAGAGAGATAAAAATGACTATCAGTTTAGAGCTGTATTCCCAACAAGACTATCATTCAAGAACGAGAATATGGTCCTGGTTCCAGGCAAGACGGAGCAAACACATTAGTACCATCTCTCATTGAATGCAGCTATAAACCATGGCCAGAATGTATGGGACATCTATCTGAGGACTCTTAAAAGTAAATGAAACTGGAGCCCATTATACAGAGTGAAGTAAGCCAGAAAGAAAAACACCAATACAGTATACTAACGCATATATATGGAATTTAGAAAGATGGTAATGATAACCCTGTATGCAAGACAGCAAAAGAGACACAGATGTATAGAACAGTCTTTTGGACTCTGTGGGAGAGGGAGAGGGTGGGATGATTTGGGAGAATGGCATTGAAACATGTATAATGTCATATATGAAACGAATCACCAGTTCAGGTTCGATGCATGATACTGGATGCTTAGGGCTGGTGCACTGAGACGACCCAGAGGGATGGTACGGCAAGGGAGGAAGGAGGGGGGTTCAGGATGGGGAACACATGTATACCTGTGGTGGATTCATGTTGATATATGGCAAAACCAATACAATATTGTAAAGTAATTAACCTCCAATTAAAATAAATAAATTTATATTTTAAAAAAGTAAATGATAGATAACAGATAGATTGGTGAAGGAGGTCAAACAGCTCAACATGAAAAAAAAAACCCACAGTTAAAAAAAAGGGGGTGGGCAGAAGACCTAAATAAACATTTTTCCAAAGAAGATATATAGATGGCCAATAGGCACATGAAAAAATGCTCAACATCACTAATTTTAAAGAAAAGGAAATCAAAACTACGGTGAGGAGTCACCTCACATCAATCAGAATGGCCATCATCAAAAAGTCTACAAACAATAAATGCTGGAGAATGTATGGAGGAAAAGGAACCCTCCTACACTCTAGGTGGGACTGTAAATTGGTACAACCACTATGGAGACAGTATGGAGATTCCTTAAAAAACTAAAAGTAGAGCTACCATATGACCCAGCAATCCCACTCCTGGGCATACATCTGGAGAAAATTATAGTTCAAAAACATACCTGCACTCAATATGTTGATAGCAGCATTATTTACAAAACGTCCATCAACAGATGAATCGGTTAAAAAGATGTGGTACATGTATACAATGGAATATTATTGAACTACTAAAAAGAATGAAATAATGCCATTAGCAGCAGCATGGATGGACCTAGAGATTGTCATACTAAGTAAGCCATTCAGACAAAGACACATATATGATTCTGCTTATATGTGGAATCTCAAAAAAAACACACACACAAATGAACTTATTTACAAAACAGAAATAGACACACTGACTTAAGAAACAAACATATAGTTACCAAAGGGATGTGGGAGAGGGATAAATTAGGAGGCTGGGATTAAAATACACACACTACTATATATAAAACTGATAACCAGTGAGGACTGCTAGAGCACAGGGAACTCTACTCAATACTCTGTAATAACCTATATGGGAAAAGAATCTGAAAAAGAACAGACGTGTGTGTATATAACTGATCACTTTGCTACACACAAAACTAACACAACATTGTAAATCAAATATGCTCCAATATAAAATTTAAAAAAAATTTATACTTACTAAGGTACAAGCTTTTGGCATAAAGTAAATAAGCCATGGGATGCAAAAATATATAAATTAAAATTTTCTGTCTATAAGAGTTATAAAAAACAGAAGATACTCAGAAATAAACCTAAAAGTGATATATGAGACCTACAAGGAGAAAAATCTTTAGTTTCATTGGAGTGCATTAAAGAACACCCAAACAATCAGTGAGATATGCCATGTTTAACAAGACAGCTTAATGTCATAATGATATCAATATAATCCAAACTGATTTACAGATTCAATAAAATTAATCAAAATCCCAACAGATTTATTTTCAGAGGTCTTAGAAAGCCAGTTCTAAGATGCATATGGAAGAACAGAGGATCAAGAATAACCAAGACACTCCTGAAGAAAACTTGGTTGAGGGGACTGTCCTAGCAGATACCAAGGTTTATTATAAAACTTTAGTTATTAAAAAGTGTGATATCAGCACAGAAATTGATAAGTTGGCCAACAAAACAAAAAGCTGCCTTACAATCAGGTCCATGTACATGAGGAATCTTGACTATACTACCAAGGCGGCATTGTAGATCATGACAGATAGCCTCCCTCTGTATAAAAGGAAGGGAAACAGCTGTGATAGGGACAGGGTAAAGGGACAAGGTAGGCAATTAAATAGTTAATCCCACGAGTGGATAATAAGTAAGGAAAAAATATGGGAGATCCCTGTAAGTTAATGGTCACTCAAGAAAGCAGGTTTGCTTAACCACAAAACCAGGCAGGCTTGCCTAGCAACAAAATCGTGTTGCTGGAGCATGAGATGTGCCCCAAACGGTAAAACAATGGTGGCATGAGCCCACACCCTGCCCAGTGAGCTCAGTAAGTCAGTGATTCCTAGGACACACTCCTCTGCACACCTGAAAACTAAAGTATAAGCAAAAGGTGACCTTATGCTAAAACCTGAGATGACTTACCATTTTTAGTGTATATTACTGCTTTTTTGTTCATTTCCATTGTGCCATAACAGTCTAGCTTGACCATATAAAGACAAGAAAACTCCCCCACCCAATATGGGACATGACATCTACTCAAAAAAAGGGGAGAAGATGGTCTTTTCCCCATTCTCACTTTTTTCTTTGATTATAAATTGTAGCCTACTAAGTTCCTGGGGCACAGAACCTCTCACTCATCTGCTTGTAAGCCCCACAAGCGTCCTATTCTGTTCAATCACTTCTTATCCAAACGTTGCCTTTCACTGAATTCTTCCTGCCTTGAAACATAAAGTACCAGAGCTCCCCGAGCCTCCCCCCCTTGCCGAGCTCCCCGAGCCCCCAATCCCGCCCCAACCCCTAGCCCTCCAAAATGCCGCCTCATGGTTTCAGTTGATCAGTCATGGGGGAAAAATGGAATAGGATTCCTGCCTCTGGAATCTAGTGATTCCACATAGATTAAGGCCTCAAATCTGAAAGGCCAAACCTCAAAGCTATCAGGAAAAAATGCAGGCACACATTTTTCTTGCCTTGAGGTATGGAAAATTTTCTCAAACAATATATAAAAAGGGAATTTCCTGGCGGTCGAGTGGTTATGACATGAAGCTTCCACTGCCAGGGGCCCGGATTCACTGGACAGAGAACTAAGATCCTACAAGCTGTGTGGTGTGTGTGTGGGGGGGGGGAAATATATATATATATATATATATATATATATATATATATAGAGAGAGAGAGAGAGAGAGAGAGAGAGAGAGAGCGTGCGCGCGCACACACGGTAACAAATGAAAGGGTGATACATTTGGCTGCCTTAGAATTAAGAGCTCACTTGCTATGTGGCTACACTAGTGAACAACCATATTCTACAAATTTGTGTACCCTTTTACCCAGCAAGTCCACACTTAAACAAATTCCCTACAGCAGTGGTTCTTAAACTTCAAGCATCAGAGTACCTGAAGGACCAGTTAAAACACAGATTACTGGGTCCATCCCAGAGTTTTTGATTCAACGGGTCTTGGATAAAGTCCAAGAATTTGCATTTCTAACCATTTTTCATGCCATGACTGACACCACCCTATATGACAAGTACACAAAAACTCATTGCAGCTCTGTAATAGCAAAAAAACCAGAAACCTACACATCCATCATTAGAAGAATCGATATTTGTATAGTGTAAGCACACAATAGAATACTATACAAAAGTGAAAATGATTTGTTGTCAAATAATGCAAGATGGATCAACCTATGTGCGTTCACAGAAATAGAAGGCTGATTTTTTAAAAAATAAATCCATTTTAAGTAGATTATAGACAATATGATGCTTTTTAAAAATAAAACTCAAGAGCAAATAATATATTACTTGGACATCGATAAAAACCATTTTTATTTTAAATGCAAGAGAATAAAAAACACAAAATTTGAGATAGTCATCACCTCGGGGGTAGAGAGGAGGAATAAAGATTATATTCATAAGTGTTCATTATATTATTATGCTTTATAAGTTATATAGACATCATATTATTTTGATGTATATATAAAATGTAGTAAAGAAAATAAAATATAAAAATTAAAATAATACCACATAGCACAAAATCTTAAACATGTTAAAAAAAACCCACACATGTATTTATAGATGCAAAGAAAAAACTCTGGGAGAAAAAATATCAGAATGTTAACAGTGGTTATTTCTGGATTGTGGAGTTTGGATATATTTTTTCTTTTTGTATAATTGTGTGTTTTCTACATAAATATGCAATGCTTTATAATTAGACAAGTTTGTTTCTTTTTATCTACAACACATATGGGATTCAACTTGCTGTACTCAGTTAATCCCCGAACCCTCTGTTCATTTCTGCACCTCCTCAGTACAAACCTTTAAAAGGATCCATTTCTATTCTCTACAATATATGTCTCAGATGCCTTTTCATGTGTTCATCAATGATAACAGTAACAGTGAAAGCTGACATTTAAGCACCTACTGTGTGTTCTTGGGTTCTAAGTGTTCAGTGGATAATTCTGGTTAATCTTTACAAAAACTGAAGAGCGAGGTACAAATATTTTTCTCACTATACAAATATAGAAAAAGAGGTACAACGCCTAATTAAAGTAGCCCGGCTAAATTGTTTTACCCAAGGCCACACAGCTAAGCAGGTGGTTTCCATGAATATCAGCAAAGAGAAAAGCAACAGTTTGCATTTCATACATAAGTCCTGGTTTAGGACCCACATTCTCAGAAACAGCTTGCTGAGATTATTCCACATACCAACAAAAAGTGGGGAGAGGACTCATGGAAAACTTATTAGATTTCCTGATCTAATAAATTTAAAAAGCAATTGTAATTACTACTGATGACAGAACTTCCTGGCAAAAATCAATATCTGCCTCAACAAGCAGTGTTTGGCTATTCTCAGTCTAATCAAGACTAGCAGAAACCTGGATGACGTCAGCAGTAGTCAAAGAGCCCTCAGCTTCCTCAGGCCCTGGGGACTCCTGCAGTTTGGTTCACCCTCCAAAGGGAAGAGCCTAAAATTCATGAGCTAGAAAAAGTTTCAATCACTACTTAACTGACAAACTGAAAACTATTTCAGTGCGTATATATTTGGAGGCAACGTCCATGTGCACATGGATTTCATCTTTCATGCTGAGATGATCAATCATCTACTGGCCAAATACAATGGAAAGTAGACGTCATTGGGTTTTTCTGGCTACATCATGCTGAGATAACTGAGGCCATATCAGTCCACAGATGGTGCTTTTTCACCCAAAGTGGCCTGAGTCATCAATTGCCCAGCAGCTTACTTAATTTTATTCTCATAAAATCCCCAAATATATCATTTATTATACCCAAACCTAGTACCAAGGCTCTGGGAGCTTCGTGTTTTTATCTTCTCTTCTCTGTTTCTACCTTTCTCATACCTCAGTGACAACTTGGAGTCATTGAAAGCCCCAATTTCCTTCCTTAAAAAAAAAAAAAGTTTATTTAGTTTCAATTTTAAGAACATAAGCATGTTTTTAGAAAACTCAGAATCTCAAATCTATGATGGGAAAACATGGCAGACAGGCTGAGCATCCTGACTTTGGGTCTGACCAGGCCAAGAGTATGGGCTTCCCTGGTGGCTTGGCAGTAAAGCATCTGCCTGCAATGCAGGAGACGGGGTTTTGATCCCTGGGTGGGGAAGATTCCCCTGGAGGAGGGCATGGCAATCCACTCCAGTATTCTTGCCTGGAGACTCCCATGGCTACAGGAGCCTGGAGAGCTACAGTCCATAGGGTCACAAAGAGTCAGACACAACTTAAGTGATTCAGCAGGCAGGCAGGCCAAAAGTGAGAGTGGAGGCCAGTGGCTTGTGTCAGCTGGCAGGAAGGGCAGGGAGACACCCCAGCCCAGCACCTGAGAACAGAAGATATTCCAGGCAGGGAAAACAACACCCAACGAGCCCAGTGTATTCCCAGGGGTCCTTAAAAGTAGAAAGAGGACCTTGGAAGAGGGAACCAGAGAGATGGACTTTGCCTGATGCTACTGGCTTTAAAGATGGAGGGGGGGCACCATGAGCCAAGGAAAGTGGGCAGCCCCTAAAAGCTGGAAACAGTAGGAAAATTTATTTTCTGAATTTATTGTTAGACTTTACTTACAAAAAGAATCTACATCCTCTTATGAGCTATGCACATAGCCCCTCCTACTCCCACTTCTATTTCCTGTAATTTTCTAAGTTTCTCTATTTCTCCAAACAGAGCAGAGCACAAAGGCCATGATGCACCTATTGGTACAGGCTACGTCTATCCCTCAGAAACCCAGGAAACACAGCACATCCTCGGCTGCATGCTTGACGCAAAAACCCAGGAATTCCTCAACTATTTCATTTCTCTGACTTTGAAGAACCTTAAGACACTTAAAAACATTCTCTCATACAACAACTATTAACTGCATTCCTATCATGTTCCAGGTATTGTGCTTATCTCTGGTGAGCTAGCGGTGAGCAAGCTAAACACTGTGCTTGTCCCTGGGAAGCTACTGAGTGTAAAAAAGTAGTAAATGATTAATCACATTTTTTTAGGAAAGCAAATACTTAGACACTATTTTAGGTACTTAATACACACTGTACAAAAAGGATCTTCACGACCCGGATAATCACGATGGTGTGATCACTCATCTAGAACCAGACATCTTAGAAAGTGAGGTCAAGTGGGCCTTAGAAAGCATCACTACGAACAAAGCTAGTGGAGGTGATGGAATTCCAGTAGAGCTATTTCAAATCCTGAAAGATGATGCTGTGAAAGTGCTGCACTCAATATGCCAGCAAATTTGGAAAACTCAGCAGTGGCCACAGGACTGGAAAAGGTCACTTTTCATTCCAATCCCAAAGAAAGACAATGCCAAAGAATGCTCAAACTACCGCACAATTGCCCTCATCTCACATGCTAGTAAAGTAATGCTCAAAATTCGCCAAGCCAGGCTTCAGCAATACGTGAATTGTGAACTTCCTGATGTTCAAGCTGGTTTTAGAAAAGGCAGAGGAACCAGAGATCAAATTGCCAACATCCGCTGGATCATGGAAAATGCAAGAGAGTTCCAGAAAAACATCTATTTCTGTTTTATTGACTATGCCAAAGCCTTTGACTGTGTGGATCACAATAAACTGTGGAAAATTCTGAAAGAGGTGGGAATACCAGACCACCCAACCAGCCTCTTGAGAAATCTGTATGCAGGTCAGGAACCAACAGTTAGAACTGGACATGGAACAACAGACTGGTTCCAAATAGGAAAAGGAGGACATCAAGGCTGTATACTGTCACCCTGCTTATTTAACTTCTATGCAGAGTACATCATGAGAAACACTGGACTGGAAGAAACACAAGCTGGAGTCAAGATTGCCAGGAGAAATATCAATAACCTCAGATATGCAGATGACACCAGCCTTATGGCAGAAAGTGAAGAGGAACTAAAAAGCCTCTTGATGAAAGTGAGAGTGAAAAAGTCGGCTTAAAGCTCAACATTCAGAAAATGAAGGTCATGGCATCCAGTCCCATCACTCCATGGGAAATGGATGGAACAGTGGAAACAGTGTCAGACTTTATTTTGGGGGGGCTCCAAAATCACTGCAGATGGTCACTGCAGCCATGAAATTAAAAGACGCTTACTCTTTGGAAGGAAAGTTATGACCAACCTAGATAGCATATTCAAAAGCAGAGACATTACTTTGCTGACTAAGTTCCATCTAGTCAAGGCTGTGGTTTTTCCAGTAGTCATGTATGGATGTGAGAGTTGGACTGTGAAGAAGGCTGAGCACCAAAGAATTGATGCTTTTGAACTGTGGTGTTGGAGAAGACTCTTGAGAGTCCCTTGGACTGCAAGGAGATCCAACCAGTCCATTCTGAAGGAGATCAGCCCTGGGATTTCTTTGGAAGGAATGATGCTAAAGCTGAAACTCCAGTACTTTGGCCACCTCATACGAAGAGTTGACTCATTGGAAAAGACTCTGATGCTGGGAGGGATTGGGGCAGGAGAAGAAGGGGACAACAGAGAATGAGATGGCTGGATGGCATCACTGACTCGATGGACGTGAGTCTGAGTGAACTCCAGGAGATGGTGATGGACAGGGAGGCCTGGCAGGCTGCAATTCATGGGGTCGCAAAGAGTCAGACACGACTGAGCGACTGAACTGAACTGAATACACATTAACATTCTGTTTCCTCAGCAGTCCTAAATGTTGTTATTATTTATGCCCCCCTTATACAGATGAGAAAAACAGATTTCAGAGGGTTTAAGAAACTTGGCCAACTTATCTATCTAAATAATAATGGAGCTAGGATTCAAACCCAGGCCATCAGGGCCCAGAACATTATGTTCTCAGTCTTTTCAATATGTTATCTCTTTGTGACTCTGTGAATACAAATATTCCTTACACTACTAGTTTATTCTGCCACAAGACCTACTTTGTCTAGAGTGACAGACCAGAAATAAGATTACTGAAAAGCAGGGTAAAGAAAAGTATGATCAGGGTCGAATGCTTGACACTGAGCTCAGAAGCCCAGTCTAATCTGAGGGGAACCTGTTGTGGTTCAAGAAATAATGCTGGTGTTACATGCTTCTAATCAGACAGCAGAACTCTTCACTATTCGCAGTGTCCTTGCCCCTGAGAAGTGAGACTGCCCTGCAGATCACAGCTCTGGATAAGCCTGTTCAGGCCCCAAAACAGGTCCCTATCAAAAACAGATTCAACCTATCATCTCTCCTCCTGCAAAGAGCCTGAATCTCTGCCTGAAACTTTGCCCACAAGGAAATGCAACTGTGTTTTCTTTGTGCAATCACTAAGAAACCCGCCCTCAGCCAAAAACCACTTCCTCTCCTCGTAAAACTCAGACATGACCAGCTTGACAGTGGGCATTGCCCAGCAGCATCCAGCTGCGAGTGAGGTTTGAAACGTCACTGCGAGAGGTCTCCCAGTGCAGGAGGAGCCCCAATCTTCATGTAAGGCTTTTCCCCTGAGGATATACCCAGCTCAGTCTGCAGAACACACCAATGTGTGTCTAAGAAGGAAAGAAATAGAAAAAAGGGGATGAGACTCCTAAACTCTCCAGCACCTGCCTCCTAAGGTCAAAGAGATCCCAGTTAGACTCCTGTAAAAGACTTGAATGTAGAGGATAAAGCCAGAAGAGTATTATTAGAGCTTTGCCCCCAGCCTTCTCTGAGGAACCCTGGGTGAATAGACTGGACCATATGGCAGAGGATCTTGCTTTGGCTCATCTAGATATCTGAGTGGTTGCTGTTGTCCCTAAGTCCAGTCTGACTCTTTCAAGATACCATGGACTGTAGCCCATCAGGCTGCTGTGTCCATGGGATTTCCCAGATAAAGATATTGGAATGGGTTGCTACTTCCTTTTCCAGGGAATCTTTCCAGACCCCCGGGTTGAATTCACATCTTCTGCATTGTCAGGCGGACTCTTTACCACTGAGTCACCTGGGAAGCCCAGATTGACCTGAGTAGCCTGATTTAAGAGGAGGGCATTGCAACCCACTCCAGTATTCTTACCTGAACAGCCCCATGGACAGAGGAGCCTGGTTCGACCCTCCAGTACACAGGGTCAAACATGACCAAGTGAGAGTACAACACAACAGTGCCTGATTTAAAAACCATCTGAGTGGCTTTCTTGCCCCCTGTCTCTAGATCCATACCCTCTCTTAGTCCTGGAGATTTCACCAGGGTGAAAAGACACAGGGAAAGACAAATCTGTGGGAAAACACACCCCAAAGAGGGCAGTCTTTCCCTTAAGGGTCCCAGGATTGGCCTAAAGCTACCTACCTAGGAGAGGAAGAAGAAGCCTCCCAAGGGACAGACGGGTCCAGACTCTCTCATTGCATTAGCAGAGGGAGCGTTCAAAGGGAGCCAGCCCCAGCTAGAACACACATGGGGGAGGATAGGACTCAGTCTCATGGGGGAAGATTCAGGAAGGAACCCCCCACCCCATCACCACCACCAAGAAGTCTTGAGCGAGAAACAGGAATGATGCCTTTCTCCTTATTTTCTATTTTACCTAAATGTCATGAAAAAGAACAATAAAGCTGGAAATGAAAAGCTTTTTTAAAAATTTAGCACCTAGGACAGTGCTTATTATTCAAATATTGACATTTGTTGGGTGAATGCATACTCCCTCCTCCCTACCGGGAAAAATTGCCAGACTTCCCAAACAGGTCCAGGATTCTATAAGCCATACTGGACCCAAAAGGCTGGTAACATTTTGACATGTTTAGCCTCAAGCCCTCCTGCTTATTTTGACGTGAGACATCATTTGGGAGTCTACTTCCAGATGCTTCCAGACACCTTCTTGCTGTGGGGGCAGGAATGGACTCAACAGTTGCTCGGATATAATAGTGAAACTCCTCTGTTATGTCCCACGATGTCTGAAACAAATCCTATAGAAGCCAGCCACAATTTCAGAGCACAGAAAACGATACAGACTTTCCTTTATTCTTTGGAGCACTGAATACTTACTGTGTTCAGGTACTGTTCATATATTTAAACTCATTTAGTCCTCCTTGGGTCAACAAGATCAGATCAAATAGGGAAAAATAAGCTGCCTTCTTAGAGAGTGGGTATCACGGTCTGAGAAGGACATCAGTGGCTTTATGAGACTGTCTCATTTAAAGAGTGCTGTGTCCAGTTCCTGGTGTCACATTTTAAAAAGTCTCCACCTGTACTGGGGACTTCCCAGGTGGCTCAGTGGTAAAGAATCCTCCTGCTAATGCAGGAGACATGGTCAGGAAGATCCTGGTCGGGAAGATCCCCTAGAGAAGGAAATGGCAACCCACTCCAGTATTCTTGCCTGGGAAATCCCACAGGGAGGAGCCTGGCCGGCTACAGTCCATGCGTTTGCAAAAGAGTCGGATACAACTCAGTGACTAAACAACAAGCGCCTAGACTGGGAAGACATCTCAGTAAAGGTGACCCCCCAGCTCCTAGCTGAAACAATAGACTAAACAACGGCACACTAACACTGATACTCAAACAGCATCTTCACCTGCTTCATTTTATCCTGTTACGCCTGCTTTCAGCTCTTCTCTCTCTCTGTGAAGGAAGAGTTCAAAGGAACTCAAGGCAAAACGCCCACTCCTGATTCATTTATGAAGTATGGTCTGTTTGCACCAAGTCTGCATTGGAGGGGGAATTACTTTTCCCTTTTCCTGAGGGACATCATTAGCAGAGTGATAATTAATGAAAGGCTGCAGCCAGGGTTTGGTAAATGATTAATGGTTTCAATCATCCAGACGGCAGACAGCCCGTGTGTGCAGTTGTCCTTGGCGACAGTGTGAAGAGCTCTGAGCAAACAGGGGTGGTGGACAGAGAACCAGAGCCCTGTGTGTAGCTCCGCCTCCCAGAGTCTGTACACACAGACTCAGCCTTTCCCACCCAAGCAGACTGGGTTTTCACACACTCGTGCGTGCTAAGTCACTTTAGTCCTGTCCAGCTTTTTGTGACCCTATGGACTGTAGCCTTCCAGGCTCCTTTGTCCATGGGATTCTCCAGGCAAGAATACTGGAGTGGGTTGCCATACCCTGCTCCAGGGGATTTTCCCAACCCAGGAATCGAACCCACATCTCTTGCGTCTCCTGCACTGGCAGGCTGGTTCTTTAACACTAGTGCCACCGGTTATAGACGTGTTCCAGGATTAGGACTGGCAGCAGGTCCCTCTGGCAGATGGTGGATACTATCAGATTCTCCCTATAAAATGGCCAAGTGGGAATTAGGTCTGGTCTCAGCAACCTGTTAGAACCCTACAGGGAGGCAGTGGTAGGTTTTTACAGCAACCACAGATACTGGGGCCAGAGGGTAAACCTGAGAACTGCACTAGGAAATCAGTGTCCAACTGTAGCTGAAGGGTGTTTCACAGAGTTATCAGAACATGGATATACAGCTGAATCCCTTTGCTGTTCACCTGAAACTATCACAGCATTGTCTGTTAATCGGCTATATCCCAATATAGAATAAAAAGCTTTTTTAAACAAAGGGTTATTAGAGTCAACAGGTTGGAAACAAATGTCAGGATCTGAGATACACAGACAACAGGAACTACAGGCAACCTGGGGAAATGACAGTAAAGAGGAGCAGGTGAAAGGAAAGATGATCAAGACGCATGCCAGGGAACAGGGACTCAGTCCCTAGCGGGAATCTCCCTTCCTCCCTAGTCCACCTGCACGGGCCCCACTTAAACAGAGACCTTTGGTTACATAAGATCATAAGCTCCTGGAGGGTGGCCCCTTGACTGTCTTCTTCTCTGCTCCATCTCTGGAGCCCATCACTGTGCCTGACACAGGGAGGTGCTCAAAAATGTTTGTTAAAACAGACTCACAGATATAGAGAACCAGGGGTTCCCGAGAGGAAGAGGGGAGAAGCAAAACAGGGGTAGGGATTAAGAAATACAAACTACTATGTATAAAATAATTAAGAAACAAGGATATACTGTAGAGCCCTGGGGACACAGCCAAGATTTTATAGTAACTTTAAATGGAGTATAATCTAGAAAATACTGAGTCACTATATTGTATACCTGAAACTAATATGATATTGTAAATCAACTGTCCTACAATTAAAAAATGTTTGTTAAATAATGAATAAAGGGACAGATGAATGGATACAGCTATCTTACCACGCTAGATATTGCCGAAGGGAAGAAATGTTGATAAGCATTTTTTTCAATGAAATCACATCCATTGTTACTTTGAGTAACTAAGAATTTACTGAAGAATTCATCAGTGAGTTGGAAAAGAAGGTTTCTAATATACATAAGCATACAGCAAGTAACTAGATAAATGCTCATTAGAAATTTATGTTCTTCCCATAAATTCCTTTTCCAAATGTCTCCTTGTTCCTCAACACAGCACACAAGCACTCTCTCACTCTCTCCTCTCTCCTCCTACCCTCACCAAGTGCAAAATAAAAACAAACAGTTCTTTCCATATTGCATGTGTTTAAGAAAACCACTCCTCCAATCATGATGTGAGTTGAAGAATGAGAGATGTCACTCCTACATGCCATTTCAGGAACCCTCGATATTCTTTTTTTATTTTTATTTTTTTATTTTTTTTAATTTTACTTTACAATACTGTATTGGTTTTGCCATACACTGACATGACTCCACCACGGGTGTACATGCGTTCCCAAACATGAACCCCCCCCTCCCACCTCCCTCCCCATAACATCTCTCTGCCCTTGATATTCTTTCTCCCTTTGCAGGTGTGTGCTGAGCCTTTGGGATCCCCAGCCAGAGATAGGTTTTAGCAAAGTGCGAAGCAGATAAGGCTGGTCCCAGTGTGTTCCTACAGTGCCCTAACACCTCAGTCTTTCTGTCATCAACAAAAAAAGGGGCTATGGAAAACCCATCCTAATATAAGCATGAGTAATTGGGTGGTCTGGGCCTTTCAGGAGTATTTGCTTTTTCCATCAAAACCACAAAAAAAAAAAAAAAGGGAATTTGGGGAAATGTCTTTTGTGGGGACTGATTTAGTGAACAGAAAGTGAGTTACTGAATAAAACCAAATCTATGAATTAGAGAACCACCTCAAAAATTTTCCCCAGGACTCAGAGGGAAACTATCAAGGTGAAAAGGAGAAAAGATATAGTTCACATAAATATACATATGAGATTCTATATTTACCTAAAAGGAATCCCAGAAAGAGAATTAAACATACAGCAGAGAAACAATAATCAAAGAAATGAGAAAAATACCTTTCTCTTAATCAAAAACAATCTTGAATCTTTCCATTGAAGGGGCTGAACAAGATTCAAACTAGATTATGGAGATAGATATAGACCAAGATACCCTGAGTGATATTTCTGAAGTTCAAGTATAGGAAATAATCTCTACTCACAGATTGAGGAAGAGGTAAGACTCCTACTCAAAAAAAAATGACAATTACAGTGAAAGATTTCCCTTATCCCAGTGCCAGAAAAAATAGATCAACAGCATGACAGGAAGCGTCTACATCAATTTTTAAAAGCCTGTTCCCTGAAAAAGCAAAATAAACACAAATTCAAGTATGCAATGAATGAGAAACACAATACCCAGTATCCAGAACTCCAAAAGTCACTAAAAGAAAGATTCTCTTGAATTGGAATAAATAACTCAAGAACTGAAACAATGTTAAGAAGAATCAATGATGAGCAATACCAGTAAAATTTAGAATGAAGTCCAGAAAATATTTGCTATTGGTTGGGAAATTTAATGCAAATTTTAGTATATTATTGCTAAGATGAAAAAGGTAGAAAAATTTAAGTGTTTCAGTTACTTAAAAAGAGACTAGAAAGTACCATGGAAGATACAAGTTTAAGATTCTACTGTGGTGGATTCACTGGTGGCTCAGTGGAGGATCCACCTGTCAATGCAGGAGACAGAAGTTCAACCCCTGGTCTGGGAGGATCCCACCTTGCTGCAGGGCTACTAAGCCGTGTGCCACGAGTATTGAGCCTGTGTTCTAGAGCAGGGGAGCAGCATCGACTGATCCCCTGTGCCCCAGCTACTGAAAACTGCACACCCCAGAGCCCATGCTTCACAGCATGAGAAGCTACCACAATGAGAAGTCTGTGCACGGCCAGCTAGAGAGTGGCCTTCACTTGCTGCAACCAGAGAAAGCCCATGCAGCAACGAAGACCCAGCACAGCCAAAAATAAATAAGATTATATAAGCTTTTAAAGAAGAGATTCTACTACAGGGAATTCCCTGGCAGTCCAATGGTTAAGGATGCCACACTTTCACTGCCAGGGCCCAAGTTCAATCCCTGGTCAGAAGTGATCAATACATTAGAAAATCTATAAATAAATTCACCACGTCAAGCTGACAAAGTGAGGGACCAGGCAGGACAAACAGCGGGGCTGGAGCACACTGTTGGGGGAAGTTTGTGATGGGGACGAGGGCAGGAGCAGGCATGTGGTTTTCCCAGTGGCTACTCAGAGCCAAATGGTAGCCTCTCAGACAGGGATCCAGGCCCTTGGCTGTGAGAAGCATTAGCCGCTCACCTGGCAGGATCAAGGGCTATAGCTGCAGAAAATGGCAGAATCTTAGACCCTAGCCCTGATCTTTCCACCTTGGAATTCCTCCAGGATTGACTGCTCAACCACTAGCTTGTATCCACGGAGTCAGCTAGAGGCTGCCTACTTCTCTGGGAGGAGAATTAAGTCAGATCATTAAAAGGTAAGTAAAATTAAGTAAAACATTAATAAAATTAATAGATTAACATAAATGATTATTTCAATAAATACAGAAAAAATTCTTTGACACTTAATACTCATTTATTTTTAATTTTTTTTAATTGAAGTATAGTTGAATTATAACATTGTGTTAATTACTGCTGTACAACAAAGTAACTCAGATATACATATATACGCATTCTTTTTCATATTCTTTTCCACTGTGGTTTGTCACAGGATATTGAATATAGTTCCCTGTTCTGTACACTAGGAACTTGTTGTTTGCCCATTCCATATATACCATCTGAATAGGTTTTTTAAAACTTTTTAAGTTGAAGGATGATTGCTTTACAATCCTGTGTTGGTTTCTGCCATACATCAACATGAATCGGCCATAGGTATACACATGTGCCCTCCCTCTTGTACCTCTCTCTCACCTCCCACCCCATTTTTGAAAAAAAAAAACAAAAACAAAAACAAAGTAAAATCCCTTAACCTAAGAAATGATATGTATTTTTTAATACACACACACACACACACACACACAATCCCTGTGAAGCTTTGGAAGCACTGTCACGGAAGTCAAGCATCAATAAGAATGCCTGCTGCCACCTCCATCTACTGACATTCCCCTGATAGACCTAGTCAATGTAATAAAACAGTAAGTGAAAGTATAAGAATTAGAAAGGAATTGAAAACTACCCTTATTTTCAGGTAACACAATCATCTACACAGACATCTAAGAGAATATATAAGCAATATTTAAAGCTAACTAATAGGAAATTTCAGGAACATTACAGGATCTCGCCAGTGTATGCACATAGTATGGAATATTCCCATATACAAATCAACCAATTACGAAATGTGATTGAACTAAAAAGCATACATGATAGCACCAAAAAATATTAAATAATAAATCTAAAACTTTAAAAAATTCTAAATAACTAATAAATCCAAAACCTCTCTGAAGAAAATTATTAATTATTTTAAAATTCAAACTCAGAACTCCCCTGTTGGCGAAGTGGTTAAGACCACACACTTCCACCGCAAAGGGCACATTCCTTGTTGAAAAGTCCACCATCCATGCTGCGTGGTGCAGCCAAAAAATAAAATAAATAAACTCAAACTCAAACTTAAATTGAGGTGATTTCAGGTTCATTCTTTCTTGTTAAAGCCTGTGGTTCAAGTAAGTGAAAGTTGCTCAGTCATGTCCAACTCTTTGCGACCCAGGTGAGAATACTGAAGTGGGTAGCCTTTCCCTTCTCCAGGGGGTCTTCCCAACTCAGGGATCAAACCCAGGTGTCCTGCATTGCAGGCAGATTCTTAGGGGAAGCCCAAGAATACTGGAGTTTAGCCTATCCCTTCTCCAGAGGATCTCCCCTACCCAGGAATCAAACTGGGGTCTTCTGCATTGCAGATGGATTCTTTACCAACTGAGCTATCAAGGGAAGCCCATGGTTTAAGTAAAATTGAAACCAATTTGGATTGAAGCTTATTTGCTTTATTTCCCAGTTGCTCAAGCATAGAATATTAGATGTGATCAAATAAAGTCAAATTCAGTGTCCAAACATCTCAACTGGAGGGGGAGTCTTAGATGTCTGCCTGTTGGAAGCCCTGCAAGGATGCCCAACTCATGAGGGGCAGAACCATGATTGGAAGCCAGGTTTCCTACTTCCTCTGCAAGGCGAGCCTACACTTACCTCTGTTCTGGTGAAACCACACTGAATTGGAGCCTGGAGCAAATCTAGAGAAGCTCCGGGTTCCTTCGAGACTTCAGTCCTTTCCCCCGACAAGCGTCTCTCTCCGTGTTTCCTTTCGCTGGCATCTACCATCCTCGCAGCCTTCCAGACTCCTCATTTTATAAGCCTCCATGAGTTCAGTGGCTTCCAGATTTCCAGATTTTCTAGACCAGTCAAATTTCTTCCCAAATTCTGGCATTTGAAAATAGAGATGCCAAATTCTGTTTTAACAGAAGCATTAGGAAAACAACCACCATCTATCTTCACAATCATTTCATTAAAGGAAGAACATTTTAACACTGAAATTGGGGACTTTTCTGACAGTCCAGTGGTTAAGATGCCACGATTCCAATATAAGGGCCATGGGTTTGATCTCTGCTTGGGGAAATAAGATCCCACATGCTGTATGGTGTAGCCAAAAATAAAAATTAAAACATTTAAAAATGAACATTGAAAATAGGGAATGTACATTTCAAAAGGATGAATTTTATTACATACAAATTATATCTAAATGAACCTTTTTTTTTTTAACTGATTTCATTCACTTTTTTATTCCCTTTAAAAAATTATGTGGTGGCTACAGCTGGGGCCTGCGTCCTCTGCACGGAGGCGCTGGTGTGGGTCTTCACAAGATGGTCAGTGAATTCCTGATATGGAGACTTGGTGAACACCGTCTCTTCCCAGAGGTCAGGGGTGAGATAACTGTAGGTCTTGGAAATGGCATCAAAAGCGGCCTTGGCGAAGTTGCCCAGGGTGGCGGTGCAGCCCCTGGCAGAAGCGTAGCAGTCGTCGATGCCGGCCATCATCACCAGCTTCTTGGGCACAGGGGCGGAGACGATGCCAGTGCCTCTGGGGGCAGGGATGAGGCGCACCAGCACGGAGCCGCAGCGGCCAGTCACCTGGCAAGGAACCGTGTGGGACTTGCTGATCTTGTTCCCCCAGTAGCCTCTTCGCACGGGGACGATGGACAGCTTGGCCAGGATGATGGCCCCACGGATGGCAGTGGCTGCTTCCTTGGAGCACTTGACACCCAGACCGACATGTCCGTTGTAATCCCCAATGGCAACAAACGCCTTGAACCTGGTCCGCCGGCCAGCACTGGTCTGCTTTTGCACGGGCATAATCTTCAAAACCTCATCCTTGAGGGATGCTCCCAGGAAAAAGTCAATAATCTCAGACTCCTTGATGGGCAGAGAGAAAAGGTAGATCTCCTCCAGAGACTTGATCTTCATGTCCTTGACCAGGCGGCCCAGCTTGGTAACGGGGAGCCACTCCTTGTCCTCGGCCTTGCCTCCGCGAGCTCCGCGGCCTCTGCCCGGCCCGAGACCCCGGCCGCGACCCCGTCCCCGGACGCCACTACCAAAGCCTCCGCGGAAGCCACCGCGGCCTCCCATTCCGGGGCCTCCCGGGCCTCCGGGCCCTTCCGCAGCACCGGCGTCATCCGCCATTTGGTGTTTTCACGAAGAAGCGAACCTGACTTTTTAGATGCAAGTGTGCTAAACTTTGAATTAGAACAATTAAAAATTGGATTTATCTAGCTTTGGCACCCCCACCTCCGCACTATTTTACTACAAGAGAAAACACCATTACCGACAGAAGACTTTGGGGAAACTACTGCTTTGGACTTTCCCCTGAATGATGTCTTTTTTTGTCACTCCTGTCCATTCTTACCGCTCTTATCTACCCAAGCCCTCATCACTTCTTTCCTAGACTTCTGTGATAGCCTCCTGCCTGCCCTTTCTGTGCTCATGTCTCCCTCTGGCCCCTCTCTCAGTGTGCAATCAGAGAGCTTCCTAAAGCACAGCCCTAGTCATGTCATTCTGCTACCAGGAATAAAGCCTTGGGCCCTTACCCCGCAGCCTGAGCCCGTTTTGTCTCCTCCCTCACTAGTTTACACCATGTGGACGCCAGATGGACTCAGCACTCAAGGTATTTCTTACTGCATTTCCTTTCCCCAATGTACTTTCATTCACACTATTTCCCACGCCTTAAGTAAGTTTTTCCAATCATCACCTTTTGAAATACACATTCTTCCAAGAATATTCGAATACCACTTGTGTCTTCTAAATCCATTTTTCTCTCTGTCTAGCATTTGACGTATCACGTCATGTGGTGAATCTCTCACATTATGGCAGATACCTATTATCAGTTTCTATATTGTGTACATATAATTATTGAACGGACAATTTGCTTCCTCTTCTCCTCAGCAGAAGACTTTACCTCGTACTTCCCTTGGAAAACAGAAGCCATAAAATAACCACCCCGACTTCTTGCCATCACACCTACAAAGTCACCTGTATCTGTCCACACCATGTTCCCCCACCTTCCCACTCTTCCTACAAACTGATCTTTTTCTTGGCTCTGAATCCTGTCCCCTCATCCCTGACCAAGAGCTTGCTTCATCAATTATCTCTTTCTTCTAAATTTTTAACCTCTTCCCTTCTGCTGAGTCTTCCTCTCAATGGTGCTAGGAACACCAGCTAGAAATATCCACAGAAATTATTTTCAAGTCAAAATAATTTTGCTGACAGATCCTCAAGACTAGATACCCTGAAGAGCACATACATGCTTAGGAAGATAAAGGATACAAACCGTCAACACATTGGCCAGGTAAGAGAATTCTATTCCGGAGAAGGAAATGGCAACCCAGTGTTCTTGCCTGGAGAATCCTATGGACAGAGGAGCCTGGTGGGCTGCTGTCCACTGGGTCGCACAGAGTCGGACACGACTGAAGTGACTTAGCATGTAGCAGAATTCTATTCATCCATCACTGAGACAAAGAAAACTGAAAGTTGATGCCAGGACAGCTCTCTCCTTACTCTCAGTCCTACTTTCCCATGAAATATTCGTGACCTATGAATATTCGTTGATATCACCTGGCACCTGATCAAGGCAACTGTGTACCCCCAAGGGAACCCAAAGAACTACTCACAGGGGTAGCCTCTTGTGCCTCCCCTCATCTGGCATTCATCTGCTGAGAGTCCTGGGTCTTCTCTCAGTTCCTCAAGCATGTCGACATCTATCCTGCCTTTGAATAAGTCCTAACCTCTGCCTGAAGCCCTTTGTCATTTCTTCTCCTTCCAACCACTCTGTCTTTGACGAGACTAGCTCCTTTCCCTTCAACTCTCAGCTCAAATATCACCTTTCCTGACTGCTCATTTGATATCACCATGTCCTCCATAGAATTTCTCATAGCTTATAATTTTTGTTATTAATTTTTCTTGCCGCTAGACTGTCAGTCACTGGACTATAAACTCTATGAGAACAGGAACTATATCTATCTTACTTACCATTACGTTTTCAGTACCTGGCACATGGAAATACTTGAAAAAGTGTGGAATGAATGAAATATATTTAAAATTAGCTCAGCGTTATAGTGGTTCTGGAAGAGGAAGCTTAGCAGAACCACCTGAGGTTCTTATTTAAACTAAACAATCCCAAACCCCCTTATCTAACTACACTTCAAACTATCAAAAAAAAAAAAAGATATGGTATAGCTGGACAGTTGTTAAAGCCACAAAAACGAACTTTATTCAGGACTATTGCAATAACGGAAAAGAGACTTAGGTACAGAAGGGGGCGCAAGTCCAAATGAGCAAGTAGTAACTTATGGCCAAGGGACAGGTGGGAGGTCTATGAATGGAAAGTTACTAACAGGTAAAAGGGGAGACTTTGGCTAAACTGACCTAACAAGCTCTTTAGTGAAGGCGGGGCCAGGGTGATCAGACATCACCTAGGAGGAGGTGAGGGTAAGGAACTTGATCATATTTGGAAAGTGATCACACATCCAGGGTGGGGTTTGTTTGTTTGTTTGATAAACTGACTTAGCAGGGCTCTCGGTAATATTATATTTTGCAAGGACGTACACAGATGGGTCTAGGACAGGTTCAGGAGCCCAGCTAAAGTTGGGTCAAGCAAAGAATCTCTGCCAATACCTAGGGTCAGGTGTGCCATTTTCTGGATTGGGGAGAGAGTGCTGCTAAGTCACTTCAGTCGTGTCCAGCTCTGTGCGACCCCATGGACTGCAGCCTACCAGGTTCCTCCGTCCATGGGAGAGTGTAGGTACACAAACAGAATCTGGGTCCCTCAGAGCCCTCCAGATTCTGGCATAGCGTAAGGGGCATAATATCAGTAATCACCATAGGAAGAGGAATGGTTGTGTGCAACTGAGAAAAGTCATCCATCAGTCTTCATATGTCATCGCAGGCTCCTGTGAGCACCACTGCTCCATTCCTAAGCTTTATTATCCCCCAGATCTTTAGGTGGAGGAGCTTGTCAGTTCCCAGACCCTCCATCTTTCAGCCAGTCTCAGAAGGAGGAAACGGTGACCCACGCCAGTATTCTTTTCTGGGAAATCACATGGACAGAGGAGACTGGCGGGCCACAGTCCATGGGTCACAAACAGTCAGACACAACTGAGCAAGCACCCACTATTCACGCACAAAATGTCTCTAGGGTATATATATGGAAGCTTCCCTATGGGCAACAACTTTGATCATTTCAACTTTCTTGATCTTTAACATTCTTGTCCTCTCCACAGGGACCTTCAATTATTAAATATATTAAAACATTCTATTTGAAGAGGTGCTTTTATACTGATAAAATGAGAAGGCAAAGTTACTTCTAATAAGCCACTTAAGATTAAGTGTTGCCATCACCAATGTAAATGTTATTAGCACTATGAACTTAAAATATGGGCCTATACATAAAATTTTCAGAAAACAGTCATTTCATATCCAGCCCACAGATTCTCCATCATCAGTCTCCCATAAGTCCACACCCTTTAGCTGTATTAAATAGGAAAGGAGGGATGATATAGTAGGGGTAATGGTGAGGGGTACAAATTAAAGGGGTTTGGAACAATATTCTTAAAATATTCTTATTCTTTTTTTGAACTGCAAATTCTTTCAACACTTCTTGCTTTGGGGAGAAACACTGCAGGGTAAAATAGGAAGCCGTTCTAAATGTTATCCCTGAGGGTCTTGTCTATGCAGTAACCAATGATTAAAACAGTTTCCTCATCTTACTTAGGACTGACACAAATGGGAAGAGTTAAGGTACTCAAGAAGAAGATTAGAATTTCAGTTGAACTGCTTTCTGGAAAAGCAGTGAACTACGAAATTACTTAATTACTCTTTTCAGTTTTTAAAAATTAAAATGCAACACATTTCAATCACAACTAAGCCTGGTATTCAAATGGAAATGTGACTCCCCTAAAATACATTGATCTAATTTCTATTAAAGAAAGAAGTGTTTTCTGGGGAATTTGAGCGTCCATACAGCCTGCTCAATTGCCTGAGGTGACACAGAGAGAAAAGACAAACCTTTGGAGAAATTAGAACTGAAATCATGATTTAGGATTGATTGAGCTAGTCCTGTCTTCTCTCTTGGTGTCTGCTCCCTCCGCTGGGGGGAAAAAAAGTGATAATAGTATCGTGCAAGATAATTAAGAGGACCAGTCATGCTAACAGTAATAATAAGAGCAAAGGGCAATAAGAGTAAAGGGCAATTGTGTATGGCAATATTTTAAACATCATATTCTAGATCCCTAAGAATCAGTGGAGGGACTTTATTTTTAAATTCTATTTTTATGCAGGGGCCTCCTGAGTTTGCATTAGGAAAAAGCCACTGTTCCTCTCAAGATGCTTCTTCCTAAATATTATTTAGTTTGATTTACAGTCTCAGAAATGTGACCTCAGGTAAGCACTCAGAAACATTTAATGGCTCCTAAACTTTACATTTAAGATTTTTGTATTTCTCGAGTTGAACCTGCCCTCATCGATTGTCACTTGTTCCCATCGAAACTGTTTACTGAAACGACCATTTTTCCCTTTGAACTGAGAATATTTCCAAGATTGTGTATTAAACAGTGGTAATTATTGGGTCTCACACTGTTAGAGCAGCTAAAATGGCTATTTACCTTCCTCTGGACATAAAAACCCCCAAAGACTCTACTTTTTTAACCAATGCATAACTTCTAATAAAGGAACTGTCAAAACAAAATCCTTAATTTTTCAAATTGCTCTTAATGTAACTAAAGGTTGAAATAATTTCTCTTCTATTGTTCTCCCTGTTTAAGGGTTCTAGCTGAAGGTTTTAATAAACGAAATGTATCAACTCAACTCCAATCATCCTCATTTCATCTCTCGCTCTCTTCTCACACACACACACACAGCACCCACACACACATCCATACACACAAACACACATACGTCACACACCACTGCAATCAAAGGAAAATCATGTACCAAAGTTTGTGCAGCAAACTCCTAATTAATGATGAAAGCTCCTTGGAGTCCTGGTGCTGTTTTCCCAGTGGACCTCTATTTTAAAAACATTTTTCCTTGAAAACAACGGCGTGATTAATCCCACCATTCCTATTTAAATTACTTATGCAGAAACACCAATGCGCTATGAGCAATTATGAAAAACACTTTATTATGTATAATTTGTACATGCTTCAATTTGTGATACTTGGGTGATTTATTTTCCAGGTTGTGATGTCATCTGTCAAGATTTTACCTGATCTAATTTTCATCCTGTCATGCCACCTACAAAAATACAATTTTCAAAGTGAAGTTCTTCCTCTTTGCTTAAATATCCACTTTTAAAAGTTTGTCAGACAGAGAAAATAAGAATAGAATATTTTGCACACATAGCAACACCATACAAGGCATTACCCTTCACACAGTAACATCGAATGTGTTCTTTTTATTTGGAAACAGCAGGAAGAGAGCCCCCTTTTCCTTAGAGGGAAATGCAAACTTTGTTGCTAAAGCCAGACTCCAGGGATAAAGGTGTGGTCCCCTGGGGAAAGTGGGGAGGGGGCTTATGGAGAGCGTGGGTGCCTCATAAGCACTTCAGGAGGAAGGAATTGCAGGAGGTCCCTCGGGGACAGTCACACAGCTTCCCAATCCTGGCTCCTTTCCGCACGGCGCACTGCTCTCCCGCGTCACACTGCAAACAACACAACGTGTAGTCATGCCGCACAAGCACACCTGTGCTCCCAACAGGCACGTCTCCCCATCAACACAAAGTCTGCCTCTGGGGAGGGACAGATGAACCCTGCCACCACCACCACTGGTCCAAGTATAGTCAGGCTTGAAACAAGGAGAGCCTTGTGCTTATCATTTGAGAGAGAGAACATAAAAAGAAAGAAATTGAAATTATTGAACTGCTCCTACTGTGTTCTGCCTTTTTCAGGGAAGTTACCTTTCCTGGGTCCTTCAATTGCTCATCAAAAGAAAAAGTCAACCAGACCTTTTCATCTAAGAAATAAACAATAGACCTCACAATCCTTGCTCCCTGTGTCCACCTTCTCATCCCAAGAAAAAAGATTAAAATGTGTGTGTGTGTGTGTGATTCAAGGAAGGTGAACAGACAGGAATCAAGATTGTTTACTTGAACTTAGGTTTTTAAAAACTGGCAGTGCTTCAGAAGGCAGGAAGTAAGTTAGAGCAATAAGAACTGACTAGATTCAAGGACTCTTCCACTCAGAGAATTCTTTGGGAGGTTAAAAAAAAAAAAAAAAGCGCATATTTTCAGGAAATACTGCTTTCCACAGAAACCCAAGGGCAGATTCCTGGTACCAGTTGTTCGATGTTCCAGAATAGCCAATCTACTCTTTAACTTTAGAGACCAAGGGGAAAGGTTTGACAAGGTGGAAGCAAAGGGGAGCCCACGAACTCTGCAAACCCATTATCTGAATGAATAGCCACATACTGGGAAGACGCTGGTGCCTAAGGTTCAAAGGGGTGCATTTCCTCGTAGAAAAGCATGGGGAGGGGTGACCCCAAAGCCTTACCATGGGGACTTGGCCATACTTCTTCTCATAAATTGGAATGCGTTTACTCTTGAGCTTCTTCAGAACTTCCTGCAGCGCTTCAATCTGCAACACACCGCCCCCCGGATCCCCAAGTTGCCGCCTTGGCTGTGCGCCCAGCCCAGGTGCTCACTTCCAGCCCTAGTTATAAGGAACCGGGGCACCACACACTCCTCCCCTGGACTCCACAAAGAGGGACGTTCGAGGGGTGGAAACTCAGCGAGCGCTGTCCCTCGTACTGACCGCAGGGCCAGGAGCCGCGGAGACTCCTGTTGCTCCGAGGAGCCGGGATCAGGGATTTGCTCCACAGACTATCTGGAGCGCAGGGCTCAAGACGTTCTTCGGGTGACAGCGGGAGCCGGGGATTTGTGCCCACCTCCCCGGACCCTGAATCTAAGAATCGGGGTGGGGAGGCAGGTAGAGAGAGAGAGACGCGTACAAAGCAAGGAACCTCGCGGGAGCCAGGGAAGTCCGGGGCGAGGGGGGTACCGACCAGCTCCTTCTCATGGGAGGCATCCTCCACGGCGGAGTAGATGTCCAGGGCTCGCGGCTGGAGCTCGGCGTCCTCCTGGGCTAAGGCGCCCAGCAAAGGTAGCAGCAGCAGCAGGGCGGCGCCCAGGAGGGGCAGCAGGCGCAGACGGGGGCTCTCCATGGTGCTGAAACGGCGCTACTCGGACACCTTGCGCTCCCACCTTTTATAGCGAGCCGGAGCCAGGGCGCAGGGAAGAAGGAGGGGGCGATGAAGGAAGGAAGGGGGTGTGGAGGAGGGTCCGGGTCAACCGTCTGTAGGCAGCGCTTCGCCGCCGCTTGACGTCAATGCCCGCCGGGCTCCAGGCGCCCCGGAACGAGGTTCTGCGCACAGATGGGCAAGAGCTCGGAGAACCGGGACCCTGCGCCCCCAAGTGCTGTCAGCCCCGCGGCAAGGGACGCTCCCCTAGGGGCCTGAGCTGAAGTCCAGGGGCGAGAGGTGAGGGATGGAGAGAGGGAGGGAACTAGGAAATGGAAAATACCTTCGAGTCGAGGCACTGAAGCATCCCTCCCCATCACCTAGCAGCTGTGGCAGCAGCAGGATCCACCTCACAGCACTGCCTTACTCCTTACCCTAGCCCCGTTTGCAGCACCAGAAAGACGGTGTTGCCTCCAGGCACGAACGTTTGCTGAGCACCTTCCTAGGCACTCTGTGGTGGAAGGGAGACAAATACAGTCCATAAAAAAGAGAGAGAGAGAAAGAGAGAAAGAAATCACGGCCTTCCTCCTACTGGGTTCTTTGATGGAGTCTGTGTGGTAATGAGACGAAAAGGAAAATAGACTAACCCCAAATCAGCAGCTACGTGGAGAGTGTAGGGAGCCAGATTCTGGCTTCAGTCCTGGCTCTCCCCTTACAAACTGTGTGACTTTGGGCAAAATGAAAAACATATCTGATCCTCACCCGTTTTTTGTTTTGTTTTGGAAAAGTGGAATTTTAAAATGTACCTCACAATGTTTTCAAGAGAATGGAATGATAGATTAGGTATGTAAAACCCCTGGCCCTTAGCACAATTAGCGCCAAGCCTTTCCTTTGAAATTTGAGGCTGACCAGGTAAGTGACTGTGGGCAGCATCTCAGTTTTCTCAGGTCAAATGCAGCCGTCCTCAGAACCCGTCTTACCCACTGCCACCCCTGAAATCTAAGAAGTCTGACTAGAGAGAAAGCAAAGAGGGTGGGGGAAATGCAACAACCTAATTATGGAATTATCTTCAAAGATCAAAAGTCAATGGTGAGCCAGGTCCTCAGTGACTGCAGAAGACAGTTTTTTCAGAGATTGGAGTTCCTACAGTCTAAATGGAAATGAAATTCCTATAGGAGATGTTTTCCCACTTACCTAGAGGCTTATCCCACCTGTCTGCCCATCTGGCTTCTTCTTTCACCACACCCACTTTCTCTTAACTGCTCCCGAATCTATCCACTGTTGCCCAGCCCCGTCGCTACCACCCCAGTTCTGGACAGCTGTCCCAACCTACTTCGTGCTTACCCCCAGCTGCCACCCCATCTTCTCTTGCTTTCCTCTAATCCATAAGTCACCCCCAAGCAGAGTGTTCTTCCCCTTAAAGTACGCTAATTGCTTCCCATTACTTTCCATACTAAGTGTGCGTACTAAGTCACTTCAGTCGTGTCCAACTCTTTTCAACCCTATGGACTGGAGCCCATGAGGCTCTTCTGTTCATGGGATTCTCCAGGCAGGGATACTGGAGTGGGTTGCCATGCCCTTCTCCAGGGCATCTTCCCCACCCAGGGTTCAAACCCACATCTCTTATGTCTCCTGGGTTGGTAGGCAGATTCTTTACCACTAGTGCCACCTGGAAAGCCCCCTCACACTAAGCACTGAATCTAAATTCTTTATCCTGACTTACAAAGTACTTGATCTGTACCCCTCTCCAACCACCTGTCTTACCGGAAGGGCACAGGCCCCTCCACTCCAGCCTCAGTAGCCTTCTTTTTGGTCTTCTCACGGGCCAAGCTCATTTCCACTTTGAGGCCTTTACACTTACCTTGCCTAGAAAGTTCTTCCTTCATCCCCAAATGACTATTTCCTGTCATTAAAATCTCAGTTTCAATCCTGATCACCCCATCTAAAGTATCTACCTGTTTATTCTCCCACAGATCTACCATTTGGCAGATGATCTGTGTCATTAGCCTAGTTAATACATAATACGTTGTTTCATTTATCAAGTTATTTAATGGCTACTCAAATGCACACTGGAAAGCAATTCAAGAAGTAATACCTCAGGGCTTTCCTGGTGGTCCAGTGCTTAAGACTCCGCACACCCAAGGCAGGGGGCCCGAGTTTCATCCCTGGGCAGAGAACTAGATCCCACGTGCAGCAACTAAGTGTTCACATGCCACAACTAAAGATCCTGCATGCCACAACTAAAAAAGACCCCGCATGCTCCAACCAAGACCTGATGCAGCTAAGTAAATGATAAGTTTTTAAAAGTAAGATCTTCCTTAATAAGTAGCACACATATTAACAGCACCAAAATACTTCCCTTTGGGATAAACACAACTTGAAAATTAATCTAAAACCTCTCCTAGCTCTACCTTTCACACATACTTTGCAATTCTACACAATAAAACTTCAGTAGCGCCACATATTGCCGTTCATACCTTACAGACACATATTGACACTCATTGCAAAACCCATCTCCAGGGATAAAGCTATTCTAAGCTTTAGAAGAAAAATAGTCCCAAATAAGATTTTAGCCCATCCTTCTGCAAAGATGGGATATTCCCAATGTAGCACTTTCTTACATGAAGAGGATAGCACCAATCCAATATCAGCGGGGCCTGAACTTGTGAGCTATCTTTCCAGTCGGAGTGGCACAAAGGAAAAGCTACTGTTTGTGTCTGGATAGAGAGAAAGTACTACATAGGGAATATCCCCATCTTTGCAGAGCGATGGGCTAAAATCTTATCTGGGACTATTTTTCCTCTAAAGCTTAGAATACGTTATTTACATGCTACCTTAAATTCTTAAATATTTGTATTTAAGATTGTTTTTTTACCTGAGTTTGCTGCGACTCTCCTCCCTCAAGTTAAACATCCCTCTGTTGTTTTCTGGACACATTTATAATCTCTCGGGGGTTTGGGGGCCACACTTGCTTCTCTATATTGTGTGCTGTCCACCCTCCTGCCCCCAGAAAGGAGATTTCTTTCCATTTTCATCTTCTGTTTACTGACTTTCAGTGCACAGCCTTTCTTCCAAAGGAGCTGATGTTCACTCTGTTCTGACTAAACATCTTTATCACTATCTGAAAGAAAATAATCTTTCAGAGAAGGACATTTGGTGTTGGTGCTAAACTGGGAGGTGTAGTAAGGAAGAAGATGTGCCTAACAGACAGCCTCCAAAGGAATAAAGCAGAGGAAATGAGACAAAGCTTTCCATTAATTTTTTTATGCTTTCAGTTAAAAGGTTTCCAATTTTTTAAAATATGAATGCCCAATATGTTCACAGCACTGCTAAGTCCTAGGAGGATAATCAAGATAATCCAGACAAAGTTCTTGCCCTTGATCTTTGGGTCTGGTCATGCCCACTGCTGCTGCTACTGCTAAGTCGCTTCAGTCGTGTCCGACTCTGTGCGACCCCATAGGCGGCAGCCCACTAGGCTCCTCTGTCTCTGGGATTCTCCAGGCAAGAATACTGGAATGGGGTGCCATTGCCTTCTCCAGTCGTGCCCACAAATACCCCTAATACAACATCTCAGTGAAGTCAGGGTCCTAACAGAGAAGGAGAAGCCCAGAGAAGTCAGAGATTAATTCCCTCTAAAGATAGGAAGTTTCATGAAAAAAAAAAAAATGGCAAATGAACTGCTGGATCCTAGAGGGTGGGTAGAATTTCAGCAACAACAAACATCCCACTCTGAGGCCTTGGACGCAAGAGGACTGTGTAAGTGAAGTCACAGAGGCGAGGACATCTCGGGGGACACTGGCCAATCTGCTTTGCTGGTGAGTAGGCTGCATGGAGAATGTGAGAGGTGGCAATGTGTGATGGGAAACAAGACTAAAAAGGAACAGTAGAGCAGAAAAAGAAAATCCAAGGCAGCAACAAACAGTTCCAGATTTGGATCCAATGAACAGGAAGCAGGAGAATGGGTGGACTCAAATAATTCAAATTTTTAAAATGCTAACACAAACGCAAGCTTCCTGACCTGAAAGATCTAGCTTGTTAAGTAGGATACAGGAAGGAATCACTGATGAAGAGATACTTGTCGCAGGACAAACCCATCTTTCTCTGCCTCTTTTGCACAGCACACCTGGAATGCAACAGATGGAATGCCACACCCAGTCCACATTCCCTGGCCCACATCCATCCCAGCTTCTCCTCTAGCTCTTCTGGATCCAGACCTTCTAAGCTTACAGGAAATAGAGTTTGTTATTGTTTAGTCACTAAGCCATGCCCGACTCTTTGCCACCCAAGGGACTGTAGCCTGGCAAGCTCCTCTGTCCCTGGGATTTCCCAGGCAAGAATACTGGAGTGGGTTGCCATTTCCTTCTCCAGGCAATCTTCCTGACTCAGGGACCAAACCCATGTCCCCTGCATTGGCAGGTGGATTATTTACCCACTGAGCCACCAAAGAAACTCCCAACAGGGAATATAGTGTTAGCACTAAAGCGGCAGACTCTGACTTACTGGAACAATTTGAATCTAGTTAACTTCCCAGCAATAGTAACAGAGTTTCTCATAATTTGGTCCTGCCCATATTTTCAATCTCATTTTCCTCCATTCCCAACAAGTCCATCAGATATCCTGTATTGTATATTTTAGGCACTCCATATTTGCTTCTTAATTTTGCACTGAATTAGAGAAATAGACTAGGCTATAGTAAGTAACAAGCAATCCAAAATCTCAGTGACTTGAAAAAAGCAGCTATATTTCTCACAACCCGTGTGCATCAAGGGGTGATGGAGCGCTCTGTTCCCCATGGCCACTGAAGGACTCAGATGGACTGAACAGTCATCATTTCTGATGTTGTTAGGGTGTTCCAGAAGGACAAAAGAGCTTTGGATAGTCTCGAACAAGCTATTAAAAGCTTTGGCCCAGAAGTGATATATTTCACTTTTGTTTCCAACTGACTATCCTAAACTAGTCACGTGGCTCCACCAAAGTAAAAGCGACAAAATAAGAAGTGCAATGTTCCCAGGCACCTAGAATGCATCAGTGACTACCACACACTCTCTGCATGTTTATACCTCTGCCTCTGTCCATGCCCTTCCTTATGGACCACACCTTGAGCATCTAAAAAGCTCATGCTTTGAGACATATCCTACCTGAAGCCTTCCTCATCCACTGCTCCATCACACCACCAGATTCGCCTTGCCTTTGTTTCCATGGAGTTCTCTATATATACTTATTAAAGCGCCTATCTTACTTGCTAGACAAGATCTTTGAAGGCAGGGAATTTATCTAATCGCCTATGTGTTCTCAGTATGTAGCGTGGTGCCTGACACACAGATGAGGAGAGGAAATGCTATGAAATGAAAGATTTCCTTTAGACACGAACAAGATGACCATCCAATAAAGTATAATACACAATCTATTACAGAATAGGTTCATCCAAGCAGCATAAAAGTACTATCAATTTACTATTCAGAAACACCATTTTTACCCTTGTGTAAGGAGATCCAACCAGTCCATTCTGAAGGAGATCAGCCCTGGGATTTCTTTGGAAGGAATGATGCTAAAGCTGAAACTCCAGTACTTTGGCCACCTCATGTGAAGAGTTGACTCATTGGAAAAGACTTTGATGCTGGGAGGGATTGGGGGCAGGAGGAGAAGGGGACGACAGAGGATGAGATGGCTGGATGGCATCACCGACTCGATGGACGTGATTCTGAGTGAACTCCGGGAGTTGGTGATGGACAGGGAAGCCTGGTGTCCTGCAGTTCATGGGGTCGCAAAGAGTCGGACACGACTGAGTGACTGAACTGAACTGAACTGAAGGAGAAATAAATGTGCCAGAGGAGGTAAAATTGTTTCATAGTAGTCAGTTTCAGAAATAGGATTTTTAAGGTTCAGACTATGGCCTCTCTCAACATTTCCTCCCTGCAACTAAGGGTATTTCAGTTGCAAAATGAAACTTTTTTTCCCAGATGCAAAACTGGCTGTGTCACTAGGGAAAAGGCTATCAACTCCATGCTCTTCTTATGGACTTTATTACTTTCCCCTCACACTCTCCATGGTGCAATATGGAAAGAGAACTGGGATAGGATCAATCCTAAAAAAAATTCTTGAGAAGTTTAAAACCTGCCCCTGATCATCAGTCTACAAATCTTGGAGATGTGAATACGCGACTCCTGTGCTGGACAGGGGGTTGGCTTAGATGGCATCTAAGGTCACTTTTAAAACCACTGTTCTGGAACTCTTCTTTGCCTCCTTCAGAACTCGTTGAAGTGAAGTCTATTTCTTTTGACATAAACTATAACCTCAGGAGAAATAGGATACCATCTGGCATGATCCAAAGAGGCAGGGCCTGAGGGCAAAAGTATATTTTATAAGAAGAAAGATCTTCAACAAGTTTCTCCTCTCCTTTTTAGAAGTTCTCTGGTCCTGACTTTTCTTTACAGTACATCAACAGAAGTTGGCTCTGCTTTGAAAAGTAGATAGATTCATCACGTTGGCTTGGCTTACCAACTAAGTCAGACCCCACCTCTCCTGCTCTGCAAGCTAGATGTATTGACCATCAGGCCTCTGTTTTTCTCCTCAAACTGCCTCTCTAAAGCCAGTCTGGCAGCCTCTGAGATGGATGGGCTAGCGATCATTCCTTAAGCTCCCCCATCACTTGCAGGATGTCCACGGAGATTGCGCTTATTACTCAGGAAGGGGAGATTAGAGTGGGCTTTGAGAAGACTGATCCAGAGAACCGTGAGCTTGCCCAAGGTAACATGTCAAAGATTTCCTCTCCTGTTAATGATAGCTGGAAGATAGCTGCTTAAAAATCCAGATGAACAGGATTATAGACAAGGCAGGTTCTTATATTTCTACACAAAGGAAGCTTAGGGACTTTAGGGAAGGCAATCCAATCAGAAGAGTTGTGCCAGAAGGGCATGTCTTAAAGTTGAACTTGCCAGAGAGTTCACTGTTTAGGAAGATGTTAGACAACAATGAAGATTATGGACTTGCTTTTAAAAATCCTCAATTTTTTTTCAGTGCCCTGTATTCCCCTAATTTTCCAACCTTCTCTGAGAAAGATAGCTGTTTAACAGTATTTTCCTCTCTTAGGCCCTGGGGCCTCTACTCCAGTTCATCTGAGGATGTGAGCTGTTACTTCCCTTCTTTGTTTATCACAGCAGTCTGTGGCTACCACTCCCTCTGATGGTATATTATGCACTGGGCTTCAGTTCATGACTATTTAGTGCCCCACTGTGGGAAAGGATTATACTTTGGGTCCTCTTGTGGGCCTCATGCATGGCCACATGACTCACTTTTGGACAGTAAAACACTAAGCGAAGTATGTTGGGTTGTTTTCATGGGAAAGTTTTAAAAGTCAGGGTATGCTTGGCCTCATTTTCCTCTTCCACGCTGCTGCTGCTAAGTCGCTTCAGTCGTGTCCGAATCTGTGCGACCCCACAGATGGCAGCCCACCAGACTGCCCCATCCCTGGTATTCTCCAGGCAAGAACACTGGAGTGGGTTGCCATTTCCTTCTCCAATGCATGAAAGTGAAAGGTGAAAGTGAAGTCACTCAGTTGTGTCCGACTCCTAGCAACCCCATGTACTGCAGCCTACAGGCCCCTCCATCCATGGGATTTTCCAGGCAAGAGTACTGGAGTGGGGTGCCCTTGCCTTCTCCTTCCTCTTCCATGGTGATCAGCAATGTTCCAAAATGGAGGCTCTGTCAGCCTGGGTTATGGAGGGTTTTGGAAGGAGGGAAA